>NW_027141332.1:931000-1241334 GCF_036365525.1 Heterodontus francisci | reverse complement strand
CACCCCTATTACACTCTTGGGCACAACAATAACATATTTGAGCTGCCTAGCCCAGTCAGGGGAACCGCTATCATTGACTTGGAAACCTTAGCACAGTCTTGCCATTCCTGAACACATGTTTGGCCACAGCCAGCGTACTCTTGGGCAACCCTAGCATACTCTTGGGCGGCCCTAGTAAACACTTGGCCACTCCTAGCATAGACTTGGTCACCACGAGCACACTGCACACCACGACTCTACCCTGGACAACCATAGCACAATCTGGACATTCCTAGCACACACGTGCCATCACCTAGCCCACTCTTGGGCATCGTAGGACACACTGCTGCAAAGTTTTCACATGCTTGGGCACCCTTAGCACCTGTTGCCATCCCCTGACACACTCTTGTGCAAACGAGCACCTATGGGATCAACAATCAATAATGCCCTTAGACCACTCTGAGCATCCTTAACATACACTTGCGCGCACCAGTACACTCTTGGTGAAACCTATCACACAGTTGGACAACCCTAGCACACATTTGGACAACCCACGCACTTCTGCAACATTGCACATGCTTGGGCACTATTATCACACTGCTGCCATCCAATAGCTCACGCTTGGGGAATCCTAACACACTCTTGGGTACACAAGTACAGTATGGGCAAAACTACCAGACATTTAGGCAACTCTACCCCATTCTTCATCACCCTTCCCGCACATTTGACATCCTAGCACACTCCTGCCAATCTCTATTGCATATTTGGACACCCCGATAACACGCTGGACATCCCTAGCATACACTTGGTCACTTCTGTCACACGCTGGACAGCTCTAGTACACTCCTGTGCACCTCAATACACACTTGGTCACACCTATTACACACCTGTGCACACCAGCATACTCTTGGACACCAATAGCAGACTCTTGCCATCCCCTGTTTGGTCACACCTTTCATACGTTTCTACACACCAAGCACACATTTGGGCAAACCTAGCCCAGTCTTCTGCACCCCTATTACACACTTGGACACCTGAGCACACTCTTGCTATCTCATGCTTGGACACAGCGAGCACACACTCAGGCATCCCTATCACACTCTTGGGCACCCCTATCACACTCTGCGCACACCAAGTAGACAGTTGGACAACTCTAGCACAATATTGGCATGTACCATCTCCTAGTACAGGCTTGGGTACCTTCAGACACACGTCTGCAAACCTTGCAAAGCTTGGGCACGCCTATCACATGCTGTCATCCACTAGCATGCTCTTTGCCACTCCGATCAGGCTCTCGGTCACACGAGCACACTCTGGGCACAACAAGCACCCATTTGGACAACGCTTAACCCACTTTTGGGCACGCCTATCATACCCTAGCACACCTCTGCCAAACTCCAGCACGTTTTGGGCACACCTATCGTACTCTGGGCACCCCAGCACACACCGAGGCACCCCTAGCATACTCCGGGCTGCCCTAGCACTCATTTGGGTACCTCTAGCACACTCTGGGCATCCCTGGTATGCTTCTGGGCATCTCTATCACACTGTTGGGCAGTCCCAGCACACTCTTTAACAATACTTGCACAATCTGGGCACACCTTGCTCACACTTGCCATCTCCTAACACACACTTGGGCAAACCTAACACATTCTAGGCAGTCCGAGCTCCACCCTGGCCACCTCTAACACACACTTAGACACTCCTAGGACACATTGAGCACCCCACCACACTCTTGGACACACCTTTCGCATTTTTGGCATCCCTTGCACACTCTTGCTCACCCCATAACTCTCTTGGGTACAAGTGTGCTCTCTTCTGCACACTTATCTCACTCTGGACACCCCTGTTAGTCGGTCACCTGTAGCACACACCTGTGCACGCTGAGCATGTTCTTGGGACCCCAGTACATACTTACTCACTCCTAGCACACTCTTGGGCATTTGTAGTAAACTCACTGGCACCTGTAGCACACTCTTGTCATTCTCCGTCACACTCTTGGACAATCAAAGCACAGTGTGGCCAAACTGAATACTCTTTTTGCACCGCTATCACCCACTGGGCAATCCTAGCATAATCGTGTACACCGCATCAGACTCTTTGATACCACTGGCGCACCCTTGCCATTCCCGAGTGCACTCGTGGGTACACAAGAGCACCTTTTGACACCCTTATCATACGCTGTACACCCCGAGTGCACACTTGGGTACCCCTTGTACACTCGCTGGTACCCCCATCACGCTCTGTGACCCCCTACTACACTCTTGGGCACCCATATTACATTCACAGAACTCCTAGTACACACTTGTCATCATCTACACACTCTTGGTCATGCCCCAGGATGCTCTTAGGCACACCTAGTACACTCTTGGGCACACCCATTACACGCTTGGGCTCCACTATCACACACTTGGGCATCTATAGCGCAATCTGGGCACACCAAGCACACATTTGGGCACATCTAGCCCACTCTTGAACACACCTAGCTCTCTCTTGGGTACCCCTAGTACACTCTTTGACAAATCCATCATTCTCTTAGTCACCTCTACTACACTCTTGTGCACCTCTGCTACATTCTTGGCACCCCTATCACACAGTTTCCATCGCCACATCACCAAGCACATTTCTGCTCTCGCAGTACACTCTTGCGTACCTCCAGCACATGCGTGGGAACCACTAGCACACAAATGGGCACACTTATCGACCTCTGGGTACACTGAGCACACATTTAGGCACCCAATGCCCGAACTTGGAAACACCTCGGACACTCTTGGGCACCGCTGTTGCACATTGCAGCACCCCTAGCACCCACTTGGCACCCCAATCACACAGCTCCAGGGACCCGGGTTCGATTCTGGGTACTGCCTGTGCGGAGTTTGCAAGTTCTCCCTGTGTCTGCGTCGGTTTCCTCCGGGTGCTCCGGTTTCCTCCCACATGCCAAAGACTTGCAGGTTGATAGGTTAATTGGCCATTATAAATTGCCCCGAGTATAGGTAGGTGGTAGGGAAATATATAGGGACAGGTGGGGATGTGATAGGAATATGGGATTAGTGTAGGATTAGTATAAATGGGTGGTTGATGGTCGGCACAGACTCGGTGGGCCGAAGGGCCTGTTTCAGTGCTGTATCTCTAAACTAAACTTTATCTCAGTCTTGGGCATACATGGCACCTTCTTTCACACACCAAACACGTTCTTGGCACAAGTACAGAAGTGGACAACCCTAGCCCCCTCTTGAGCCCCCATATCTCTCTTTTTCACGGCCAGTGCACACTTGTACAATCCTAGTACAATCTGGACACTATTAGCACACACTTGCCATCACATGGCATACACTTGTACACCCCTACTGCATACTGGGGACATCAATCACCGCTTGGCCACCCCTAAAGAACACTTGGGCACCCCTTGAACACTTTTTGGCACCGCAGCACCCTCTTGCACGCACCATTTACACTCTTGCCACCCCCATTACACTCTTGATCTCCCCTAGAAAACCCTTGGGCACACCCAGAACGCTCTTCGAAACATCTCGCAAACTCGTGGGCGCCCCTATCACAAACTTGCTCCCTCCCAGCACACTCGTGGGACCTGCATCACGCTTTTGTCATTCTCTCGACAACCCCAGCACACACTGAGCACACTGATCACTCTCTTTGCCACCTCTAGCACAAACTGAGCCCCCCATCACACACTTGTTTCCCGCATCATTCACTTGGACAGAACTGGCACCCTCTTGTCATCACCGAGTGGACTCTTGGGCACCCACCAAACTATTCCGCACACCAACACTCTCTGGGCACACCAGGTGCACGCTTAGACACACTTAGTACACTCTTGGGCACCCCTAGGCCACACTTGGCCAGCCCATCACACACTTGGGGCACTATAGAACCCATTCTGAGCACTCTTAGCACACACGTGCCATCACTTAGTACAGACTTGGGCACTCCTAGTACACGTTTTGTCACCCCAGTACGCTCTTGGGCACCCCCACCACACTCTTGGGCAGCCTAGCACATACTTGTCATCGCCTAGCACATGTTCGGTCACCCATATCACACTCTTGGACACCCGTATCACATACCTGCTCACTCCTAGCACACTCTTGGACATCACTGGCAAAATCATGCCATCCCTAAGTACACTCTTGGGCATCCCAGAACTCTCTTCGGCAACTTACCGCTCTCTGGGCAACCCAGAACACTCTTTGGCACCTATACAGCCCTCTTGGGAACCCATATCGCACTGTTGCGATTCCCTAGCTCAGTCCTGGGCAACCCAGAACCTTCTTGGGCACGACTAACACACTCTGGGCATACCAGGCGCACACATGGGCAACAAATCCCACTCTTGGGCACTGCTAATGCGCACTTAGACATACTAGCCCACTCCTGTCATCCCCTTGCACATGTTTGGGCACACTTATTACCCCCCTGCCAATACCTGGCAGACACTGGGTATCGGAAGAACACACTTGGAAACACCTATCACTCCCCTGGGAACACTTAGCACACTCTTGGCCCCCCAGCACACTGTTGCCATCCCCTACACACACTGCGCACTACTATCACACAATTGCCATCACTTATTACACAGTTGGTTAAGCCCAGGACATACGTTGGCACTCCTGGCACACTCTTGCCTTCCTCTAGAACACACTTGGGCAATCCATTCACACTCTTCGGCACCACTATTATGGTCTTGGGGATGCCTAGCACATTCTGGGCACACTGAACACATTCTTGGGCGTCTCTATCGCATTATTGCACAACCGAGCACGCACGTAGGAACACCTATCTCACTCCAGGCATCCCCTATCACATTCTTGGGCACATCGAGCAAGCTCTTGGGCACCCCTGGAACATTCTGGGCACACTGAGCATACTCTTGGGAAAGTCTAGCACACTCTTGCAATCCCGTAGCCCACCTAGCAGCCGGCCTAGCACACCCGTGGGCACCCCCAGAACGCTTTTGGGCACACCATCACTCTCTGGGAAACATCCATCACAACCTTACCATCTGGTCACACTGAGCCCTCACTTTGTCAGCTATATCACAAACTGGACTCCCCTAGCACTCTTTTGTGTGCCCCAATACATTCTTGGACACGACTAGCACGCCTTTGCCACACCCAAGTACACTGTTGGGCTCCCCTTAACATCCTTTGGCATTCTTACTACACTATTGTGCACCCAAACTTGCACCTGGGCACACCCATCACAAACCTGTGCTATCCATGATCATTCTTGTCACACCAAGCACACACTTACTATCACCTAGTACAGCCTTGGGCACGCCTAGTACACAATTGGGCACCCATCGCACATTCTTGAGCACATCAAGTCCACTCTGGGCACTCTGAGGGCACCTTTGGGCAAGTTAGCTACTCTTGGGATGCCTAGTACACTTCTGGATGAACCTAGAAAGTTCTTGGCTGCTCCTAGCACAAAATGGGTCTCACCAAGCACACATTTCCTCACTCACAGCACACTCTTGGGCACACATAGTAGACACTTGACATTCTGTAGCACACTCGTGTTCACCCCATCACACTCTTGGTCAGCACTGGTACACTCTTGCCAGCCCTGAGTACAATTTTGAGCACCCCATGACACTCTAGGCATTCCAAGCGCACACTTGGGCACTGGTAGCACACTCTTTCCATTCTCTAGCACAGTGTTGGACAGTCCTATAACACTCTTGGCACACTGACAAATCTCTTTGGCACCTTTAGTACGTACTGGGTACACAGTCGCCTTCAAATATCGGACTCTTGGGTGTGCCTAATACACGCAGGGCACATCAGGCATCCCCATCTCCCAGCACACATTTGGGCACCCTTGGAGCACACTTTGGCTCACCAAGCACGCTATTCTGCACCATCATGGCACCTCTATCATTCACCGGGCTCCCCTAGCACTGTGTTGTTCACCCAGAACTCTCTTGGGAACTCGTAGCATACTGTTGATATCACCTAGCGCACTGTTGGTCATTATTAGTACACTCCTGGGTATCCCATTACACTCTTTGACACGCCCAGCACGCTCTTGGGCACAACTACCACACCCCTAGGTACACCTAACACCTTCTTGGGCACACCTAACACTCTCTGGGGAGACTGAGAATACTTCTATCAAACTAGCCCACTCTTTGGCACTCCTATCACTCACTTCGAAACAACTGGCACACTCTTGCCATCCCCGAGTGCACATTTGGCACCCTGCAACTCCCTTTGTCATCCCTATCACATTCCAGCCACGCCAATCACCCTCCTGGGCACCGCTCGTATACTTTTGCCCACTCCTACCACACACATGGGCACAACTATCATACTTTTGGTCAACCCTAGAACCTCTTAGTCATCCCTATCACACTGCTGGGCACCACTATCACACACTTGGGCACATCTGGCGCATTCTTGGGCACACCCAGCAGACTCGGGGAACACCGAATACATATTTGGGAAAACGAGCCCATTTTTGGGCATGCCTAGCAGACACTTGAACACCCTAGTGAACACTTACCATCCCCCAGCACATGCTTGGTCACACTCTTAGGCACCCGTAGAACTCACTTGCTCACTCCTCGCACAATCTTGGGCACCCGTATCACACTTTTCCATTCTCTATGACATTCTTGTACAGACCTAGCACTGGGAACACTGATCACTCTCTTTGGCACATCGAGCAGTTAGTTAGCTCCACTATCACAATCTTGTGTACTCAGTTCCTCTTGGACGCCACTGACACAATCCAGCCATCCACAAGCACACTCTTGTGCACCCCACAACACTCTTTGTCAGCCCTATCACACTCTGGGCACTCCAATAACTCTCTTGGGAACACCTAGTACACACTTGCGCACCCCTAGCATGCACCTGGTCACCTATCACACCCTTGGGCAACCCTATCAATCTCTGTACATCATTAGCACACTCATGGGCACTCCTGCCGCTTGCTTGTGCATCCCTAGCATGCTCTTGGGTATCCCAAGTAACCACTTGCTCATTGATAGCACACGCATGAACACCTCTGGTGCATCTTGTCGTTCTTTAGCACACACTCTTGGACAACCCTTGCAGACTGTAGGCACACTGAGCACTCTCTTTGGCACATCTATTACTTTGGGCGGCAGATTGGCGCAGTGGTTCGCACCGCAGCCTCGCTACTGCAATGATCCGGGTTCAGTTCTGGGTTCTTCCTGTGAGCGCGTGGGTTTCCGCCGGGTGCTCCGGTTTCCTCCCACAGCCAAAGACTAGCAGGTTGATAGGTAAATTGGCCATTGTAAATTGCCCCTAGTGTAGGTAGGTGGTAGGCGAATGGTGGGGATGTGGTGGTTAATGTAGGATTAGTATAAATGGGTGGTTGTTGTTCAGCACAGACTAGGTGGGCAGTTTCTGTGCTGTATCTCTAATCATAAAGAAACCTGGCTCTCCTAGCACAAGCTTGCACACCACTGGCACACTCTTGCCATCCCCGAATACATGCTTGGCACACCATAGCACCCTTTGGCACGCCTATCACACGCTTCAGCAACCCTGGAACTTTCTGGCAACTCGTTTCGCACACTTGCCATCAACTAGTACACTTAGCACGCACTCGCTCCCTCCTAGCACATTCTTGGGCACCAGTAGCACATTTATGTTATTCTGTAGCGCACTCTTAGACTGTCCAGGCACACTTATCACATTCTTTGGCACATCTAGCATGCACTGTGGTCACCTAGCACACTCTTACGTACACTATGATACCACTGGAAGATTTTTTCCATCCCGACTACAAGCGGGGGCACCCCAGAAGACACTTCAGCAAACCGATCACTTTCTGGACACCCCCCAAGTACACTCTTGGGCTCACCTAGTAAACTATTGGGCTACCCCAGAACACACCTTCAAGACTTTGGGTAACCCAGAACAATCTGTGCATGCCTATATTGTTCAGCCCTAGCATCCTCTTGAGCACCACGATCACACACTTGCTCACTCCTTGCAAAATCTGTACACTCCGAGCACACATTTGGGCAAACTATCCCACACTCAGGCAACGTTGGTAGACACTTGGTCACTCTAGCACGCACTTGCCTTCCTCTCGCACATGTTTGGTAAATCCTAGCAAACTCTTGGGCAATCTCTTTCACACTCTTAGGCACCCCGAGTATGCTCTTGGTCACACCTAGAAAACTCTTGGCCACCCTGCCATTCTCTTGGGCACCCAGAGTACACACTTGCACACTCCTATCATACACGTATACAGCTGCATTATACTCTTGTCTTCCTGTAGCACACACTCTTGGACAGTCCTAGCACACGCTTAGACACCACTGAAGACTCTTTCCATCCCCGAGTACACTCTTGGGCACACCAGGAGATTCTGGTGACTCCTAGCTCATATTTGCCATTATCTAGTACACTCTTGGGCACCCTAGTACACTCTTGGGCACAGACAGCAAACTCTTGGGGATCTCTACAACACTCTTGGCTTGTGAATCTTTGAAATTCTCTACCCCAGAGGGTTGTGGATGCTCCATCATTGAATACATTTAAGACTGTGATAGATAGATTTTTGGTCTTCACAGAATCACAGAATAATACAGTGCAGAAGAGGTCCTTCGGCCCATCGAGTCTGCACCGATTCATTAGAGACACCTGGCCTGTCAACCTAATCCCATTTGCTCGCACTTGGCTCATAGCTTTGAATGTTATGACGTGCCAAGTGCTCATACATATAATTTTTAAAGGATGTGAGGCAGCCTCTACCACCCTCCCAGGCAGTGCATTCCAGACCATCACCACCCTCTCGGTAAAAAAGTTCTCCCTCAAATCCCCCTTAAACCTCCTGCCACTCACCTTAAACTTGTGTCCCCTCGTAACTGACCCTTCAACAAAGGGGAGCAGCTGCTCCCTCTCTACCCTGTCCATGCCCCTCACTCGCCTCTGCACCCCCTCCAGTGCAATCACATACTTCCTATATTGTGGCGACTAGAATTGCACACAGTACTCCAGCTGTGGCTTTTCCAAAGTTCTAGACAACTCCAATATGACCTCCCTGCTATTTTTTTGAGAGATACAGCACTGAAACAAGCCCTTCGGCCCATTGAGTCTGTGCTGAAAATCAACCACCCATTTATACTAATGCTACATTAATCCCATATTCCAACCACATCCCCACCTTCCCTCAAATCCCCTACCACCTACCTATACTAGGGGCAATTTATAACGGCCAATTTTGCCTATCAACCTGCAAGTCTTTGGCGGTTGGAGGACACCGGAGCACCTTTCGAAAACCCACGCAGTCACAGGGAGAACTTGCAAACTCCGCACAGGCAGTACCCAGAATGTAATCTATTTTGTAATCTATGCCTCGATTGATAAAGGAAAGTGTTCCATATGCTTTTTTCACCACCCTATTAACCTGCCCTTCTGCTTCCAGTGATCTATGGGCAAACGCACGCAAGGTCCCTTTGTTCCTGGGAACTTCCCAGTGTCAGGCCATTCATTGAAAACTTCCATGTTACATTACTCCTTCCAAAGTGTATCACCTCCCACTTTTAATGGTTAAATTCAGTCTGCCACTTTTCTGCCCATTTGACCATCCCGTCTACATCTTCCTGTAGCCCAAGACACTCAACCTCACTGTTAACCACTCGGCCAATCTTTTGTCTTCCGCAAACTTACTGATACTACCCCCACATAGTCATCTATGTCGTTTATATAAATGAGAAACCATAGGGGACCCAGCACAGATCCCTGTGGTACGCCACTGGACACTGGCTACCAGTCACTAAAACAGCTGTCTGTCATCACTCTCTGTCTCCTACAGCTAAGCCAATTTTGATTCCACCTTATCAAGTTACCCTGCATCCCATGTGCACTTGCTTTATTGATAAGTCTCTCATGTGGGACCTTGTTAAAGGCTTTGCTGAAATCCATGTAAACTACATCAATTGCACTACCCTCATCTACACACCTGCTCACATGCTCAAAACATTCAATCAAATTTATTAGTCATGATCTCCCTCTGCCAAAGCCATGCTGACTATTCTTAATCAAATTTGAGCTCTCCAAGTGGCGATAGATTCTCTTCTTCAGAAGTTTCGCCAATAGTTTTCATACCACTGACGTGAGACTTACTGGTCTGTAGTTCCCTGGCTTATCTGAACAACCTTTCTTAAATAGTGGGACACCATTCGCTGTTCTCCAATCCTCTGGCACCTGCTCCGTGGCAAGAGAGGAATTAAGAATTTGGGTCAGAGCCCCTGCAATCTCCACCCTCGCCCCCCCCCCCCCACAGCTTCCTGGTACACAAATAGTCTGGACCTGGAGATGTGTCCAATTTTAAGCCTGCCACAGTGTGATAAGAGTGAGCAAGTGAGTGCTAGCGGAGTGTAAGAGTGTTCTAGGCGTGCCCATGTGCGTTCTAGGTGGGCTGAAGTGTGTGCTATAGGATGGCAGGTATGTGCTTGGAGTACCCAGAATAGGTAGGTGTGCCCAAAAGTGTGCTGTGACTGACTAAGGATGTTCTGGCGGAATCCAAGAATGTACAAGGGTTGCCCGAGAGATCGCTTGTGTGTCCATGGGATAGGAGTACAAAGTGTGTTCTGGGGGGTGACCAGAGTGTGATAACGTTCTACAGAGTGTTTGGGGGATGTCCAAGAGTGTACTTGGGTTGGCAAGAGCGTGCCAGTGGCGTCCAAGAGTGTACTAGGAGTGCCCAGAGAGTGCTAGGGCCGCCCAGTGTATGCCAGTGGTACCAGAGAGTGTCATCAGTGTGCCTAGAGCATGATGGGGGGACTCCAAGAGTCATAGGCGGCACAGTGGTTAGCACCACAGCCTCACAGCTCCAGGGACCCGGGTTCAATTCTGGGTACTGTCTGTGCGGAGTTTGCAAGTTCTCCCTGTGACCCCGTGGGTTTTCACCAGGTGCTCCGGTTTCCACCCACCGCCAAAGACTTGCACGTGGTAGGTAAATTGGCCATTGTAAATTGCCCCTAGTATAGGTAGGTGGTAGGGAATATGGGATTACTGTAGGGTTAGTATAAATGGGTGGTTGTTGGTCAGCACAGACTCGGTGGGCCGAAGGGCCTGTTTCAGTGCTGTATTTCCAAACAATAAACAAATAAATAGAGTCATACAGTGATACAGCACTGAAACAAGCCCTTCAGCCTACAGAGTCTGTGCCGACCATCAACCACCCATTTATACTAAATCCCACATTAATCCCATATTCGCGACCACATCCCCACCTTCCCTCAGTTCTCCTACCACCAACGATACTAAGGGCAATTTAAAATGGCCAATTTACCTATCAACCTGCAAGTCTTTTGGCTGTGGGAGGAAACCAGAGCACCCGGAGGAAACCCACGCAGACACAGGGAGAACTTGCAAACTCCACACAGGCAGTACCCAGAATTGAACCCGGGTCGCTGGAGCTGTGAGGCTGCGGTGTTAACCACTGCGCCACTGTGCCACCCATAATTCTGCTACAGGTGCCTGAGATTCTACTAGGAGTGAGCAAGTGTGGGATAGGGGTGCCCAAGTGTTTGGTGGAGGTACCCATGTGTTTACATGGAGGTGCCCAAGAGTGTGTTATGTGAAGGCACGTACGTGCTGGGGGGGGGGGGGGGGGGGTGGTGGTGGTGGGGGGCGCGCAGTACTTGTTAGAAGTGACAAAGAGAATGATAATTGCTTAGATCTGTCCAGGAGTGTACAGGAGAATGACAAGCGTGTACTACGGACGCCCAAGAGTGTGGTAGGAGTGAGCAAATGTGTACTCGGTATTTCCAAGAGGGGGCTAGAGGTGACCTACTGTCTGCTAGGGCTGCCTAAGAGTGGCCTACTTTGCATAAATGTGTGCTCAGACTGCCCAGGAATCAGGGCTAGGAGTGTCCAAGAGTGTACTGGGGTGCCCAAGGGCGTGCTAGTTGTTGGAAAGTGTGTCCTAAGAGTGCCCAAAATGTTCTAGGGTTGCCCAATAGCGTGGTAAGGGTAATAAAGAATGTTCTGGGGTGTTCCGACGTGTACTCAGGGATGGTAAGTGTTTGTCAGCGGTGTCCAAGTATTTGATGGGGTGAACAAGAGTATGCTAATGGAGCTCAGTATGTGATAAAGGTGCCAAGCAGGTTGATCAATATGCATAGATTATGCTACAACTGTCCAAGAGTGTGCTAGAGGATGACAAATGTGTACTACGGGTGCCCAAATGTGCGCTAGGAGTGAGCAAGATAGGTGTGCCCAAGAAGGGTTTTGTGGAGTGTTTAAGACTGTACTCGTAAATGGCAAGCAGGTGATAGGCCTGTTCAGGAGAGTGCTGAGGAATAGCAGAGTGTGATACGGGTGCCCAAGAGTGTGATAGGAGTCAGCAATCATTTGTTTGGGGTGCCCGAGCGGGTGCTACGCGTGACCAAACATGTGCTCGGGAATGGCAAGTGTGTCCACGTGTCTGCCAGGGGTGCCCAACTGTGGGATAGTTTGCCAAAAATGTGTGCTCAGTGTGCACAGATTGTAATGGGCGTGGTCAAGAATGTGCTAGGGGTGCCCAAATGTGTGATGGCAGTGCTCAAGAGTGTGATGGTCATATCCTAGTGTATACTAGGGGTACACAGGAGCGTTCTAGAGGTGTCCAAGACTGTACTTGATGATGGCAAGTATTTGCTAGGAGTGCCCAGAATGCTCTCTGGTTGCCCACACGTGTAGTAGGGGTGTCCAAGTGTTTGCTGGATATGCCCAAGAATGTTCTAGGTGTGAACAAGAGTGCACCTTGTGTGCCCAGAGTGTGATAGGGTTGACAAAAAATGTTGTCAGGTGCCCAAGAGTATACTCGAGGATGGCAAGAATATGCCAGTGGTGTCCAAGCGTGTGCTGGGGTGTAGGGAAGCCAATGTGAGATCGAGGTGCCAAATAGAGTAATTAGTGTGCCCAGAGTGTTCCAGGGTTGGCCCAGAATGTGTGCTAGAGCATGGCAAGAGTGTGCTACAGGTGCACAGGTGTGTGCTAGGAGTGAGCAACTGTGTACTCGGGGCGACCAAGAGCGTTCTAGGTGTGCCCATGAGGCTAATAGTGGATGGCAAGTATGTAAACATGTGTCCACGAGAGTGCTTTTGTGCACAAAATGGATTTTTGGGTGGCTAGATGTGCTAGGTGTGCCCAAGAGTGTTCTCGGGGTGCCCAAGCGTGTGAAAGGGGCTGGCGAGAGCGTGAAAGGTGTGTCCAAGACTATGTTGGGATGCCCAAAAGTGTCCTATGGTGAGCCCAATGTGTGTTAGAGGAAGCCAAGGGGCTACTCACTGTGCCTAAGTGTGTGATAGGAGACTGCAAGAGTGTGCTAGTATTTGCTAGTATTGTTCAAGAGAGCGCTAGGGGTAACCAGGAGTGTGATGGAGGTGCCCAAGAGCGTGATAGGGTAGCCCAGCGCGTACACGGGGTGCACAGGTGTGTACTAAGATTTCTCAGAGTGTAATAGGTGTGACCAAACATGTGGTAACGGATGGCAGGAGTATACAAGGGTGTCCAAGTGTTTGATAGGTGTGCCAAAGTGGGGACAAAGGTTGCCTAAATGTATGCTTGTTGTCCCTATTGTCTGTTTGGTTTGCCCAAGAGCCAGCCATGGATGCCCAAGCCAAAGGATGGCAGCAATGTAAAACGGGTGCCCAAGCGAGTTGTAGAGTTGCAGAAGTAGGTCATAGGAGTGCCAACGAGTGTGCTAGATGATGGCAAGTGTACGATAGAAGTGCTCAGATGTACTTGGATTGCTCAAGTGTGTGGTATTCAAGGGTGTGCTGGTGTGCAGAAAACTGTGCTAGTTGTGCCCAGTATATTCTAATGGTGCCAAAGTGCGTGCTCAATGTGACCAGAGTATGATAGGGATAGAGAAATGTGCGCTAGGTGTGCCCAAGAGTCTTCTATGTGTGCTCAAGAGTGTAATAGGAGATGGCAAGACTGTGATTGGGTGTTCAAGTGTGTAATGGAGTGCCCAAAATTGTCCTAGGGGTGCCCATTTATTTTACCAATTCATGGGATGAGGGCATCGCTGACCAGGCCAGTAGTTATCCCCCGTCCCTAATTGCCCTTGAGAATGTGGTGGTGAGTTGCCTTCTTGAACCGCTGCAGTCCATGTCGCGTAGGTACACCCACAGTGCTAGCAGTTAGATACAACTGAGTGGCTTGCAAGGCCATTTCATAGGGCATGTAAGAGTCAATCACATTGCTGTGGGTCTGGAGTCACATGTAGGCTAGACCAGGTAAGGACAGCAGATTTCCTTCCCGAAAGGAAATTAGTGAATCAGATGGCTTTTTTTTGCAACAATGGTTTCATGGTTAGACTAGTTTTTTAATTCCAGATTTATTAATTGAATTCAAATCCCACCTTCTGCTGTGGTGGGATTTGAACCCATGTCCCCAGAGCAATACCCTGGGTCTCTGGGTTAGTAGTTCAGTGACAATATCACTATGCCACCGCCTCCACAAGAGTGTGCTGGGTGGGTGAATGATGGGATAGAGGTCCCCAAGTGAGTATTTGGTGTGCATAGAATGTGGTGGGTGCCCAAGAGTGTACTAGGGTGCCCGAGAGTGCACTTGCTGAGACTGAGTCTGCTAGGTGATGGCAAGTGCTTGTTAGGAGTGCCTAAGTGTGTATGGGGGGCCTAGGGGCTGCACAGAGTGCCTAGAGTGTGTTAGGTGTGAAATAGTATGTGTTATGAGACGGCAAGTGTGTGCTCAGAGTGTCCAGATTTTGCTAGTGTTGTTCAAGAGAGTGTGCTAGGTGATAGCAAGAGTGTGACAGGGGTACCGAAGAAGTAATGGAGCGCCCGAAAGTGTTCTATGGCTGCCCATGTGTGTGATAGAGGGGCCCAAGAGGGTCCTTGGTGTGCCCAGTGTGTGTTATGTGAAGGTTGCTGTGAGATAGGACTGCCTAGATTGTGCTAGGGTTGTTCAAGTGTGTGATGGGGTGACCAAGAGTGTGCTATGTGTGACCAGTGTGTAATGGAAGTGCCAAAGAGAATGCTCAGTCTTCCCATCGCATGCTCGGTCTGGCCAAGAGTGTGCTAGAGAATGACACGTTTGTGCTCAGGGTGCCCAAATGTATGTGAGGAGTGAACAAGTGTGTGCTAGGTACCCAAAGACTCTGCTATGAGTGACCAAACATCTGCTGGGGGATGGCAAGTGTATGCTAGGGTGCGCTAGTGTATGGTAAGGATTTACAAGAGTGGGCTAGTTTTTCCAAAGGTGTGCTCAGAATGCCTAGAGTGTGCTAGAGCTGCCGAAAAATGTGCTTGGGCTGCCCAAGGGTGTTGTAGATGAGCCCAAGCGTGTACTGGGATGCTCAAAAGTGTATGCACGGATGGCAAGTGTGTCTAGTGGAGCTCAGTGTGTGCTAGAGGTGACAAATAGTGTGCTCAGTTTTCCCAGATTGTGTATGTGCTGTCGAAGAGTGTGCCAGAAACTGGCAAGAGTCTTCTGCAGGTTCCCAAGAAATTGCTAGGAATGAGCAAGTGTGTGATAGGTGTGCCCAAGAGCATGCTTGTGGTGCCCAAGATCATGCTCTGGCTGCCCAATTGTGTACTTGATGATGGCAAGTGTGTGCTAGTTGTACCCAAGGAAGTGATAGGATGCCCAAGAGTGCTGTGCCAGTGCACAAGTATGCTATGGGGGTTACCAAGAGTGTACCAGGTTCGCCCACGTCTGTACGTGGTGATGGCAAATGTATGCTCGGAGTGCACTGAATGTTCCAAGGTTCCCAAGAGAGTGGTAGGTGTGCCGAAGAGTGTAATTGGGGATCGCAAGAGTGTGCCAGTAATGTCCAAGAGCATGCCAGGTGTGCCCAAGTGTGTTCTAGCTGTGCCCAAGAATGCGCAAGGGGATGGCAAGAGGTAATAGGTATGTCCAACAGAGTACCAGTGTGTCCAAAAGTGTTCTAGGGGTGCCCAATTGTAAGTGCTAGGTGTGGCCCAGCGTGTACTAGGGGTGCCCAAGTTTGTTCTAGGAGTGATCAGAGTGTGATGGGGTGGCAAAACATGTGCTAGAGGATGGTAGTAGTATGCTCGGGATGCCCAAGAATGTGATAGGGTTGTAGACTTATGTCCGAGGGGTGCCCAGAGTGTGAGATAATGATGGCAAGAGTGTGATAGGTGCTATGGGGGGTGGTGGGGGGGGGCAGTGGAGGGCGGCTAAGAGCCTGCTGGACTGCCCAAATGTGTTCCAAGGGGTGCCCAAGATGTGTGGTAGCTGAAGGCAGGTGTGTACTAGTAGTGTCCCGATAGTGCGAGGGTTTTTCAAGTGTGTGTTAAGTGTCCCCAAAGAGTGCAGTAGGGGTGCATAGTGTGTACTAGAGGTGCCAAAGAGATTGATCAGTGTGCACAGTGTGTGATAGGGATGTCTAAGAGCGTGTTATAGAATGACAAGAGTGTGCTATGGCTGTGTAAGGGTGTGCTAGGAGTGAGCAAGTGTGTGTTAGCTCTTTCCAATAATGTTCTAGGGGTGACCAAGAGGGCGTTTCGGGTTACCACAGTGTAATTGGGGGGGGGGGGGGCGAAGAGTGTGCTCTTGGACCCAAGAGTGTATTTGAGAATGGCAAGAGTGTGCCAGAGGCGTCCAATAGTGTGATGGGGGACACAAGAGTGTGATGGGGGGCCCAGCGAGTAATAGAGGTGCAAAAGAGATTGCTCAGTATGCCCAGAGTGTGCTAGGTATGTCCAAGAGTGTGCTACAGAATTACAAGAATGTGCCACGGGTATCCAAGTGTGTGCTAGGAGTGAGCAGGTGTGTGCCAGGCTGTCCAAGTGTCTGCTGCGGTGCCCAAAAGTGGGCTAGGTTGTTGAAATGCGTACTTAGTGTGCCTAGAGTGTGCTCGAAGCGCCCAACAATGTACTAGTGGTGACCAGGTGTGTAATGGTGGTGCACAAGAGTGCACGAGGGGTGCCAAAGACTGCATTTGGTGATGGAAAGTGTGTGCGAGGAGTACCCAGTATACACAATCGTATTGTATGTAGGGGTGCACAAGTTTGAGCCGACGGTGCACAAGTTGTACTAGGTGTGCTCAGCAGAGCGCTTGGGTTGCCCTGGTTGTGATATGGGGTGCCGAAGGCTGTTCTGGAGTGCACAAGAGCGTGCTCGGTGATGGCAAGTGTGTACATGTGGTGTCCAAGGGTGAGATGGGGTGAACAAGAGGGTGATAGAAGATGCAAGTGCCTGCTAGGGGTGGCCAAGAGTGGGCTAAAGTTATCGTTGTTGTGCCCATCGTGTGCTCGTGTGGCCACGAATATGCGAAGAGTGACCAAGAGTGCGATAGGGGATGGCAGCAGGTGCTCGGGGTGCCCAAGCATGTGAACGGGAGGCACGTGTGTCCTAGGGTGGCTAACAGTATGCCAGGTGATGGCAAGTGAGTGCGAGGATCGCCCAGATTTTGCTAAGGTTGTCCAAGTTTATTCCAGGGATGTGCAGGTTGCACTAGGGGTGCCGAAGAATGGGCTAGGGTTGTCAAATGTCTGCTGTTGTGTCCATACTGTGCTGGTCGGCCTAAAAAACGTAATAGAGTTGCCCACGAGTGAGCTATGGGATGACAGCTGTCTGCTTGGTTTACCCAAGCATGTGGTAGGTTTGCAGAAGTGTTTCCTAAGGAGTGCCTAAGAGTGTGCTAGATGATGGCATGTATGTCATAGGAGTGCCAATATTGTGCTAGCATTGTGAGTAAGTGTGCGCCAGCATTGCCCAAATGTGTGCTGGGGTGCCCCAGTGTGAGATGTGGGCGCCGAAGTGTGTGATAAGGATGCCCGAGTGTAGTAGGCATGCCCATAGTGTGCTAGCTGCGGCCAAACATGCGCCAGGGTATGGGAATAGTGCAGTGGGGTGACCAAGTAGATGCGAGGAGTGACCAACAGTGTGAAAGTGGATGGCAGTACATCGAACATAGAACATTACAGCGCAGTACAGGCCTTTCGGCCCTCGATGTTGCGCTGACCTGTGAAACCATCTGACCTACACTATTCCATTTTCATCCATATGTCTATCCAATGACCACTTAAATGCCCTTAAAGTTGGCGAGTCTACTACTGTTGCAGGCAGCCCGTTCCACGCCCCTACTACTCTCTGTGTAAAGAAACTACCTCTGACATCTGTCCTATATCTATCACCCCTCAACTTAAAGCATTGTCCCCTCGTGTTTGCCATCACCATCCGAGGAAAAAGACTCTCACTATCCACCCTATCTAACCCTCTGATTATCTTATATGTGATAGAAGATTTGGATCGGTGCAGGTTGGAGGGCCGAAGGGCCTGTTCCTGTGCTGTAATTTTCTTTGTTCTTTGTTCTTTGTTCTTTATCTCTATTAAGTCACCGCTCCTCCTCCTTCTCTCTAACGAAAACAACCTCAAGTCTCACAGCCTTTCCTCGTAAGACCTTCCCTCCATACCAGGCAACATCCTAGTAAATCTCCTCTGCACCCTATCCAAAGCTTCCACATCCTTCCTATAATGCGGTGACCAGAACTGCACGCAATACTCCAGGTGCGGCCGCACGAGAGTTTTGTACAGCTGCAGCATGACCTCGTGGCTCCGAAACTCGATCCCCCTACTAATAAAAGCTAACACACCATATGCCTTCTTAACAGCCCAATTAACCGGGGTGGCAACTTTCAGGGATTTATGTACCTGGACACCAAGATCTCTCTGCTCATCTACACTACCAAGAATCTTCCCATGAGCCCAGTACTCTGCATTCCTGTTACTCCTTCCGAAGTGAATCACCTCACACTTTTCCGCATTAAACTCCATTTGACATCTCTCAGCCCAGCTCTGCAGCCGATCTATGTCCCTCTGTAACCGACAACATTCTTCGGCACTATCCAAAACGCCACCGGCCTTCGTGTCATCCGCAAATTTACTAACACACCCTTCTACACCCTCATCCAGGTCATTTATAAAAATGACAAACAGCAGTGGCTGCAAAACAGATCCTTGCGGTACACCACTAGTAACTAAACTCCAGGATGAACATTTGCCATCAACCACCACCCTCTGTCTTCTTTCAGCTAGCCAATTTCTGATCCAAAGCACTAAATCACCTTCAATCCCATACTTCCGTATTTTCTGCAATAGCCTACCATGGGGAACCTTATCAAACGCCTTACTGAAATCCATATGCACCACATCCACGGCTTTACCCTCATCCACCTGTTTGGTCACCTTCTCAAAAAACTCAATAAGGTTTGTGAGGCACGACCTACCCTTTACAAAACCGTGCTGACTATTGCTAATGAACTTATTCTTTTCAAGATGATTATAAATCCTCTCTCTAATAACCTTTTCCACCATTTTACCCACAAGCGAAGTAAGGCTCACAGGTCTGTAATTACCAGGGCTGTCTTTACTCCCCTTCTTGAACAAGGGGACAACATTTGCTATCCTCCAGTCTTCCGGCACTATTCCTGTCGACAATGACGCCATAAAGATCAAGGACAAAGGCTCTGCAATCTCCTCCCTGGCTTCCCAGAGAATCCTAGGATAAATCCCAACTGGCCCAGGGGACTTGTCTATTTTCACTCTTTCCAAAATTGCTAACACCTCCTTCTTGTGAACCTCAATCCCATCTAGCCTCGTAGCCTGAATCTCAGTATTCTCCTCGACAACATTTTCTTTCTCTATTGTAAATACTGACGCAAAATATTCATTTAACGCTTCCCCTATCTCCTCTAATTCCACACACAACTTCCCACTACTATCCTTGATTGGCTCTAATCTAACTCTAGTCATTCTTTTATTCCTGATATACCTATAGAAAGCCTTAGGGTTTTCCCTGATCCTATCCGCCAATGCCTTCTCGTGTCCTCTCCTTGCTCTTCTTAGCTCTCCCTTTACATCCTTCCTGGCCAGCTTGTAACTCTCAAGCGCCCTAACTGAGCCTTCACGTCTCATCCTAACATAAGCCTTCTTCTTCCTCCTGACAAGCGCTTCAACAACTTTAGTAAACCACGGCTCCCTCGCTCGACAACTTCCTCCCTGCCTCACAGGTACATACTTATCAAGGACACGCAGTAGCTGCTCCTTGAATAAGCTCCACATTTCGATTGTTCCCATGCCCTGCAGTTTCCTTCCCCATCCTACGCATCCTAAATCTTGCCTAATCGCCTCATAATTTCCTTTCCCACAGCTATAATTTTTGCCCTGCGGTATATACCTGTCCCTGCCCATCGCTAAGGTAAACCTAACAGAATTGTGATCACTATCACCAAAGTGCTCACCTACATCTAAATCTAAAACGTGGCCGGGTTCATCACCCAGTACCAAATCCAATGTGGCATCGCCCCTGGTTAGCCTGTCCACATACTGTGACAGAAAACCCTCCTGCAGACACATTTAGGAATGCTCTGGATCAGAATCTAAGCGATGGTGGTGTTATTCCAGCCAACATTAGCAGGATCCAGGTCCTGGAACACGATTTATATCATGGCTGGAGAAATGTGCAAGTGCTTGTTGACCAGCTCGATCAGAATTTTGCAGTAGGTTTTCTTCTGATTGTCGCCGATTTTGCCGATGATGGAGAGGGATTCGAGTGCACAGGGCTCAGTGGATCCTCCGAACTGAATCATCCGGTCCAGCACGATAGATGTGCCCAAGTGTATGTTAGGAGTGAACAAGTGCATACTAGGTTTGCCCAAGGGCATGCTGAAGGTGCCCAAGAGAGCGATTGTGGTGTCCACATTGGGATAGGTGTGCAAAGTCTGTTGTGAGGTGCCCAAGAATGTACTAGGGGTGCCTGTTTTTTGCTAGGTGTGCCCAGTGTGTTATAGATGTGTCAAAAAGCGAGCTCAGTCTGCCCAGAGCGTGCTAGGTTGTGTCCAAGAGTGTGCAAGAGAATGACAACACGGTGCTGCAGATGCCCAAGAGTATGATTGGGGTCAACGAACATGAGCTACGGAATGGCAAATGCGTGCTAGCATGTCCAATTTTCAGCTAGGGTTGGCTAAGTCTGGGCTAATTTGCCCAAATGCGCACTCGGAGTACCCAGAAAGTGATAGGTGTGCCCAAGAAGGTGTTAAGTGTGCGCAAGATAAGTGCCAAAGAGTATGATAGATGATGCCAAGAGTGTGATAGAAGTGCCGAGAATGTTTTAGGTTTGCCCAGCAGTGTGGTAGGATTGCCCAGATGAGTGATGGGGGTGTCCAAGTGTGTACTAGGTACACAAGCCAGCGTTTGGGGTGCTCAGAGTGTAATAGGGATGACAAAGACTGTTTTGGGGTGCACAAGACTGTATTAGTGGTGCCCAGTTTGTGCTAGGCGTGACCAGTGTGTGATAGAGGAGTCAAAGACAGTACTCAATGTATGCTCGGTATGTGCAAGAGTGTGATCGAGATGGCCAAACATGTGCTATGGGAATGGCAGGAATGGGCTAGGTTGTAAAAGTGTGTGATAGATCTGCCAAAGTGGGGGCTTGGGTGACCAAGTGTGTAATCGGGCTGCCCAAGGAAGTGATTGATGTGCTCAGATTGTGCCCATGAGTGTCCACGAGGACGGCCAGAGTGTGATAGTGGTGCACAAGAACTTGCAAGGGTTACCCAAGAGCGTTCCAGGTGTGCCCAATAGCATACTAGGTGTGCCCAAGAATGTTGTAGGTGTGCCTAGGAATGTTCTTGGTGTCTCCAAGCGTGTACTAGGTGTACCCAGAATGTTCTAGATGAGCCCAAGTATGTGCTAGGGGATGTCAAGAGTATGATAGGCGTGACCAACAGGGTGATGGTGTGCCTTAGGGTGTTCTAGGAGTGCCAAAGTGTATTCTATGGGTGTCCAAGTGGGTGCTAGGGGTGCTCAGGTGTTTGCTAGGGGGCTCAGAGTTTGATAGGTGTGGCAGAACATCTGCTAGAGTATGGCAGGAGTTTGCCAGGGTATTTGCGTGTGTATGGGGTACAAAAGTGGGGGCGAGGGTTGCCCAGATGTGTACTTTGTGTGCCCAGTGCGCGTTTTAAATGCCCACGAACATGCCATGCCTGCCCAAGAGTGAGATACGGGATGACAGCAGTGTGCTAGATCTGACAAGCCTGTGATAGGACTTCAGTGGCGTCCAAGAGTATAATGGGGTTCACGAAGTTGTGATTGGGGCAACCCCTGTATGTCAGAGGTGCCAAAGAGTATTCTGAGTGAGCCCAGAGTGTGTTAGCCGTGTGCAAGGGTGTTCTCAGTGTGCCCAAGGCTGGGCTTGGAGATGGCAAGAGTGTAATAGATGTGTCCAAGCATATGCTGGAGTGCAAAAATGTCTTCTCGGGGTGCCAAAGTGTGTGCTTGAAATGCACAAGGGTGTAATTGGTGTGCCCAATGAGTATTAGGGGTGCCCAAGTGTGTAATAGGTGAAGGCAAGTGTGTAAAAGGAGTGCCCAAATTCTGTTACCTTTGCAAGTGCGTACCAGGAGTGCCCAGAGTGTGGTTGGGATGCCCAGAGAGTCATAGATGTGACAAAGGGAGTGGTCAGTATCCATAGTGTGCGATGGAGCTGTCAAAGAGTCTGCTAGGCGATGGCAAGTTTAGTTTAGTTTAGTTCAGAGAAAAAGCACTGAAACAGGCCCTTCGGCCCACCGAGCCTGTGCCGACCATCAACCACACATTTATACTAGTCCTACACTAATTCCATATTCCTACCACATCCCCACCTGTCCCTATATTTCCCTACCTATACTCGGGGCAATTTATAATGGCCAATTAACCTATCACCCTGCAAGTCTTTTGGCATGTGGGAGGAAACCGGAGCACCCGGAAGAAACCCACACAGACACAGGGAGAACTTGCAAGCTCCACACAGGCAGTACCCAGAATTGAACACGGGTCGTTGGAGCTGTGAGGCTGCGGTGCTAACCACTGCGCCACTATGCCGCCCTAGGTGATGGCAAGTGTGTGCTTCGAGTCTCCAGAATGTTCTAAGGTTGCCCAAGGATGTGGTAGGATGGACAAGAGTGTGCTAGGTGTGACCACATGGTGCTAAGGGGGACGAATAATGATCTGGCGTGTCCAAGAGTGTATTCGTGGATGGCAAATGTGTGCCAATTGTGTCCAAGTGTGCTAAGTTGCACAGCAATGTGCTCGGGCAGCCCAGTGCGTGATAGAGGTGACAGAGAGAGTGATCAGTGTGCCAGGTTTGTGATAGGCCTGTCCAAGAGTGTGTTGGAGAATGACTAGAGTCTGCTGCAGATGCCTGAGAGTGTGCAAGGTGTAAAAAAGTGTGAGCAGGAGGTACCCGCCAGCATGCTCGGGGTGCCTAAGTCTTCTAGGTGTGCCCAAGAGTGTGAAAGGAGATGGCAAAAGTGTCCAGCAGAGGGCAGGGGAGCCCAGTAGTGTTCTAGGGTGCCGATCTGTATGCTTGAGGCGGCCAAGGGGATGCTCCTTGTGCCCAGAGCGTGATAGGCATCCCAAGTGTATGTTTGGTGAATGTACATGTTTGCTCGGAGTGCCCAAATTCTGCTTGGATTGTTAAAGTGTGTGACGGGGTGCCCAAGAGTGATCAAACTGTGCCCAGAGTGTGCAAGGCCTATCAAACAGCGTTCTAGAGAATGACAAGAGTGTTCTACGGATTCCCAACAGTGTGCTAGGTGTGAGCAAATGTGCACTAGGAGTGGCCAGGTCTGCGCTAGTGGTGACCAGACATGTGCTAAGGGATGGCAAGTATGTGCTATGGTGCCCAGCTGCCTGCTAGGTCTGCCCAGGCGTGAGCTTATTTGCCCAGATGTATGGTTGGAGTGCCCAGACTATGCTAGGCGTGCCCAAGAAGGCCTAAGGCTACACAAGATTGTAGTAGATGTGCCAAAGTGTGTGCTCGGTGTGACCAAGCGTATACTGGTGGTGCCCAACAGTGTACTTAATGTGCCCAATATGTGCCAGATGATAGCAAGTGTGTGCTAGGATTCCCCAGATTGTTCGAGGGTTGCTTAAAAGAGTATCAGGTGTGCCCAGGTGTGCGCCGGAGGTGCCCAAGAGTGAACTAGGGATACACAAGTGGGTGCTTGGGGTAACCAGAGTACGATAGGGGTAACGAAGAGTGTTCTGGTGTTGCCCAAGAGTGTACCTGGGGATGGCAAGAATGTGCCAGTTGAGGCCAAGAGTGTGCTGTGTTGTACAAGAGTGGGCTAGGAGAGGCCAGTGTGTGATAGGGGAGCTCAGTGCGTCAAAGGGATGGCATGTCTCTGCTAGGTGTGGCCAAGAGAGCGCTAGTTGCCCAAATGCGTCTTCGGAGTGCCCAGAGAGTGGTAGGTGTGTCCAAGAAATTGACAGGGGTGCCAAGTGTTTGGGTGTGATGGCGAAGAGTGTGATGGTGGTGCCCAAGAGTGTACCAAGTAATGGCAAGTGTGTGCTAGGACTGCTCAGAATGTTCTAGAGTTGCTCAAGGGTTGTAATATGTGTGCCCAAGTGTATACTATGTGTGCCCAAACTGCGCTTGGCGTCCCCAGAGTGTAATGGGGTGCCCAAGAGTGTACTCGACGATGGCAAAAGTGTGCCAGTGGGGTCCAAGAGTGTGATGAGGGGCACACGAGTGTTATAGGGGAGACCAGTGTGTGATAGAAGGGCCAAAGAGAGTGCTCAGTGTGCCTAGTGTTGACTAAGGTTGTCCAAGAGTGTATGATAGAGAAAGAAAGAGGGTGATGCAGGAACGCAAGAATTTGATAGGAGTAAGCGCGAGTGTGTGATAGGCGTGTCCAAGAGCATGCCAGTGGTGCCCAACAGTGTGCTAGGGGGTGGAAACAGAGTTGAGGGGTGTTCAATAGAGTAATGGGGTTCCCAAAGAGTTCAAGGTGTGCCAAAGTGTATGATAGAGGTGTCCAAGGGGTGCTTGTTATGCCCAGAAAGTGATAGGAGTGCCCGAGGCGTGATAAGTGACGGAAGCTCTGTACTAGAACTACCCAGAGTGTGATCGGGTAGTTCAAAAGTGTACTCGGGGTGTCCAAAAGTGGGATAGATGATGGCAAGTGTGTAGTAGGAGTGCCTTGAATGTTCTAGCAGGGAGGTTATGATGGAGATGCATAAAACTCTAGTTAGGCCACAGCTGGAGTATTGTGTACAGTTCTGGGCAACACACTATAGAAAGGGTGTGATTGCACCGGACAGGGTGCAGAGGAGATTCACCAGGATGTTGCCTGGGCTGGAGATTTCAGCTGTGAAGAGAGACTGAAAAGGGTACGGTTGCTTTCCTTAGAACACAGAAGGCTGAGGGAGATATGATTGAGGGATAGAAAATTATGAGGGGCATTGATAGGTTTGATACAAAGAAACTTTTTCCCTTAGCGGAGGGGTCAATAACCAGGTTTAAGGTAAGGAGCAGGAGTCTTAGAGGGGATTTGTGGTGGAAAATTTCAGGTAGAGGGTGGTTGGAATCTGGAACACACTGCCTGAAGCGGCGGTGGATGCAGGAACCTTCACAACATTTAAGAAGTATTTAGATGAGCACATGAAATGTCATAGCATACAAGGCGACGGGCCAAGTGCTGGAAAATAGGATTACAATCGTTAGGTGCTTGATGGCCAGCACAGACACGATGCGCCGAAGGGCCTGTTTCTGTGCTGTATAACTGTATGACTCTATAACTGTTGGGAAAGCCCCAGGACGCATTTGCATATGCTTGGGCACTCGTAGCAAATTGCTGCCATCTCCTTGCTCACTCTTGGTCACCGCTTTCATATTCTTGGGCACACTTGGCACAATCCTCTTCGCCTCTGTCACACTCTGCTCACTCTTAGCGCAACCGTGTGTGCCTAGAATGCTTTTGGGCACCCTAGCACACACTTGGGAATTCTCAGCACACACCTGGGCATCCGTAGTGCACTTTTGACATTTTCTAGAAAACTCTTGGACAACCCTAGCACACTCTGGGCACACTGATCACGCTCTTTGGCACTTCTAAAATAAACGGGTCAACCTTAGCACGATATTTTCCACAACAGCACACTCTTTTTGCGAGGAGCAGCTTTGACAGAACGAGGTGCGGAGCGAACTTACAGCTGAGCGGTCAATTTCAGTAAATTACAAGTTAATCCCCTTTTGTTTCGGAGGACCAGGGGACTGCTGGGTCAGGGAAAACTATTTATTTGGGCAGTTTTAAAATCTATTTCTTTTTGCGAGGAGCAGCTTTGACAGAACGAGGTGCGGAGCGAACTTACAGCTGAGCGGTCAATTTCAGTAAGTTACAAGTTAATCCCGTTTTGTTTCGGAGGACCAGGGGACTGCTGGGTAAGGGAAAACTATTTATTTGGGCAGTTTTAAAATCTTTTTCTTTTTGCGAGAGCAGCTTTGACAGAACGAGGTGCGGAGCGAACTTACAGCTGAGCGGTCAATTTCAGTAAGTTACAAGTTAATCCCCTTTTGTTTCGGAGGACCAGGGGACTGCTGGGTAAGGGAAAACTATTTATTTGGGCAGTTTTAAAATCTTTTTCTTTTTGCGAGGAGCAGCTTTGACAGAACGAGGTGCAGAGCGAACTTACAGCTGAGCGGTCAATTTCAGTAAGTTACAAGTTAATCCCCTTTTGTTTCGGAGGACCAGGGGACTGCTGGGTAAGGGAAAACTATTTATTTGGGCAGTGGCAGTACCCGAGACACTGCACGTGTAGTGTCTCCCACCCACCCTCCTCCTCTAACCAAAAAAAAGGACTCTGGTGTGTTGATAAGGTAAGCTTTTTTATTTAAAAAGTTCAGTCCGTCGGATTGCTAAGCGAACAAGGTTTGACTTTTTTTTTTGTTTGGTTTTTCAGTAGATTTGTTGGGAATCTAGAATAGTGGGAATGGAGGTAAAGGCAGTTGTATGTTCCTCCTGCAGAATGTGGGAGGTAGGGGTCGCCAAGAGTGTCCCTGCTGACTGCATCTGCAGGAAGTGCACCCAACTCCAGCTCCTCGAGAACCGCGTTAGGGAACTGGAGCTGGAGCTGGATGAACTTCGGATCATTCCGGAGGCAGAGGGGATTATTGACAGGAGTTATAGGGAGGCAGTCACACCTCAGGTAAAAGAAGTAGGTAGATGGGTTACCGTCAGGGGAAGGAAAGGGAACCAGCAAGCAGTGCAGGGATCCCCTGTGGCCGTTTCCCTCAACAACAGGGATACCGTTTTGGATACTGTTGGGGGGGACGACTTACCAGGGGTAAGCAATGGGGTGCAGGTCTCTGGCACAGAGTCTGTCCCTGTTGCTCAGAAGGGAAAGGGGAAGAGGAGCAGAGCATTAGTCACTGGGGACTCCATAGTTAGGGGAACAGATAGGAGGTTCTGTGGGAACGAGAGAGACTCACGGTTGGTGTGTTGCCTCCCAGGTGCCAGGGTACGTGATGTCTCTGATCGTGTTTTTGGGATCCTTAAGGGAGAGGGGGAGCAGCCCCAAGTCGTGGTCCACATGGGCACCAACGACATAGGTAGGAAGAGAGATGGGGATTTAAGGCAGAAATTCAGGGAGCTAGGGTGGAAGCTTAGAGTGAGAACAAACAGAGTTGTTACCTCTGGGTTGTTGCCCGTGCCACGTGATAGCGAAGAGAGGAATAGGGAGAGAGAGGAGTTGAACACGTGGCTGCAGGGATGCTGCAGGAGGGAGGGTTTTGGTTTCCTGGATAATTGGGGCTCTTTCTGGGGTAGGTGGGACCTCTACAAACAGGATGGTCTTCACCTGAACCAGAGGGGTACCAATACCCTGGGGGGGGGGGGGGGGGGGGAGATTTGCTAGTGCTCTTCGGGGGGGTTTAAACTAAATCAGCAGGGTAATGGGAACCTAAATTGTAGTTCCAGTGTTCAGGATGTTGAGAGTAGTGAGGTAGGGGATAAGGTTACAGGGACGCAAGAGGGCACTGGCAAGCAAGAACTTGGTTTAAAGTGTGTCTACTTCAACGCCAGGAGCATCCGGAATAAAGTGGGTGAGCTTGCAGCATGAGTTGGTACCTGGGATCCTGATGTTGTGGCCATTTCAGAGACATGGGTAGAGCAGGGGCAGGAATGGATGTTGCAGGTTCCGGGATTTAGATGTTTCAGTAAGAACAGAGAAGAGGGTAAAAGAGGGGGGGTGGTGTGGTATTGTTAATCAAGGAAAGTATTACAGCGGCAGAAAGGACGTTTGAGGACTCGTCTGCTGAGGTAGTATGGGCCGAGGTTAGAAACAGGAGAGGAGAGGTCACCCTGTTGGGAGTTTTCAATAGACCTCCGAATAGTTCCAGAGATGTAGAGGAAAGGATAGCGAAGATGATTCTCGACAGGAGCGAGAGTAACAGGGCAGTGGTTATGGGGGACTTAAACTTTCCAAATATTGACTGGAAATACTATAGTTCGGGTATTTTGGATGGGTCTGTTTTTGGCCAGTGTGTGCAGGAGGGTTTTCTGACACAGTATGTGGACAGGCCAACCAGGGGCGATGCCACATTGGATTTGGTACTGGGTAATGAACCCGGCCAGGTGTTCGATTTAGATGTAGGTGAGCCCTTTCGCGAAAGTGATCAGAATTCGATTCGGTTCACCTTAGCGATGGGCAGGGACAGGTATATAACGCAGGGCAAGAATTATAGCTGGGGGAAAGGAAATTATGACGCGATTAGGCAAGATTTAGGATGTGTAGGATGGGGAAGGAAACTGCAGGGGATGGGCACAAACGAAATGTGGAGCTTATTCAAGGAGCAGCTACTGCGTGTCCTTGATAAGTATGAACCTGTCAGGCAGGGAGGAAGTTGTCGAGCGAGGGAGCCGTGGTTTACTCAAGAAGTTGAAGCGCTTGTCAAGAGGAAGAGGGCGGCTTATGTTAGGATGAGACGTGAAGGTTCAGTTAGGGCGCTTGAGAGTTACAAGCTAGCCAGGAAGGATATAAAGGGAGGGCTAAGAAGAGCAAGGTGAGGACACGAGAAGTCATTGGCGGATAGGATCAAAGAAAACCCTAAGGCTTTCTATAGGTATATCAGGAATAAAAGAATGATAAGAGTTAGAACAGGGCCAATCAAGGATAGTAGTGGGAAGTTGTGTGCGGAATTAGAGGAGATAGGGGAAGCGTTAAATGAATATTTTTCGTCAGTATTTACAGTAGAGAAAGAAAATGTTGCCGAGGAGATTACTGAGATACAGCCGACGAGGCTAGATGGGATTGAGATGCACAAGGAGGAGGTGTTAGCAATTTTGGAAAGAGTGAAAATAGATGAGTCCCCTGGGCCAGATGGGATTTATCCTAGGATTCTCTGGGAAGCCAGGGAGGAGATTGCAGAGCCGTTGTTGTTGATCTTTTTGTCGTCATTGTCGACAGGAGTAGTGCTGGAAGACTGGAGGATAGGAAATGTTGTCCCCTTGTTCAAGAAGGGGAGTAGAGACAGCCCTGGTAATTATAGACCTGTGAGCCTTACTTCGGTTGTGGGTAAAATGTTGGAAAAGTTTATAAGAGATAGGATTTATAATCATCTTGAAAAGAATAAGTTCATTAGCGATAGTCAGCACGGTTTTGTGACGGGTGGGTCGTGCCTCACAAACCTTATTGAGTTTTTCGAGAAGGTGACCAAACAGGTGGATGAGGGTATAGCCGTGGATGTGTTGGATATGGATTTCAGTAAGGCGTTTGATAAGGTTCCCCACGGTAGGCTATTGCAGAAAATACGGAAGTATGGGGTTGAAGGTGATTTAGTGCTTTGGATCAGAAATTGGCTAGCTGAAAGAAGACAGAGGATGGTGGTTGATGGCAAATGTTCATCCTGGAGTTTAGTTACTAGTGGTGTACCGCAAGGTTCTGTTTTGGGGCCACTGCTGTTTGTCATTATTATAAATGACCTGGATGAGGGTGTAGAAGGGTGGGTTAGTAAATTTGCGGATGACACGAAGGTCGGTGGAGTTGTGGATAGTGTCGAAGGGTGTTGTAGGGTACAGAGGGACATAGATAGGCTGCAGAGCTGGGCTGAGAGATGGCAAATGGAGTTTAATGCGGAGAAGTGTGAGGTGATTCACTTTGGAAGGAGTAACAGCAATGCAGAGTACTGGGCTAATGGGGAGATTCTTGGTAGTGTAGATGAGCAGAGAGATCTTGGTGTCCAGGTACATAAATCCCTGAAAGTTGCTACCCAGGTTAATAGGGCTGTTCAGAAGGCATATGGTGTGTTAGCTTTTATTAGTAGGGGGATCGAGTTTAGGAGCCACGTGGTCATGATGCAGCTGTACAAATCTCTGACGAGGCCGCACCTTGAGTATTGCGTGCAGTTCTGGTCACCGCATTATAGGAAGGATGTGTAGGCTTTGGAAAGGGTGCAGAGGAGATTTACTAGGATGTTGCCTGGTATGGAGGGAAGGCATTACGAGGAAAGGCTGAGGGACTTGGGGTTGTTTTCGTTCGAGCGAAGGAGGAGGAGAGGTGACTTCATAGAGACATACAGGATAATCAGAGGGTTAGATAGGGTGGATAGTGAGAGTCTTTTTTCTCGGATGATGATGGCAAACACGAGGGGACATAGCGTTAAGTTGAGGGGTGAAAGATATAGGACAGATGTCAGAGGTAGTTTCTTTCCACAGAGAGTAGTAGGGGCGTGGAACGCCCTGCCTGCAACAGTAGTAGACTCGCCAACTTTAAGGGCATTTAAGTGGTCATTGGTTCGACATATGGATGAAAATGGAATAGTGTAGGTCAGATGGTCGGCGCAACATCGAGGGCCGAAGGGCCTGTGCTGCGCTGTCATGTTCTAATTCTAATTCTCATTCTAATTCTTGGACATCACTATCAAACTCTCGCCATCAGTAGTACACTGTTGGGCACCCCTGAATACTCTTTGGCTCACATATCACACACTTGGACACAACAAGCACACATTTGGGCAACACTAACCTGGTCTTGGGAACACCCATTACTGACTTGGAGACCCTAGCACACTCTTGCCATCCCCTAGCACATGTTTGACCACGGCAAGCACACTCTGGGCACCACTAGTATACTCTTGGCCACCCCTAGCATACATTTGGTCTCCCCTTGCACACTCTGCGCCCTCCTACTCGACACTTGGAGAACCCTAGTATAATCTAGGCGTTCCTAGCACTCACGTGCCATCACCGAGTACACTCTTGGGCACCGTAAGACACACTTCTGCAACCCTTTCACATGCTTGGGAACACCTAACACCTGCTACCATCCCCCGGCACGCTTGGGCAGATGAGCACGTACGGGCTCAACAAGCAAACATTTGGGCAACCTTAGACCACTCTGGACATCCTTAGCACACATTATGGAGCACTGGTGTACACTTGGTTGCCCCTAACACACACTTGGACATCCCTAGCGCACACTTGGACAATCCTTGCACATTCCAGGGCATCCCTCGGACACATTTCTGCAATGTTTCACATGCTTGGGACCCCTATTACTCTCTGGCCACACCAAATACCGCCTTGGCCACATCTAGCACACACATGGACATCCCTAGAACACTTTTGGGCACCCCATCACTTCCTTGGAAAAAGGCACCGCTCTTTTGTGCACATTCAAAACACTCTTGGGCACACCAACAACGCTTATGGTCATCCCTTGCATGCTCTTGGGCGCCCCCAGCGCACACTTACTCAGTCTTAGTACACTCCTGGGCATATCATTCTCTGGCACATTCTTGGACAAACCTTTCACACTCTAGCCACACTGAGAACTCTCTTTGGCATCTCTAACAAACACGGGGCTCCCCTAGCATGCTTTAGAGTGTTCAGATATATGAAAAGTGTGCCCATGAAGATGCTAGGATTGCCCAAGTGCGTGACAGAGGTGCCTAAGTGTGTGATCGGGGAATGCAAGAGTGCACTAACATCTCCAGCACACTCTTGGACATTACTGGCACACTCCAGTCATGCCGAGTACACTCTTGGGCATCCCAGAATACCCATCGGCACACCAACACTCTCTGGGAACCTCTAGTGCACTCTTTCGCATCCCCAGCACACTCTTGAGCAACACTTACATCCTCTTGGGCAACACTAGCACATTCCTGGCACTCCTGGAACACACTAGTCATCACCTATCACACTCTTGGGTAAACCTAGTATGCACTTGGACCCCCTAATGCACTCTTGCATTCCCCGAACGCACATTTAGGCACATCTCCCACATACTTGTGCAATCCTAGCATCTTCTTGGGCACACTTTTCATATATCTGAGCACTCCAAGCATGCATTTGGATAAACTAGCCCATTCTTGGGCTCTCCTAGCAGCCACTTGGACAGCATATTGCACACTTGCCAAATCCTGGCACATGTGTGGTCACCCCAATCAAACCCTTGGCATCTCCTAGAACAGTCTTGGGCACATCTAGTAGACTCTTCAGCACCCCTAGTACACTCTTGGGCAAACCTAGTAAACATTTGTGTAAAACGAGCACACACTTGCGTACTCCGGGCACAGACTTGGATACCTGAGCGCACTACCCCCAGCCCCTAGCATATGTTTGGCTACAGCTAGAATACTCTTGGACACCCGTTGAGAACACTCTGGCCATCTCTAGTACATTCTTGGGCATCTTTAAGACACACTTCCACAACTCTTGCATATGTTTGGGCACACTGAGCAAACTGCTACCATCCCCTAGCTCACTATTGGTCACGGCTATTATTTTCTTGGGCAGTCTTGGGGTACTTTTCTTCTCCCCTGTCACACTCTGGTCTCCACTAGCGCTCACATGTGCGCGCCCAGAACGCACTTGGGGTCCCCAGCACACACTTGGATACCACTAGCAAACACTTGTCATTTGTAGTACACTGTTGGGCACCCCAGTACACTGTCTTGCACACCTATCACTCTCGTGCGCACACATTCGGGCAGCACTAGCACAGTCTTGGTAAATCTGATCACCGACTTGGACCCCTAACACACTCTTGCCACCCCCTAACACATGTTTGGCCACAACCACCACACTCTGGGCATCCCTAGCACACTCTTAGGCACTCCTAGTACTCTTTTGGCCACCGCAGCATACATTTGGGCACACTTAACACGCTCTGTGCAACGCTTCCCTACACTTGGACAACCCGAGCACAATCTAGGCACTCTTCGTACAAAAGTGTCATCACCTAGCACACACTTGGGCCACCGTAGGACACACCTCTGTAACCCATTCGCATGCTTAGGCAGCTTACCACCCGCTGCCATCCTCTGGCACACTCTTGGGCACACAAGCAACTATGGGCACACAAGCACACGTATGTGCAACATTGCCCCACACAGCGCATCCTGAGCACTCGCTTGGGTGCACCTGGCATACACTTGGACAACCTTAGCACATTCTTAGGCACCCCTAGCCATCCAATAGCTCATTCTTGGGTTATCCTAGCACATTCTTGGGCCCCCAAGCACAGTATAGGCACAATAAGCAGACATTTGGGCACCCCTCGCACACACTTGAAACTCCTGCTAACCTTCAGTGCATGTTTGGACATCCCTACAACACTCTGGGAGCCCCTATAACTCATTTGGTCACCCTTGGTACACTCTGGACTGCCCTATCACACACTTGGACACATCTGCCACACTCTGGGCAACACGAGTAAACACTTGGGCATATCTATTACGCATTTGGACAAGCCAAGCTCACACTTTGACAAACCTAGCCCAATCTTGGGTACCCCTACCACACACTTGGTCACCATAGCGCAATACTCCCGTCCTCAGCACATGTTTGGCCACACATAGAATACTCTTGAGCACCCTTGAAGACACGCTGTGCATTCCTACTACACTCTTGGGCAAGCCCTAGAACACACTTCTGCAAACCTTGCACATGCTTAGGTACCCCCAGCAAACTGCTGTCATCCCCTTGCTCACTCTTGCTCACCACTGTATTCTTCTTGTGCACTCTTGGAACACTCTTCTTCGCCCCTGTCACACTCTAGTCACGCCGAGCGTTGACAAGTGCATCTGCAATGCTCTCGGGCACCCCAGTACACACTTGGGCATTCCTAGCACACACTTGAGCATCCATAGCGCACGTTTTACATTCTCTAGCAAACTCTTGGACACTCCTAACACACCGTGGGCACACTGAGCACACTGTTTGGCACCTCTGGCATACAGTGATCACCCCTATCACGCTATTGTCCGCACCAGCACACGCTTAGACACCACTAGCAAACTCTTGCCTTCACTAGTACACTGTTGGGCACCCCAGAACACTCTTTCACACAAAAATCACATTCTTGGGCACAACAAATACGCATCTGGTCAACCCTAACCCAGTGTGGGGAATCCCTATCACTGACTTCTACACCCTAGCGCACTATTACCATCCCCGAACACATGTTTGGCCACAGCCAGCACACTCTGGGCATCCCTATCAAACACTTGGGCACTCCTAGTACACTCTTGGCCACCACTAGCATACACTTAGTCACCACTAGCACACTCTGCGTACCCCTACTCTACACCTGGGCAACCCTTGCAGAATCTACGCATTCCCTAGTACACACGTGTCATCACCTAGCATACTCTTGGGCACCGTCGGAAACACGTCTGCGACCCTTTCTCATGCTGGGGGACCCTAGTACCTGCTGCCATCCTCTGGCACACTCTTGGGCACACAAACATCTGTGAGCTCAACAAGCATACATTTGGACAACCTTAGACCATTTTGGGCTTCCTTAGCGCACACTTGGACGCTCCAGCAAACTTTTGATCACTCCTAGTGCACACTTGAACAACCCTAGCACACCCTTGCACAACACTAGTACATTGTTGGGCACCCCTAGGACATACATCTGCAACTTTGCACATGCTTCAGCGACCCTAGAACATTGCTCCCAATCAATAGCTCACTCTTGGGCAATTCTGTCACACTCTTGGGCACGCAAGCTCAGTATGGGCAAAACAAGCAGACATTTGGGCAAGCCTCGCCCACTCTTCGTCACCCCTCGCACACATTTGACACCCTAGCACTCTCCTACTAATCTCTAGCGCATGTTTTGACACCCCTATAACTCTTTGGGCGTTCCTAGCACATATTTGGGCATGGTGCACAAGCATGCGGCAGGGGTTTTCACGAGTGTACTACGGGTGTCCAGAGACTGATAGAGTTGCCCAAGAGTGTGATAGGGGCAACCAGGTGCATGCGAGGGCTGCCCAAATGTGTACTAGGTGTACCCAAGATTGTAATTGGGGTACCTAGAGTCTGATAGGGTTCACATAGAATGTTGTGGGCTGCACAAGATTCTGCTAGGGGAGCCAACTATGTGAAAATTGTGCCAAAGAGAGTGATCTGTATGCCCAGTGTGTGCTAGCTCTGTTCAAGAATGTGCTAGAGAATGGAACAGTGTGCTACAGGTGCCTAAGATTGTGCTATGAGTGAGCAAGTGAGTTATAGGTGTGCCTAAGAGTGTGAATCGGATGAGCAAACACATGCTCGGGGATGGCAAGTGTGTTCTAGGGTGTTCAAGTGACTGTTAGGCATGCCCAAGAGTGGCCAAATAGGTGAAGGTAGGTGAGTGATAGGGGTAAAAACAAGAAATGCTGGAATCACTCAGCAGGTCTGGCAGCATCTGTGGAAAGAGATGCAGAGTTAACGTTTCGGGTCAGTGACCCTTCTTCGGAACTGACAAATATTAGGGGTGCCTAGTACGTGATAGAGGTGCCAAAGGGTGATCTCAGTGTGCCCAGAGTGTTATAAGACTGTCCAGGAGTGTACTAGAGAATGACAAGAGTGTTTTACAGGTGCTAAAGTGTGTAATAGGCGTGCCCAAAAGTGAGCTTTGGATGCCCAGAATGTCATGGGGCGCCCAAGAGTCTACACGGGGATGGCAAGGGTGTGGAAGTGGTGACCAAGAGAGTGATGGGGTGAGCAAGAGTGTGCTAGGGTAGACCAGTGTGTGATAGAGGCAACTACGAGAGTTCTCAGTGTTCCCATTGTGTGTTTGGGCTGTCCAAGAGTGTGCTAGAGAATGGCAAAAGTGTGCTACAGGTGTCCAAAAGTATGCTAGGAGTGAGAAAGTGTTTGCTAGGCACCCTAGAGCCGGGTAGGTATGCCCAAGAGTGTGATAGGTGTGCCCAAAAGTGTGATGGGAGTGAGCAAATGGGTGCTTGGGGTGACCAAGACTCCACTAGGGATGGCCAAGTGTATTCTATGGGTGCTCAAGTGTGTACTACGAGTGCCCAAGAGTGGCTAGTTTGCCCAAATGTGCACTTGGAGCCCCTAGAGTGTTCTAGATTTGCCTCAGAATGTCCTCCGTAGCCTAAGAGTAAACTGGGATTGAGTGATTGTGGACCAGGGGTGCCCAAGAGGGTGATAGAGGTAACCAAACATGTGGTAGGGGATGGCAAGGTTTTGCAAAGGTGTCCAAGTGTCTGCTAGGGGTACCCAAGTGTGGGCTAGTTTTGACAAATGAGAGCTTGGAGGGCTCAGAGAGTGATAGGTGTGCCTAAGAATGTTCTCGGTGTGCCCAAATGTGTACTAGGCGTGCCCATGACTGTACTTGATGATGGTAAGTGTGTGCTAGGAGAGCACAAAATGATCGAAGTTTGCCCAAGTGTGTGTTAGGGGTGGCCAGGTGCGGGCTGGGGGTGAACACAAGTGTCTAAGGGTGCTCAGACGTGTGCTTGTGATGCCCAGAGTGTGATACGAATTGCAAAAGATGTTCTGGGGAGCCCAAGAGTGTACTTGGGAATGGAAAGAGAGTGCGAGTCGTGTCCAAGAGTGCACTCGGGTGCACAAAAGTGTGCTTTGGGAGTTCAATGTGTGATAGGACTGCTAAAATGAGTGCTCAGTGTGAGAAATTGTGTGATAGGGGATGGCAAGGTTGTGATAGATGTGTCCAAAAGAGTGCTGGTGTGTCCAAAAGTGTTCTAGAGCTGCCCAATGGTGTATTAGGTGAGCCTAAGCAAGTACTACGGGTACCCAAGTTGATGATAGGAGTGCCAAAATGAGTCATATGGGTTCAGAAAGTGATATTAGTGGACAAACAGGTGCTATGGGATGGCAGGAATGTGCTTGGGCATCCAAGTGTGTACTAAGTGTGCCAATGTTGCAGCTAGGTTTGCCCAAATGTGTGCTTGTTGTGCGCAGAATGTGCTCGGTGAGCTAGGGTATGGCAGCAGAGTGCTAGGTGTGCCCCAGTGTCTCTTAGGGTTGCAGGAGTGTGTTCTAGGAGTACCCAAAAATGTGATAGGTGATGGAAAGTGTGTGTTAGCAGTGGCCAGATACACTTTTGCCATTTTCTCGCACATTCTTGGACAGTCCTACCACACTCTGGGCACACTAGGCACTCTCTTTTTTTTACCTCTGTCATACACTGGGCACACCTAGTACTCTCTGGGATCCCCTAGTACACTCTTGGGTAACCCTATCACACTCTTGGTTACCACTACAACACCCTTGCCTTCACCTAGGGTTGCCCAATCATGTTGTGATGGTGCCCAAGGGAGTGATGGCTCGCAAAAGGTGTATGTTAAAGGTAACAAAGAGTGAGTTCAGTGTGCCCAGAGTCAGTTAAGGGTGAAGGTAAGTGTGCCAGGAGTGCCCATGAGTGTTCTAAGTGTGTCCAAGAGGTGCTAGGTGATGGCATGAGCATGCTACGGTTGTCCACGAGAGTGTTGCAGTGCCCAAAAGTGATTTGGGGTGCTCAAACGTGTGTTTGATATGCCCAAAAGGGTGCTCAGAGCACCCAGTATGTGTTACCGGTACCAAAGTATGTGTTAGGTGAAGGCAAGGGTGTGATAGTGGTAACCAAGAGTGTGATAGGGTTAGCCAAGAGTGTACTAGGGGATTCCCGAGAGTACTAGGTGTACCCAGTGTGTAACAGGTAAAAAAAAGAGAGTGCTTCGTGTGCCCAGAAAGTGCTAGGGCTGTCCAAGAATGTGCTAGAGAATGGCAAAAGTGTGCTCCAGGTGCCCAAAGGTAAGCTGGGAGTGAGAAAGTGTTTGCTAGGTGTGCCCGAGAGCAGGGTCGGCATTCCCAAGAGTGTGATAGGTGTGCCCAGCTCTGTGTTCGGGTAACCAATTGTGTTCTACGGGTTACCAACTGTAACCTGACTGATGAGGTAACGAAACTGTGATTGATGTTTCGAAGAGTATACTAGGGGTGCCCAGAGTGTGTTAGCAGTGCCCAAGGGCATGCGAGGGTAGCCCAGAGTGTATTAGGGGTAGCCATGTGTGTGATAAGGCTATCCAACAGTATGACAGTGGATGGCAATAATGTGTTAGAGGTTGGCAGAAGTGTGATAGGGTGTCAAGTGTGTGCGAGGGAAACCCAAGATTGGGCTAGGTTTGCCAAATGTGTGCTTGATATACCCTAGAGTCTTCTAGGTGTGTCCAAGAGTGTTCTGGGATGCCCAACAGTATTCTGGGGGATGGCAAATGTTTGCTAATGGCGTCCAACACTGAAATAGAGGTGCACAAATGTGTGCCAGTGGTGCCCAGAGTGTGATAGAGGTGCCCAAGGGTATGCTCTCATAGCCCAGCACGTACTACGTTTGCTCAAATGAGTTCGAGGGGCGCCCGAACATGTACTAGAATTTGGCAGAAGTGTGATAGGGTGTCAGGAGCGTACTGGGGTGCTGAAGAATGGGCTCGGGTTGCCCAAATGTCTGCTTGTTGTGTCCAATCTGTGCTTGTGTGCCCAAATGTGAATTATGGGATGGCAGCAGGTTACATAAGCATGTGCAAGGGTTGCAGAAGTGTGTCCTAGGTGTTCCCAAGAGTGAGATAGGTGATGGCACGTGTGCGATAGGGGTGCTCAAGTGTGCACTATCAGGATGGAAAGAGGTTGGGAATAGTTAGGGGATGGAAATAGTTGGTCAGAGGTGTCCAAGTGTGTGCTTCGGTTGCCAACCATGTAAATGTGGATGGCAATAGTGTGCTAGGGATGTGCAAATTGTTCAATGGGTATCCAAGCGTGTGCTCAGCATTCCCAAGACTGTGAAAGGTGTGTCCAATAGTGGGCTAGGGATGCCAAATGTATGCTCAATGTGCTCAGCGTCGCTAGGGGTGCCCGAGAGTGTGTGTTTGGTGCCCTAGCGTGCGCTGGTATCGCCCACGAGTGCGTTAGGTGTGCCCAGAGAATGATAGGGGTGCCAAAGTGTGTTACGGGGGTGTCCAGAGTGTGAAAAGGTGCCGACGGGTGTTATGGGGTGTCCAGGAGAGTTCCAGGGGTACACAAGAGTGTGCTAGAGAATGAGAAAGGTACGCTACAGTGCCCATTGTATGCTAGGAGTGAGCATCTGTGCGGTAGGGGTGCTCAGGTGTCTACTAGGGGTATCCAATGGTGTTTTATGAGTGCTGAAGCATGCGATAGTGGTGCCCAGACTCTGATAAGGATTCCCAGAGTTTGCTAGGGATGCCCAGGGTGTGATAGGTTTATCCATGCATGTGCTTGGGGATTAGAATACTGAGCCAGGGTGCCCAAGTGTGTGATGGGGTGACCAACAGTGTGGAAGTGGATGGTAATAGTGTGCCAGGGATTTGCATATTGTTTTATGGATGCCCAAGCATGTGACAGGGGTGCCCAAGAGATTAATCGGTGTGTCCAAGTATGGGCTAGAGGTGCCCAGATTGTGATAGAGTTACCAAAGAGTGTTCTGGGGATCCCAAGAGTGCACTCAGTTTGCCAGTGGTGTCCAAGAAAGTGCTGGGGTACCGAAGAGTGTGCTAGGGGAGACCAGTGCATGATACAGGTGACAAAAAGGGTACACAGTGTGCCCAGAGTTTTCTAGGGCTGTCCAAGAGTGTGATAGAGAATGCCAAGGGTTTGCTACGGTTGGCCAAGAGTGTGATAGGAGAGAGCACGAAGGTGCTAGAGTTGCCCAACAGTCTGATAGGGATGACTAAACATTTGCCAGGGGATGGCAGATGAGTGCTGGGGTGCACAAGAGTAGGCTAATTTGCCCAAATGTGTGCTCGGAATTCCGATATGGTGTCTGGCGTGCCGAAGAAGGTGCTGGGACAGCCCAAGAGTGCTAGGCGTGCACAGTGTGTGCTAGGGGATAACAAGTGAGTGATAGGTGTGCCAAAGAGTTTGCTCGGAGATGGCCCAAAATTGTGCGATGGGATGGTACGATAGCGGCAGTTGAGCCCAAGAGTGTGATAGGGGATGGTGAGAGAGTGCCAAGTGTGCCCAGGAATGCGCCAGGGGAGGGAAAACGTGTCCTAGGATACCAAAGCGTATGCTGTGGTGACCATGTGTGTGTTAGTGGTGCCAAATGCATGCCATGGGGTCCCATGTGAGTTATACGGTTGCCCAGAGTGTGCTAGGGGATCGCAGCAGGACGCTAGGTGTGTCAAGATTGTGATGATGTGCCCAAGTGTGAGTTAGCAGATGGCAGGTGAGTGCTTTCGGTGCCAAAAGTGTCCTCTGGGATGGCCAGAGTGTGACAGTGGTGCCCAAATGTGTAATAGGTGTGCCCAGGTGTGTGATAGTAGATGGCAATAGCATACTCGGGGTGCACAGGATGTTCTGGGGATGGAAAGATTGTGTTAGGGGTTCCCTGGAGAGTGATAGACATGCCCTGGAGTGTCTCAGGGAATGGCAACAGTATCCTAGAGATTACCAGAGTGCCCTAATGATGCCCAAAAGTGTGAAAGGGTGCGCATGAGCCCACTAATGGTGACCAAAATGTTCCAGGGGTGATGCCGTCTATGCTAGGTGCGCCTAGGATTGTTCTAGGGATAACCAGGAATATGATAGGGGATGCCCAGAATGGGCTAGGGGAGCCCAAGTGTGTGCTTGAGTGCCAAAACGTGTGCTCAAAGTGCCCAGAATGTGATTGGCTGCACAAGAGCATGCAAGGCGATAGCTAGATTTGGGTAGGTGTTCCCAAGTGTGTTCTGGGGTGCCCAAGTGTGTAATAGATGTGCCAAAACATGTGCTAGGTGATGGCAATTGTGTGCTAATGGTGTCCAAGTGTGTACTAGGAGGGCCTCGATTGCGATATGGTTGCACAAGTGTGAATTGGGGGTGCCCAAAGGTTTGATAGGTGTGCCCAATAGCATATCACAGTTACCCACATGTGTGTTCTGTGTGCCCAGAGTCTGCAAGGTGTGCTCAAAAGTGTAATGGGGTACCCAAGAGATTGATAAGGGCTGGCAACAGGGTTATGGGGGACAGAAGTGTGTGCTCGGTGGGTAGAGGTGTGCCCTAGGGAAGATCAAGAGATTCATAGTGGTGCCCAAGAGGGTGCTAGGGGTTGCTAACAGTGTGCTAGATATGCCCAGAAATGAGATAAGGACGCCTAAGAATATGCTATCGGTGCCCAAGTGTGTGATAGGGATGCCCACAACTGGCCAGGCATGACCAAGTATGTGCCAGGAGTGCCCAATATTGTGCTCAGGATGGCAAGTTTGTGCTATGTGTGCTGAAGAATGTAACAGGGGTGCCCTATAGAGTAGTAAGGTGGCAAGATCATGTTGCAGAATGGCAAGAGTGTGCTAGCAGATGACAAGTGTGTGAAATGTGTGCCCAAGGGTGCACTAAGTGATGGCAAGACTGTGATAGTTCTGCCAGGAGTTTAGTTTAGTTTAGTTTAGAGATACAGCACTGAAACAGGCCCTTCGGCCCACCGAGTCTGTGCCGACCATCAACCACCCATTTATATACTAATCCTACACTCATTCCATATTCCCACCACATTCCCACCTATACCTATCACCTACCTATACGAGTGACAATTTATAATGGCCAATTTACCTATCAACCCGCAAGTCTTTTGGCATGTGGGAGGAAACCGGAGCACTCGGAGGAAACCCACGCAGACACAGGGAGAACTTGCAAACTCCACACAGGCAGTACCCAGAATTGAACCCGGGTCCCTGGAACTGTGAGGCTGCGGTGCTAACCACTGCGCCACTGTGCCGCCCCAGTGTGTTAGGGGATGGCAAGAGGGCGCCAGGAGTATTCAAGATCGTAACAGGTGTGCCCAAGAGTGTTCCAGACGATGGCAAGAGTGTGCCAAGGGAGCATATGTGTATGATAGGGATGCCCATGTGTGTGCGGGTGATGGCAATAGCTTTGATAGGGGAGCACAGAGTGTAATGGGGATGGCAAGAGTGTCCTGGGGGCCTCAAGAGACTGCTAAGGATTCCCAGGTGTTACCAAGTGTATTCTGCAGCTTCCCAGAGTGTGCTCGGGAATGGCAAGAGCGTGCTACGTGCGCCCAACTGTGTACTAAGGGTAACCAAGAGTGTACTACGGATGCTCAGAGTATGTTGGGCGACCCAAGAGTATGATAGCGGTGCCCATGAGTGTAATAGGGTGCCCAAGTGAGTGATAGGGGTAACCAAGTGTGTGCTAGAGTTGCCCAAGAGTGTGCTCAGTGTGCCTAGGAGTTTGATAGGGATGACCAGGAGTGTAATAGAAGTACCCAAGAGTGTGCTGGGGGTTTCCACGACAATGCTAGCTGTGACCGTTTGTGCGCCCTGAGTGCTCAGCAGAGTGCTCGGGGTAACAAGTTGAGCTTGGTGTGCACAAGAATGTGCTAGTGAAGCCCAAGAGCGTGATACGGGTAGCAAGAGTGTGTTCCGTGATGACAAGAGTGTGCTGGCTGATGGCAAGAGTGTGGAACGGGTGCCCAAGAGTGAAAAAGGCGTGCCTGAGAGATCAACAGAAATGCTTGAGCGTGTGCTAGTGGTGCGCAAGTGCGTGATAGCAGAAGGCAAGAGTGCACTAGGGCTGTGAAGTTTGTACCGGGGATGGCAAAGATGTGTCAGGAGTGTCCAGAAGAAGGCAAGGAGTGCCCAAGAGTGTTCTAGGGGAAGGCAAGAGTGTGCCAAGAGTGCCAAAGTATGTGTTGGGCGTGACCGTGCGTAATAGGCGATGGCAATTGTGTGATAGTGGTGTGCAGCGTATGCAGGGGATGGCAACAGTGTGCTGGGGGGCCCAAGAGTCTAATAGGTGTTCCCAACGGAGTGATAGGGCTTTTCAAGTGTGCTCCTCTGGTTCTCAGCGTCTGCCAGGGAAGAGTGCACTCAGCGTTCCCAAACAAGTGAAAGGGTGTGGCAGGAGTGTGCTAGTGTGTCCAAGTGTGTGCTAGCCGTGCCCAAGAGTGGGCTGGGTTGCCCAAGTGTGTGCTTGGTATGCCCAAAATGTGTAGGAGTGCCCAAGAAGGCTCTGGGTTGCCCAAGAGTAATCTCAGGCGTGGCAATGGCGTGAAAGGGGTTCCAAGAGGGCACTGTGGGTGCCCAAAGTGTGATGGGGTGACGAAGTATGATCTGGGTTTCTCAGAGTATGATAAGTTGCCGAAGAGTGTTCTGGGGTGCCCAAAGTTGTACTCGAGGATGACATTAGTTTACCAGAGGTGTCCAAGAGTGTGCTAAGAGTGAGCAAGTATATGCTACGGGGGTACAAGAGTGTGATACGGGTGACCAAACATGTGTTTGGGGATGACACGTGTGTGCTAGGATGCGCAAGTGTGTGGTGGGGGTGCCCAAGAGCATACTAGGGGTGACCTAGCGTGTACTAGGATTGCCCAAGTATGTACTAGGTGATGGCACATCTGTGCTAAGAGTGCCCGGAATGTTATATGGAGCCCTGTGTGATAGCGGTGGCCACGTGTGGCCTAGGGGTGCCCAAGAGTGTATTAAGGGTGTACAAGTGTGCGCGTCATGCGGCCACAGTGTGTTGGAGTGCGGAAGAGTGTTGTGGGGTGCCCAAGAGTGCACTCGGTGATGGCAAAAGAGTGCCAGTCGTGTCCAAGTGTGTGCTGGGGTAAGCAACAGAATGCTATGGGAGACCAGTATGTGCTAGAGGTAACAAAGAGAGTGATCAGTGTGCCCAGAGTGTGATAGGTTTGTCCAAGAGTGTGTTCTAGAGAATGACAAAAGTGTGATACAGGAGCTCACTAGTGTGTTAGGAGTGAGCAGGTGTGCGCTAGGGGCACCCAGGAGTTTGCTAGGTGTTTCCATGAGCGTTCTAGGTGTGCCCAACAATGTTCTTGGGGTGACCAAGTGTGTGATATGGAATGGAAAGTATGTAATAGGTGTGTGCAAGAGGGTTGTGGGGTACTCAATGCGTTCAAGGGTGCCCAATTGTGTCTTAGGGGTGGCCAAGGGGTGATTGTTATCCCAAGTGTGTACTAGGGCATGGTCAAGAGTGTGATAGGTGATGGCAAGTGTATTCTAGGAGTTCCAAGAATGTAATATGAGTCCCCAAGAGTGTGGTAGGGGGTATGAAGCATGGTCTGAGGGTACCAGAGTGTGATAAGCATGCAGAAGAGAGTATAGGTGTGCCCAAGAGAGTAATAGGGGTGACCAAGAGTGTGCAAGGGCGTGACAAGTATGTGAATGGGGTGTCCAAGAGTGTGGTGGGGTGCCCAAAAGTGTTCCAGGGTGCCCATGTGTGTGATGGAGGTGGCCAGGGGAGTAATCCGTGTGCCTAGTGTGTGTTAGGTGATCCCAAGTGTGTGCTAGGAGTGCGCAGATTGTACGTGTATTGTAGAGTGTGTTAGCGTTGCCCAAGTGTGTGTTAGAGGTGCCCAAGAGTATACCAGGGGTGCCCAAATACGTTCCTGGTTAGCCCAGAGTGTACTAAGTGTGCCCGGGTGTGTGCTAGGGTAGCCAGAGTGTGATTGGTTGCCCAAACATGTGCTGGAGTTTGGCAGGGGTGTACAAGGGTTTCCCAAGAGTGAGATAAGGTTGTCCAAATGTGTGATTCTTGTGCCCATAGAGTGATCATGTGGCCAATAACCTGTTCGGGGTGACCAAGATATGCTCGTGGATGACAGCATATTCTAGGGGTGACCAAACTTGTGCAAGGTTTTCAGACGTGTGTCCGAAGGTGCCCAAGCGTGATGGTATGTGCCAATATTGTGCTAGGGTTGTACAAGTGTATACTAGGTGTGTGCAGTGTGTGATAGGGGTGGCCAAGTGTATGCTAGTGGTGCCCAAGGTATGAAAGGGATGTCCAAACGTGATAGATGTGGAATAAACATGTGCTAGGGGATGGCAAAAGTGTGATCGGGTGTCTAATTGTGCACTAGTGTTGCCCAAGACGGCTAGGTTTGCCCAAATGAGTGTTTGGTGTGCGCAAGACTGTGATAGGTGTGTCCAATGGTGCACTAGGGAATGGCAATAGTTTGTGAGTGGCGTCAAGAGAATGCTGGTGTGCACAGGAGTGCCCAAGGTTGTAGTAGATGTGCACAGGAGTGCACTACGGGTGTCCAGAGTGTGGCCGAGGTGCCCACGTGTGTGCTAGTCTTGCCCAGAGTGTACTAGGCGTGAAGAAATGTGTGATAGGGGTGCCCATTATGTTTCTAAGGGTGCCCAAGCATGCGCTAGATGTGGCCAAGTGTGGGCTAGCTTGCCCAAATGTGTATTTGGAGTGCCCAGAGTGTAATAGGTGTGCCATAGAGTGCACTAAGTGTGCCCAAGACTGTACCAGGTGATGGCAAGTGTGTGCTAGGAGTGCTCAGAATGCTCTGGCGTTTGATAGGGATGACCAAGAGTGCACTTGGGTGCCCAGAGGGTGGGGGGTGGCAGGAGTGTGATCTGGGTGGCAGATGTGTGCCAGTGGTGTCCGAGAGTGTGACGGGTGTACAAGAGTGGAGGGGAGACCAGTGGGTGCTAGTGTGCCAAAGAGAGTGATCAGTGTGCCCAGAGTTGGCTGGGTTTGTCCAAGAGGGTGTAATAGAGAATGACAAGAAGGTGATACATGGACCCAAGAGTGTGCTGGTAGTGAGCAAGTGTGTGCCAGGGGTGACCAAGAGTATGCCAGTTGTGCCTCAGAGTTTGCTAGAGGATGGCAAGATTGGGTAAGGTGTATCCAATAGTGATGTGCTGCCCAGAAGTGTTCAAGGTGTGACAAAGTGCGTGCTCGAGGTGTCCAAGGCGGTGCTCTTTGTGCCCAGATTGGGGTAGGTGTGCCCAAGTCATAAGTGATGGCAAGTGTGGGTTAGGAGTGCCCAGATTGTGCTAGGGTTGTTCAAGGGTGTTGTATGGTCTGCAGGGGTGCCCAGAGAGTGAGTGGCACGCCCAAAGGTCTGCAGGGGTGCCCAAGAGTGTACCAGGAGTGCCCAAGTACGTGATAGGGGTACTCAAAGTGTGATTGGCGTGCTAGGGCATGGCAAGAGTGTTCTAGGATGTCCAAGTGTGTGATAGGGTGTCCAAGTGTGTGCTAGAAGTACACAAGACTGGGCTGGGGTTTCCCAAATGTATACTTGTAATGCCCAAAAGCGTAATGGGGTGCCAAAGTGTGAAACCGGTATGGCAAGTGTTTGCTAGTGGTGTCCAAGAGTGTGCTGGGGTAAATAAGAGTGTGCTAGGGATACCCAGAGTATGATAAGAATGACCAACTGTGTGCTGGAGTGCCTCAGTGCATGTTACTGGTGCACAAGATGGTTCTAGGCACGCTCCTGTGTGTGCTAGGTGTGCCCAAGTCTGTTCTAGGAGAGGGTATGAGTGTGTTAGGGGTCACCAAACCTGTGCTAGAGATAGCAAGTATGTGCTGGGGTGCCGATGTGTCTGCTAAGGGTGCCCAAGAGTGGGCTAGTTTCCCCAGTTGTGTGCTCAAAATGCCCAGAGTGTGCTAGGTGTGCTCATGAAGGTGCTCGGTCTGCGAAAGAATGTGGTAGAGGCGCTAAAGGATGTACCGAGGGTGGCCAAGTGTGTAATGCTTGTGCCCAAGAGTGAGCTGGATGATGGCAAGTGTGTGCTAGGAGAGCCCAGAATATTTTCGGGTTGCCCAAGAGGGTGTTAGGGTGCCCATGTATGCTGGGGAGACCATTTGTATACGAGGTATGCTGAAGAGTGTGGGAGAGGTTTCCAAGAGTGTGATCAGAGTTCGCAAGTTTGTACCAGGTGTGCCCAAGAATGTGCTAGGTAATGGCAAGTGTGTACTTGGAGTTCCCAGAATGTGCTAGGATTGCCCAAGAGGGTTGTAGGGTTGGCCAAGTGTTTGATGGTGTTTCCCAAAATTGTACCAGAGGTGCCCAAAGTGTGATGGTGTGCCGAAGAGTGGTGTGGGGTAACAAAGGGTATACTCGGGATGGCAAGAATGTGCCAGTGGTGTCCAAGAGTGTGCATGGGTGCACAAAAGTGTGCTGGGGGAAGCCCAGTGCGTGACAGAACAAAAAAAAAAGAACAAAGCACAGGAACAGGCCATCCGGCCCTCCAAGCCTGCGCAGATCTTGATGCCTGCCAAAACTAACACCTTCTGCACTTCCGGGGCCCAAATTCCTCTATTACCTTCCTGTTCATATATTTCTCAAGATGTCTCTTAAACATCGCTATCGTATCTGCTTCCACCATCTCCCCTGGCAGCAAGTTCCAGGCACTCACCACCCTCTGTGGAAAAGAACTGCCTCGCACATCCCCTCTAAACTTTGCCCGTCGCACCTTAAACCTATGTCCCCTAGTAATTGACTTCCACACTGGGAAAAAGCTTCTGACTATCCACTCTGTCCATGCCACTCATAACTTTGTAAACCTCTATCATGTCGCCCCTCCACCTCCGTGGTTCCAGTGAAAACAATCCGAGTTTTTCCATAATAATAAAAGCAAAATACTGCGGATGCTGGAAATCTGAAATAAAAACAAGAAATGCTGGAATCACTCAGCAGGTCTGGCAGCATCTGTGGAAAGAGAAGCAGAGTTAACATTTCGGGTCAGTGACCTCTCATCGGAAAAGACAACTATTAGAAAAGTCACTGGTTATAAGCAAGTGAGGTGGGGGTGGGGCAAGAGATAACAAGGTAAAAGAGACAAACGAAAATGCCGTCGGAGAGAAGAGCAGAACTTCTTCAAGGCAGGCATTCCTGGAAGAGAAGTGGCAGTGAATTAAACACTAAAATAAAAGCAAAATACTGCGGATACTGGAAATCTGAAATAAAAACAAGAAATGCTGGAATCACTCAGCAGGTCTGGTAACCTCTCCTCATAGCTAATGCCCTCCAGACCAGGCAACATCCTGGAAAACCTCTTCTGCACCCTCTCCAAAGCCTCCACGTCCTTCTGATAGTGTGGCGACCAGAATTGCACGCAATATTCTAAGTGTGGCCGAACTAAGATTATGTACAGCTGCAACATGATTTGCCAATTTTTATACTTTATGCCCCAACTGATGAAGGCAAGCATGCCGGATGCCTTCTTGACCACCTTATCCACCTGCGTTCCCACTTGCAGTGACCTGTGGACGTGTACGACCAGATCTCTCTTCCTGTCAATGCTCCTAAGGGTTCTGCCATTTACTGTATACCTCCCACCTGCATTATACCTTCCAAAATGCATGACCTCACATTTGTCCGGATTAAACACCATCTGCCATTTCTCCGCCCAAGTCTCCAACCGATCTATATCCTGCTGTATCCTCTGACGATCCTCATCATTATCCACAACTCCACCAACCTTTGTATCGTCCGCAAACTTACTAGTCAGACCAGTTACATTTTCCTCCAAATCATTTATATATACCACAAACAGCAAAGGTCCCAGCACTGATCCCTGAGGAACACCACTAGTCACATCCCTCCATTCAGAAAAACACCCATCCACTGATGCCCTGAGTCTTCTATGACCGAGCCAGTTCTGTATCCATCTTGCCAGCTCACCTCTGATCACTTCACCTTTTGTACCAGTCTGCCATGAGGGACGCTGTCAAAGGCTTTCCTAAAGTCCATATCGATAACATCCACCGCCCTTCCTTCATCAATCATCTTCGTCACTTCCTCAAAAAACTCAATCAAATTAGTAAGACACGACCTCCCCTTCACAAAACCATGCTGTCTCTCGCGAATAAGTTCGTTTGTTTCCAAATGGGAGTAAATCCTGTCCCGAATAATCCTCTCTGATAGTTTCCCTACCACTGACGTAAGGCTCACCGGCCTATAATTTCCTGGATTATCCTTGCCACCCTTCTTAAACAAAGGAACAACATTGGCTATTCTCCAGTCCTCTGGGACCTCACCTGTAGCCAATGAGGATGCAAAGATTTCTGTCAAGGCCCCTGCAATTTCTTCCCTTGCCTCCCTCAGTATTCTGGGGTAGATCCCATCAGGCCCTGGGGACCTATCTACCTTAATGCTTTGCAAGACACCCAACACCTCCTCCTTTTTGATAATGAGATGACCGAGACTATCTGCACTCTCTTCCCTGGGATCATCATCCACCAAGTCCTTCTCTTTGGTGAATACTGATGCAAAGTACTCATTTAGCACCTCGCCCATTTCCTCTGGCTCCACACATAGATTCCCATCTCTGTCCCTGAGTGGGCCAACCTTTTCCCTGGTTACCCTCTTGCTCTTTATATTTGGATAAAAAGCCTTGGGATTTTCCTTAATCCTGTTTGCCAATGACTTTTCATGACACCTTTTAGCCCTCCTAACTCCTTGCTTAAATTCCTTCCTACTGTCTTTATATTCCTCAAGTGCTTCATCTGTTCCTAGCCTTCCAGCCCTTGCAAATGCTTCCTTTTTCTTTTTGACTAGTCTCACAATATCCCGTGTTATCCAAGCTTCCCGAAAGTTGCCAAACTTGTCTTTCTTCCTCACAGGAACATGCTGGTCCTGGATTCTAATCAGCTGACGTTTGAAAGACTCCCACTTGTCAGATGTTGATTTAGGCTCAAACAGCCGCCCCCAATCTAACTTCTTCAGTTGCTGCCTAATATTGTTATAATTAGTCTTCCCCCAATTTCGCACCTTCACCCGAGGACTACTCTTATCCTTATCCACAAGTACCTTAAAACCTATGGAATTATGGTCACTGCTCCCGAAATGCTTCCGCACTGAAACGTCGACCACCTGGCCGTGTTCATTCCCCAATGCAAGATCCAGAGTGGCCCCATCCCTAGTTGGACTATCTACATGCTGTTTCAAGAAGCCCTCCTGGATGCTCCTCGCAAATCCTGCCCCATCCAAGCCCCTCGCACTAAGTGAGTCCCAGTCAATATTGGGGAAGTTAAAATCACCCACCACCACAACCCTGTTACCTTTACATCTTTCCAAAATCTGTCTACATATCTGTTCCTCTACCTCCCTCTGGCTGTTGGGACGCCTGTAGTAAACCCCCAACACCCTGACTGCACCCTTCCTATTCCTGAGATCCACCTATATTGCCTCATGACCCCTCTGAGGTGTCCTCCCGCAGTACAGCTGTGATATTCTCCTTAACCAGCAATGCAACTCCCCCACCCCTTTTACATCCCCCTCTATCCCGCCTGAAGCTTCTAAATCCTGGAACATTTAGCTGCCAATCCTGCCCTTCCTTCAACCAAGTCTCTGTAATAGCAACAACATCATATTTCCAAGTACTAATCCAAGCTCTAAGTTTATCTACCTTACCTGTTATACTTCTCGCATTGAAACAAATGCACTTCAGACCACCAGTCCTGCTGTGCTGAGCAACATCTCCCTGCCTGCTATTCCTCTTCGTCCTCTTAGAGGTGACAAAGAGAGTGTTCAGTGGGCCCAGAGTGTGCAAGGGCTGTTCAAGAATGTGCTTCAGAATGACAAGAGTGCGCTAATGGTACCCAAGAGTGTACTAAGAGTGAGTAGGTCCATTCTGGGTGTTCCCAAGTGTGTGATAGAGGATGAAAAGTGAGTGATACGCGCGCCGAAATTGTGCTTGGATTGTTCAAGTTTGTGATAGATGCGCAGAAGTGTGTACTAACGGTGCCATACAGTGTGCTGGGGATGCCCAAGGCGTGATAGGTGTGTTCAGAGTGTGGTACGTGTGCTCAAACATGTGCTAGGGGATGACAGGAGTGTGATAGTATGTTCATGTGCGTGCTAGGGGAGCTAAAGTTGGGCATAGGGTTGCCTAAAGATGTGCTTGTTGTGCCCAGGGTGTGCTTGGGTGTGCCCAAGAAAGCGACATCAATGACCAAGAGTGAGCTAGGGCATGGCAACAGTGTGATTGGAGAGGCCAAGTGTGTTAGGCGTGCAGAAGTGTATCCTAGGTATGCCCAAGAGCGTGTTAGGTGATGGCACATATGTGCTGCCAATGCCCATATTGTCCTACGGTTGACCAAGCTTGTGCTAGTGATACCCAAAAGTTTTCTAGTGGTACCCAAGAGTGTGATTGCTGCGCCTAGTGTATTAGAGATGTGCCCAGTGTATGATCAGTGTGCCCAGAGAGTGCTCGGAGTGCCCAAGATGTAATAGGAGATGGCAAGCGTGTGACAGATGTGTCCAGACGTTTTCTAGGGGTGCCCAAGTCTGCACTGAGGTGCGCAAGTGTGTATTAGGTGTGCCCAAATATGTGATCGGGGTGTCCAGATTGTACTGGCGTTGTTCAATCGTGTGATAACAGTGACAAAGAGGGTGATCGGCGTGCCCAAAAGTGCATTAGTGTTCCAAGAGTGTGCTGGGTGTAACAAAACAGGTGATATGGAATGGCAAGTGTGTGCTGGCCCAGGTGTCTGCTAGGGGCGCCCAAAATTGGCTATTTTGCCCAGATGTGCGATTGGAGTGCCCAAAGTTTGCTAGATGTACCCAAGAAGGTGCTTGAGGTGCCCAACAGCCTGCTGGGGCTGCCCAAATGTGTACTTGGCATTCCCGACAGTGTACTAGGTGATGGCAATTGTGTGCTCGGAGTGACCAGAATGTTCCAAGGTTGACCAAGAGTGCAGTAGAGGTTCCCAAGTGTGCAATGGGGCGGTCCAAGAGTACACTAGCTGTGCACAATAGAGCGATTGGGGTGCTCACAGTGTGATCAGGTTGCTAAAGAGTCTTCTGGGGTGTCCAAGACTGTACTCGGGGATAGCAAAACTGCGTTGGTTGTGCCAAGAGCGTGCTGGGTTAAATAAGGCTGTGCTAGGGGAGCCCAGTGTGTGCTACTTCTGCCTAGAAGAGTGCTCAGTGTGCCCAGATTGTGCTCAGGTTGCCCAACAGTGTGTGCTAGATAATGACAAGAGTGTGCTCCAAGTGCCCAAGAGTGTACTCGGTGTGAGAAAATGTGTGCCAGGGGTTCCCAAGAGCATGCTAGGGGTGACCATATGCATTCTAGGTATGGCCGACAGTGTTCCTTGCGTGCCCAAGAGTGGGCTAGACGAGCCTGAGTGTGTGCTAGGGTTGAACAACCATGTGCACGGCGATAGCAAGTGTGTGTTGGGGTGTCCAAGTGTATGCGAGGAGTGACCAGGAATGGGCTAATATGGTCAAATGTATGCTCGTTGTGCCCAGACTGTGATAGGTGTGCCCAAGAAGGTAGCTAGGTTTACCCAAGTGCATGATAGTGGTGTCAAAAGAGCAAACCAGGGGCGCTCAAGATTGTACGAGGAAGGAGTAACTCTGTGATGGGGTGGCCAAGAGCATAAGAGCGGTGACCAAATGTGTTCTAGGTGTCTGCTGGGGTGGGGGGGGAGGATCTAGAGAGTGAGAGTTTGCCAAGAGTGAGCACGAGTGTCATGGTGTGCCCAAGAGTGTACCAGGGTGACCAACAGTTTACTAGAGTTGCTTCAGGGTGTGCTAGGTGAAGGTAAATCTGTTCTAGCTGGGCCTAGTGCGTGATAAATGTGCCAAAGTGAGTGCTCAGTGTGCCATAGTTGCTCTACGGCAATCTAAGAGTGTGCTAGAGAATGACAAGAGTGTGATACGGGTTCCCAAGTGTATGCTAGGAGTGAGCTAATGTGGGGTGCCCAAGAGTGTACTAGGGTACCCAAGAGTGAGCTGGGTTGCCCAAATGTGTGCTCAAAGTGCCCAATAGTGTGATAGATGTGCCCAAGAAGGTGCTATCTGTGCCCAATAGTGTGGTCGGAGTGATAAAATCGGTGCTTGGGGTGCCCAAGAGTGTGCTAGAAGTGAGCAAACATGTGCTAGGGGATGGCAAGTGTGTGCTAGGGTGTCCAAGTGTCTGCTGGATGTGCCCGAGAGTGGGCTAGTTTGCCCAAATGAGTGCTCAGAGTGTGCAGGATGTGCTGGGAGTGAGCAAGTGTGTGACTGGGGTCCCCAAGAGCATGCTTGGTGTGCCCAAGAGCTTGAGGGGCGCCGTAGAGTGTTCTGGGTGTGTCAAAGACTGTTCTGGGTGTGCCCAGGAGTGTGCTAAGGATGCCAAGAGTGTGCTAGGTGTATGCAAGAAAATGCTGGGGATGCACAAAATTGTTTTACAGTTGCCCACGGGTGTGCTAGGGAATGATGAGTGTGTGCTAATGTGTCCAAGTGTCTACTAGGATTGCCCAAGAGCTGGTTATATTGGGCAAATGCATGATCAGTGTGCCACAATGTGTTAAATGTGCTCAAGAATGTGATGGTGGTGCCGAAGTGTGTGATAGCTGTGCCTAAATGTGTGCTGGGTGTGCCTAATATTACACTCAGGGTGCCCAAGAATGTTCTAGGTGTGCCCCAGATTGTGCCATGGGATGGCAAGAATGTGATGGGGGATGGCAAGAGTGCAGTAGGTATGTCCAACAGGGTGATGGGTGCAACAAGTTTTCTAGGGGTGCCCAAGTGCATGCTGGAGCTGGGCAAGGGGGTGCTCCGTGTGCCCAAAGTGTGATAGGCATGCCCAAGCATGTGCTACGTGGAGGCAAGTGAGTGATAGGAGTTCCCAAGATGTGCTTGGGTTGTTCAAGTGGTGATAGGTGTGCGCAAGAGTGTTCTCAGTGTGCCAGAGCATGCAAGGGCTGTCCAAGAGTGCGCTAGAGAATGTCAAGAGTATTCGACAGTTGCCCAAAAGTACTAGGAGTGAGAAAGTCTGTTTTAGGCGTTCCCTAGATTGAGCTGGGGTGACCAGACATGTGTTAGGCGATGGAAAGTGTGTGCTAGTGTATCCAAGTGTCTGATAAGGCTGCCCAAGAGTGAGCTAGTTTGTCCAAATATGTGATCGGAGTACTCAAAATATGACAGTATTCCCAAGAAGGTGCCAGCTCTGCCCATAAGTGTGGTAGAGGTGTCTAAAGGTGTGCTGGGTGCCGCCAAGCCTGTATTGGGGGTGCCCAAATGTGTACTAGGGGTGCCCAAGTGTATGCTACGTGTGCTCAAGAGTGTGCTGGATGATGGCTGGTGTGTGCTGGGAGTGCGCAGAATGTTCTACGGATGCCCTAGTGTGTGATGGGGTGCCCAGGTGTGCGATGAAGGTGCACAAGAGTACACTAGGGGTTTCCAAGCGTATGCTTGGAGTACCTAGAAAGTAATAGGTGTGCTACAGAATGTTCTCGGGTGCCCATGGGTGAACGAGATGATGTAACAGTTTAATAGCAGTACCCATGAGTGCACTATGGGTGTCCAGAGGGTGATAGGTGTGTCAATGAGCGTTCTGGGCTGCCTATGACTGTAGTTGGGGATGGCACAAGTGTAACAGTAGTGCCGAAGAGAGTGCTAGGAGTGGGCAACTGTGTGATAGAGGTGACCAATCACGTGCGACGGGATGGAAAGGGTGTTCTAGTGTGTCCAAATGTCTGCTTGGGCTTTCCAAGTGTGGAATAACTTGCCCAATAAAGTGCTCAAAGTGCCCAGTGTGTGCAGGGAGTTATCAAATGTGTGATAGACGTGCCCAAGCTCGTTCTAGATGCGGCTAAAAGTATTCTTGGTGCGCCCAAGAGTGCACTCGGGGATGGCAAGAGCATTCCAGTGGTGTACATGAGTGTAATAGAGTTGTCCAAGAATGTGCTAGAGCATGTCAAGAGTGTTCTACAGGTGCTACGAGTTTGTTGGAGTCAGTACATGCGTGATAAGTGTGCCCACGTGTGTACTATGGGTGCCCAAGTGCGTACTTGGGGTGCCCACGTGCGTACAAGGGGTGACCAAGAGGGTGGTAGTTGATGGTAAGTGTGTATTAGGCGTGCCCAAGAAGGGGCTAGGGGTGAGCAAGAGTGTGGTAGTACTGCACAAGAGTGTGATGCCTGTGCCCAAGTGTGTACTAGAGGTTCCCATGTCTGTACCAGGTATTGGGAAGTATGTGCTAAGAGTGCCCAGAATGTTCTAGGGATGCTCAAGAGTGTGGTAAGGATGCCCATGTATGTGCTGGGGTACCCACGAGTGTATTAGGTATGCTTAAAAGTGCACACGGCATTCCCAGAGTGTGACAGTGTTGTCTAAAAGTGAAGTTAGAGATGGCAAAATTGTGCCACTGGTGTGCAAAAGTATGCTGGGATGCACAAGAGTGAGTTCGGGATGTCTAGTGCGTAAAAGAAGTGTCAAAGAGTGTGCTCTGTGCGATTAGATTTCGCTAGGGTTGTCCAAGACTCTGTGATTGAGAATGATAAGAGGAACCCGAGAGTGTGTTAGGAGGTGTCCATGAGAATGCGAGGGGATGGCCAGAGAGTAATAGGTGTGTCAAATAAGGTGCTGGAGTGCCCAAAAGTGTTCAAGGTGTGCCAAAGTGTGTGCTAGATGTGGCCAAGTGTGTGTTCATTGTGCCCAGATTGTGATAGGTGTGCTCAAGTTTGTGATAGGTGTTTAACGTGTGTGCTAGGAGAGCCCAGATTGTGCTAAGGCATCCAAGTGTGTGATAGGGGCATCAACGTGGGGCTAGGGTTGCCCAAATGTGTGATTGCTGTTCCCGGAGTGTGCTAGCTGTGACCACGAATATGCCATGTGTTCCCACGAGTGAGATAAGGGATGGCAGCAGTGTGATAGGAGAGACTGAGTGTGTGCTAGGGTTTCAGAAGTGTGTCCGAGGGGTGACCAAGAGTGTACTAGCTGAAGGTAAGTTTGTGCTTGGAGTAACCAGATTCTGATAGGGTTTCCCAAACATGGTGAGTGGTATCCAAGAGTGTGATAGTGGTGCCCAGTGTGCAATAGAGGTGCCAATGAATGTGCTCGGTGTGACCAGAATTTGATAGGCTGTGCAGAAGTATGTGCTATGTGTGCGCAAGAGGGTTCTAAGTGTGCCCAACAGTGTTCTAGACGCGCCCAAGAATGTATTAGGGGATGGCCAAAGTGTGATATGAATATTCAACAGAGTACCGGTGTGCCCAAGGGTCTGCTAGGTGCACTCGAGCGTATACTAGGGGAGCCAATGTTGTGATAGGGGTTCCCAAGCATGTGAGAGGAGTGCTCAGAATATGAGAGGGGGTGACCACTCACGTGCTAGGAGATGGCAGCAGTTTGCGAGAGTATCTAAGTGTGTGCTGGTGTGACAAATTGAGGGCTAGGGTTGCCCAAATGTGTGATTGCTGTGCCCAGATTGTGCACCGTGTGCCCAATAACGTGTCATGGGTGCGCAAAAGTGAGCTAGGGAATCGCAGCAGTGTGCTATGCATGCCCAAGCATTTGATAGGGCTGCAGAAGTGCGTCCTCGGAGTGGCCAAGAGTGTGATAGCTGATGGCAAGTGAGTGCTAGGAATGCCTAGATTGTGATAGGGTTGCCAAAACGTGTGATTGCGGTGTTCCAGAGTGTGATGGGCTCCAGAAGTGTGTGATGGGCTCCAGAAGTGTGTGACAGGTGTACCCTGTGTATATTGGATGCGCCAAAGAGTATGCTCAGTGTGCTCAGAGTGCGATTGGTGTGAAAACGAGTGTGACAGTTGTGCCCAAGAGTGTTCCAAGTGTGCTCAATAGTGTTCTTGGAGATGGAAAGAGTGTAAAAGGTGTATTCAAGAAAGAGCTGTAATGCCCACATGTCTTCTTGGGCTGCCCAAGTGTGTGCTCGAGATGCCCAAGGGAATGATCAGTGTGCCCAGTGACTGTCAGGGCTGACGTAGTGTGTGCTAGGTGAAGGCTAGTGTGTGCTAGTAGTACTCAGATTGTGTTAACGTTGTTTCAGATTGTGATAAGGGTGACCAAGAGAGCACTGGGGGTGCCCAGAGTGTAATAGGGGCTGTCCAAACGTGTGCTAGAGAATGACAATTATGTTCTACGGGTGACCAAGAGTGTACTACGAATAAACAAATGCGTGATAGAGGTGCCCAAGAGTGTACCTGGTGCACCCAAGACAGTACTGAGGATGCACGAGAGTGTACTAGGTGATGGCAAGTGTGTGCTAGGCATGCCAGAATGTTCGAGATGTGCTCAAGAGCTTTATAGGTGTTCCCAGGAGTGTTCTCGATGTTCCCAATAGTGTTCTAGGTGTGCCCAGAGTGTGATTGGTTTTGCCAAGGGTGTGCTTGGGGATGACAAGTGTGTGATGGGTATGTCCAACAGGGTTATGGGTGCCAAAAAGTGTTCTGGGATGTCCAAGTGTATGCTACAGTTGGCTAAAATGGGTGCTCCGTATGCACAGAGAGTGATAGGAGTGCCCATGTTTGTGATAGGTGAAGGCAGGTGTGTAATAGGAGTGCCCAAATTGTGCTAGGGTTGTTCAAGCGTGTATGAGGACTGCCCAAGTTTTAGTTATACAGCCCTGAAACTGGCCCTTCGGCCCACCGAGTCTGTGCTGACCATCAACCACCCATTTATACTAATCCTAAACTAATCCCATATTCCTACCACATCCCTACCTGTCCCTACCACCTACCGATACTAGGGGTAATTTACAATGGCCAATTAACCTATCAACCTGCATGTGGGAGGAAACCAGAGCACCCTGAGAAAACCCACGCAGACACAGGGAGAACTTGCAAACTCCACACAGGCAGGACCCAGAATTGAACCCGGGTCGCTGGAGCTGTGAGGCTGCGGTGCTAACCACTGCGCCACCCCTATGGAATTAGGTATAATCAGTGTGCTCAGAGCCTGCACAGGCTGTCAAGAGTGTAATAGCGAATGACAAGTGTGTTGTACGGGTGCCCAAGAGTGTGCTCGGAGTGAGCAAGTGTGTGATAAGGGTGACCAAGAATGTGCGTAGGGGTGACTAGTCATGTGCTAGGCGATGGCAATTGTGTGCTAGGGCATCCAAGTGTCTGCTAGGGCTTCCCAAGAGTGGGCTAGTTTGCCCAAATGAGTAAGCGGAGTGTCCAGGCAGTGCTCAGCGTGCCCAAGAATGTGCGACGGCTGACCAAGAGTGTGGTAGATGTGCCAAAAGGTGTACTGGGGATGTCCAAGTGTGTACTAGGGGTGATGAAGAGTGAAGAGTGCCCAAGTATGTGCTCGATGATGGCAGGTGTGTGCCAGGGACTCCCAGAATGTTCTAGATTTGCCTAAGAGTGCAATAGAGATAACTAGGTGTGTACTAGCGGTGCCCAAGTGATAGCTTGGGTGCCCAGAAGGTGATAGGAATGCTGAAGGCTGTTCTGGGGTGCCCCAGAGTGTAATAGAGATCATATAGGAACATAGGAACCTAGGAAGATAGGAACAGGATTCAGCTCCTCGAGCCTGTCCCGCCATTCAACGAGATCATGGCTGTTCTGTGACCTAATTCCATAGGGGCGGCTCAGTGGCGCAGTGGTTAGCACTGCAGCCTCACAGCTCCAACATCCCGCGTTTATTTCTGGGCACTGCCTGTGCAGTGTTTGCAAGTACTCCCTGCGACTGCGTGGATTTCAACTGGCTGTTCCCGTTTCCACCTACAGCCAAAGCATTGTCGGACGATAGGTAAATTGGCCGTTTTAAATTGCCCCTAATGCAGGCAGGTGGTAGGAAAATAGAGGGGATGTGGTAGGGAATATGGGATTAATGTAGGATTAGCATAAAATGGGTGGTTGTTGGTCAGCACAGACTTGGTGGAACGAAGGGCCTGTTTCTGTGCTATATCTCTAATTAAAAATAAATACGTGCCTTTGGCCGAAATCCCTTAATATCTTTGCTTAACAAAAATCTATCTACCTCAGATTTAAAATTAACAACTGCTCTAGCTTAAACTGCTGTTTGTGGGAGAGAGTTCCAAACCTCTACCACCCTTTATGTGAAGAAGTGCTTCCTAACATCTCTCCTGGTCCTAAATTTTAGACTATGCCCCCTAGTTTTAGAATCTCCAACCAGTGGAAATAGTTTATCTTTATCTAGTCTGTCTTTTCCTGTTGATATATTGAAGACTTCGATCAAATCATGCCTTAACCTTCTAAATTCTAGCGAAAACAAGCCGAATTTGTGTAATCTTTCCTCGTAACTTAACCCCTGTAGTCTAGATATCATTCTTGTCAACCTACATTGAACTCCCTCCAAGGCCAATATATCCTTCCGAAGATGTGATGCCCAGACTGCTCATAGTACCCCAAGTGAGGTCTAACCAGGGTTTTATACAGCTGCAGCATAACCTCTGTGTCTTTATACTCCAATCCTCTAGATACAAAGGCTAGCATTCCATTAGCCTTTTTGATTATTTTCTGCACTTGCTCGTAGCATTTTAAAGATCTATGCACCTGAACCCCCAAGTCTCTTTGGACATCCACTGGACTGAACCTCTTCCCATTTAGAAAGTACCCTGCTCTATCTTTTTTGGTCCAAAATAGATAATCTCACACTTGTCCGCACTGAAATCCATATGCCACAGTTTTGCCCACTCACCTAGTCTGTCAATATCTCTTTGCACTTTTATGCTATAATCTAGACTGTCTACAATGCCTGCTAACGTTGCATCATCAGCAAATTTGGATATATGGCTTACTATGCCATCTTCCAAGTCGTTAATGAATAATGTGAATAATTGAGGCCCCAACACAGATCCCTGCCAGACACCACTAGTCACATCCTGCCAATCAGAGTACTTACCCATTATCCCCACTCTCTGCCATCTACTCAACCAACTTCCTAACCATGTCAATAATTGCCCTCAAATCCATGGTTAACAGTCACTTATGTGGGACTTTATCAAATGCCTTCTGGAAGTCCATATAAATGACATCCACAGACATTCCCCTGTCAACTAACTTTGTCACCTCTTCAAAAAATTCAATGAGATTGGTTAGGCATGATCTTCCCGTCATGAATCCATGCTGGCTGTCCCTGATTAACTGAAATGTTTCTAGGTGTTCAGTCACCCTATCCTTAATTATAGACTCCAGCAACTTGCCCACCACAGATGTCAGGCTAACTGGTCTATAAATTCCTTGGTTCCCCCTTTCACCCTTCTTAAAAAGTGAAGTGACATGTGCAACTTTCTAATCCAGATGTACCGCTCCTGAATCTAGGGAACTCTGAAATACTATAGTTGGAACATCTACAATGTGCTCCCCTACTTCCTTTAACACCCTCGGATGGAAACTGTCAGGTCCTGGGGATTTCCCATTCTTTAGTTCCATTAATTTCCTTGTTACTGATGTATTACTTACGTTAATTGTATTAAGACCCTGTCCCCAATCGGCTATTATTTTTTTCGGGACTTCCAGCAAGTTAGCCTCCTTTTCATCTGTAAATACGGAGGCAAAGTAATTATTCAACATGTCTGCCATTTCCCCATTATCAATGACTATATCTCCATTTTCAGCTTTTAGTGGGCCTACATTGCTCTTGACATTGCTGCTTTCCCTTTATGTATTCTTATTTATTTTGATGTCCCTTGCAAGTTTCCTTTCATAATCTCGTTTAGAGTTCACCTACCTAGGCTCATGTATCACCAGTAAACTGTCTGTCAATGCAGAAATCAACAAGCGCATGGGAAAGGCTTCCACTGCTATGTCCAGACTGGCCAAGAGAGTATAGTAAAATGGCGCACTGACACAGAACACAAAAGTCCGAGTATATCAAGCTTGTGTCCTCAGTACCTTGCTCTGCAGCAGCGAGGCCTGGACAACGTATGTCAGCCAAGAGCGACGTCTCAATTCATTCCATCTTCGCTGCCTACGGAGAATCCTTGACATCATGTGGTAGGACCGTATCTCCAACACAGAAGTCCTCGAGGCGGCCAACATACCCAGCATATCCACTCTACCGAGTCAGCCGTGCTTGAGATGGCTTGGCCATGTGAGCCGCATGGAAGATGGCAGGATCCTCAAGACACATTGTACAGCGAGCTCGTCACTGGTATTAGACCCACCAACCGTCCAAGTCTCTTTTTCAAAGACGTGTGCAAACACGAAATGAAGTCCTGTGACATTAATCACAAGTCATGGGAGTCAGTTGCCAGCAATCACCAGAGCAGGCGAGCAGCCATAAAGGCGGGCTAAAGTTTGGACAGTCGAAGAGACTTAGCAGTTGGCAGGAAAAAAGACAGAAGCACAAGGAGAGAGCCAACTATGTAATAGCCCCGACAACCAATTTCATCTGTCGCACCTGTGGAAGAATCTGTCACTCTAGAATTGGCCTTTATAGCCACTCCAGGCCCTGTTTCACAAACCACTGACCACCTCAAGGCGCTTACCCATTGTCTCTCGAGACAAGGAGGCCGAAGACAAATATGCTGCTTTGCAACCCTTTGCTGGTCTTTGTATCGATCCCATTCGGCTGGATCTGTGCTGCGTTTTGCATTTTTGTAAGTGCTTTCTTTTTATCTTATGCTATCCCTAATCTCAGTGGTGTGGCAAGCTCCTGAAGCACAGTGTCCAGGTAACTCTCCCCTCCCTGATGTGTCACAGTGTCCGAAGCTCAGACTCCAGCTCATTAACTCTGAGCCAGAGTTCCTGGAGTAGCCAACACTTGCTACAGATGTGTTCACCAGGAACCACAATGGGGTCCCCCAGCTCCCACATAATGCAGGTACAACACATCACCTGGCTTTGCATCTGTATTTTCTATAATTAGATTCATATTGTTATTTTCATTTTCGACTGGTCTTTAGTTACATTTTAAACCGCTTTAGACTTTAGTTTCTATACTTATAAATTAATCAAGTCTTCCTCTATGTTAATTCAATTCAATTAAATTTTAAAAAAATTACCTGAATACTGACCCCAGCTGCTTTCTGTTTCCCTGCTCTCACTGTTCAATGTGACGTCACTCTAATGTCACGTCTCGATTTTATTCCCCTCGCTGCTCGTGCTCCGCTCCACTCTGTCTCTCGGGGAGCGCAAGAGTGCGCTGCAGTTGCCCAGAGTGTGATAAGAGTTACGTACAGTGTTATGGATTGCCCAGAGTGTGATAATGTGCCGAATAGTGTTCTGGGGTGCCCAAGAGTGTACGCGGGGATGGCAAGAATGTGATGCTGGTGTCCAAGAGAGCGTTGGGGTGCACAATAGAGTGATAGGTGTGCACAGTGTGCAATGTAGGTGTCAATGAAGGAGCTCAGTGTGCCCACACTGTTATAGGTGCATCCAAGAGTGTGATAGACAATGTGCTCAAGTGTGCAATAGAAGTGCCCAGGATATCCCAGGGTTGCCCAAGAGAGTTATAGGTGTGTCCAGGGGTTTGCTGGGGGTGCCCAAGAGTGTGATTGTGGTGACCGTTGTGTAATGGGGTGACTAAGAGTATTCTGGGCAGCTGTAGAGTGAGCTAGGTGATGGCAACAGTGTAACGGGGTGCCCGAAAGTGACACGTTTCCGGGTCCTGATAGACTTTATCCTAGGCTTTTAAAAGAAGTGGCTAGTGAGATCGTTGATGCGTTACATTTTATTTTCCAAAATTTCTGATATTCGGGGAAGATTGGAAATTAACGAATGTAACTCCTTTATTCAAAAAGGGAGGGAGACAGAAAGGAGGAACCTACAAGCCAGTTAGCTTAACATCTGTGATAGGAAAAATGTTAGAAGCTATTATTAAAGACATTATAGCAGGGCGTTGAGAAAAAAAAAGGTAATCGGGCAGTGGCAACATGGTTTTGTGAGAGGGAAATCATATCTTACCAATTTATTGGAGTTCTATGAGAGAGTTACATGTGCTGTGGATAATGTGGAACCGGCAGATGTTTTGCACTTAGATTTACAGAAGGCATTTGATAAGGTGCCCCATCAAAGATTATTGCAGAAAATAAAAGCTCATGGTGTCGGGGGTAACATATTGGCATGGATGGAAGATTGGTTCGCGAACAGGAAACGGAAAGTAGGCATAAATGGGGCATTTTCTTGTTGGCAAGATGCAACCAGTGGTGTGCAACAGGGATCTGCGCTGGGCCTCAACTTTTAAACATTTATATAAATGACTTAGATGAAGGGGCCAAAGGCCTGGTTGCTAAATTTGCTAATGACACAAATATAGGCAGGAAAGTAAGTTGTGAAGAGGACATAAGGAAGCTGCAAATGGAGTTCAGTGGCACAGTGGCGCAGTCGTTAGCACCATCGCTTCATAGCTCTAGGGACCAGGGTTCAATTCTTGGTACTTGCCTGTGCGGACTTTGCAAGTTCTCTCTGTAACTGCGTGGGTTTTCCTCGGGTGCTCCGGTTTCCTCCCACCGCCAAAGACTTGCAGGTGATAGGTAAATTGGCCATTGTAAATTGCCCCTAGTGTTGATAGGGAATATGGGATTACTGTAGTTTTGGTATAAATGGGTGGTTCTTGGTCGGCACAGACTCGGTGGGCCAAAGGGCCTGTTTCAGTGTTGTCTCTCTAAATAAATAAATAAGAGTGTATTAGTAGTGCCCAAGTGAGTTATGGCATAAGGACACATGAGGATAGTGTGGAATAAAGGCATTGCTGTGGATGATCAGCCATGATCTTATTGAATGGTGGGGCAGGCTCAATGGGCTGAATGGCCTACTCCTGCTCCTGTGTTTCGATGTTCCTATTGCTCTTGCACTTTTCAGAGATTTGCCTACATATTTGCTCTTGCACCTCCCTCTGATTGTTTTGGGGGTCTATAATGCACTCCCAGCAGTGTGATTGCCCTTTTTGTGTTCCTTAGCTCTATTCATATGGCCTAATTTGATGAACCTTTCAACATATCATTCCTCCTCACAGCTGTTATCGTTTCTTTGGCCAAAATTGCCACTCCCGTCCATCCTTATCCTCCTCCCAATGGCGTCTGAAAGGCCTGTAACCAGAAACGTTGAGCTGCCATTCCTGTCCCTCCTTCAGCCATGTTTCTGTATTAGTTATGATATCATACTGCCACGTGTCCATCTGTGCCCTCAGCTCATCTGCTTTATTTTCATTGAAATAGATCCCCCTGAACACTGTTTTTTTTTCTTTCCTATCCTTGTTTCCTCAGCCTTCCAGGCTCATCTATGAATTTTCTGCCTTCTATTTTCCTTTCTGATTTTGTCCCTGCTGAGTGTACCCTCAGGTTCCCGCCACCCCCCCCCCCCCCCCCCCGCCCCCACAGTATAAAACTAGTGTAAATCCTCCCCAACAGCACTGGAAAACGCCCCTCGAGGAACACCGTACCGGCTCTGTTCAGGTGCAATCCATCCGGCCTGTACATGCCCCATCTCCCCCAGAGCCGGTCCCCATGTGTCAGGAATCTACAGCCCTCCCTCCGGCACCATCTTTCCAGCCATACATTCATCTGTCTTATCCTTCTATTCCTGTACTCACTTCCACATAGCACAGGGAGTAATCCAGACATTATTACTTGAGATGTCTCGCTTGCTAATTTCTTACCTAACTCCCTAAATTCAAAGTGCATGACCACATCCATCTTTCTAACCATGTCATTGGTTCCGATGTGGACCACAGCTGCTGCCTGTTCACCCTCTCCCTTCAGGAATTTCTGCATCCACTCAGTGACACCCATGACCCCAGCACCAGGGAGTCAACACACCATCCTGCATCCTGCAGCCACAGAAACGCCTGTCTGTTCCCCTGACAATTGAAACATCTATCACAATGGCTCTTCCAGCCTTCCCTGTACCCCCCTGTGCAGCTGAGCCACCCGTGCTGCCATGGACCTGGTTCTGGCTGCACTCTGCAGATGAACCATCACTCTCCTCAGTAAAAAAAACTGAATACGTGTTGAGAGTGAGATGCACTCAGGGGTCTCCAGCACTTCCTGCCTGATTCTTTTTGATTGTCTTGTGGTGCCCCACTCCCTTTATCCCTCCATACACTTAAGTTGTGGGGTGACCAAATCTATAAACGTGCTATCCACATAGCTCTCATCCTCATCGCAGTGTCGCCAGCTGTAACTCAAGTTCCAAAACTCGGAGCTCAGGCTACTGCAATTGACAACACTTCCTGTACTTCCTGAAATCTTGCTCCTCTTTTCCCCAGACAATTATTTTCCCAGCATTTATTTCCCACCCTTAATTGCTCTTGAGAATGTGGTGGCAAGCTGCCTTCGTGAAATGCTGCAGTCCATGACGGGTAGGTAACATCCACAGAGCTGTTTGGAAGGGAGTTCCAGGATTTTGAACCAGCATCAGCGAAGGAACGCCGGTAGAGTTCCAAGTCAGAATGGTGTGAGGCTTGGAGGGTAACTTGCATGTGGTGGCGTTCCTATGCATCTGCTGCCCTTGTCCTTCTAGATGGTAGAGGTCGTGGGTTTGGAAGGTACTGTCGAAGGAACCTTGGTGCACTGCTGCAGTGCATCTTGCTGATGGTACACACTGCAGACACTGTGCGGCGGTGATGGAGGGAGTGAATATGTGTGATTGGTGTGACAATCAAACAGGCTGCTTTGCCCTGGATGGTGTCGAGCTTCTTGAGTGTTGTTGTAACTGCGCCCATCCGGGCAAGTGGAGAGTATTCCGTCACACTCCTGACTTATGCCTTGTAGAAGTTGGACAGGTTTTGGAGAGTCAGGAGGTGAGTTACTCACCGCAGGATTCCTAGCATCTGGCCGGCTCTTGTAGTCACGGTATTTATAAGGCTACTCCAGTTCACTTTCTGATCAATGGTAACCCCCAGGAGGTGGACAGTGGGTGATTCAGCGATGGTAATTCCATTGAATGTTAAGGTGAGATAGTTAAATTCTCTCTTGTTGGAGATGGTCTTTGCCTGGCACTTGGGTGGCACGAAATTTACTTGCCACTTATCAGCCCAAGCCTGGATATTATCCAGGTCTTGCTGCATTTCTACAAGGACTGCTTCAGCATCAGAGGAGTCACGAATGGTGTTGAACATTGTACAAACATCAGCAAACATCCTCACTTCTGACCTTATGTTTCAAGGAAGGTCATTGATGAAGCAGCTGAAGATGGCTAGTCCTGGGACACTACCCTGAGGAACTTCTGCAGTGATATCCTGGAGCTGAGATGATTGATCGAAAGCAACCACAACCGTCTTCCTATGTGCTAGGTATGACTCACCAGTGTTGATTTTTCGCCCCTGATTCCCATTGACTCCAGTTTTGCTGGGGCTCCTTGATGCCATACTCAGTCAAATGCTGCCTTGATGTCAAGGGCAGTCACTCTCACCTGACCTCTTGTGTTCTGCTCTTTTGTCCATTTTTGACACAAGGCTGGAATGATGTCTGGTGCTGAGTGGCCCTGGTGGAGCCTAAACTGAGTGCTAGTTAGATAGGAAGAAGAGGAAGTCATTTCCCCCTCTCAAGCCTGTTACACAGGAATAGGAGGTGGCCATTCCACCCCTTCAGCCTGTTACACAGGAATGGAGGAAGTCATTCATTCGCTTTGGAAATGCCTCTCTGCTGCTCTGCCTCTCCACCTCATTTTCCTCCGTCAGACACTCCTTAAAATCTACCTCTTTGAAAAAGCTGTTGGTCTTCTGACCTAAGATCTCTTTATGTGACTCCTTGAGATGTTTATGATTTTAAAGGCACTATTTATATCTAAGTTGCTTCCGCTGTTTTGTTGAACGCAGCAGGTCATTCAGCCTCTCAGGCCTGTTACACAAGAACTGCAGGTGTCCGTTCAGACCATCATACCAGTTAATCAAGCAAGTTACTTAGGAACTGCAGGAGGCCATTCAGCTCCTTGAAACATTTACACAGGAATGGGGGAGGATATTCAGCCCTACAACCCCGATACAAATAAACGGGTGCAGGCCATTCAGCCTCTTGAGTTTGTTACATAAAATAGAAGGAACCTATTGAGCCCCCTAATCCTGTTACAAATAGACAAGTGGAGACCATTCCATTGCTCGAGGCAGTCATACTGGAACAGGAGGAGACCGTTCAGCTACTTGAGCCTTTTACACGCAAGCAGAAGGAGGCCATTCAGTCCTTAGAGCCGATTACATATGCGCAGAAAGAGGCCCTGTGGGAGTGTGACGATGGATGTAAGTGTGGAAACACTCGTGGGAGTGGTGGGCAGTCACTGCAATGACACTTTGTCACACACGCTAACCAATGTTCTGCTACTGACTGTGCTTATTTCATAGACCCCCTGATGAAGAGTCTCTGCAGACACCCAGGGCTCCACGGACCGCAATGTGAGAATCATTACATTAGGAGAAGAGATCAAACTAGGTCAAAGAATGGGGTTTTATGAGGAGAGGGAGATGGGGTTTTTCAGCAATAGTTTCCGAGTAGACATGAGTCAGCTAAGGCATGGCTGCTAATTGTAGAATATTGTTTGTTACTGGTCTAGTAACCAGAGGCATGGACTAATGTTCCAGAAACACGATTTTAAAATCATGCTAGCTGGGGAATTTAAATTCATATAATTCAATATACCTGGAATAAAGACCTCTTGTCGGCTATGTTGAGCATGACACTATAGGATTGTTGTAAAACCCCAACTTGTTCACTAATGTCCTTCAGTGGAGGAAATCTGCCGTCCTTACCCAGTCTGGCCTACATGTAAATCCAGACCTACAATAATGTGTCTGACTCTTAAGTGACCCTCTGAAATGGCCTACCAAGTTAAGCAGGTGCCGCCCTATCACCTTCTCAAGGAAAATTAGCGATGAGTAATAAATGATGCCATTGCCAGTGAAACAAACATCCTGTGAATGAAGGAAAACAAATGTGAGTTGAAGAGAGTAAAGGTTAGTAAAATACAACATTAACAAGGTGTATTTATATAACGCCTTTAACATAGTAACATATTCCAAGGCATTTTAATGAGCTATAATCAGATGAAAATACCCCTCAGCAAAAGAAGGAGATATTCAGATGAGTGACCATCAGCTCAGTCAAAAAGAAGAGAATGTTTGGATGGACCGAAAGAAGGAGAGAGTGGAAAATGGATTAAGGAAGGAATTCTCAAAAACCAGGCCCAGATGGCTAAAGGCACGGCTGACAATTCTAGGGCAAATGGAGGGAAGATGCACAAGCAGTCACAGTACAATGGATAGAAAGATGGGAGGGATTATAGGGCCGGAGGAGTAAACACAGATAGGGTTGGGGGAGGGCCTGAAGATCTTAAAGATGAGGATGGGTAACATAGAGACAGTGGGTGCGTTTTATCCACCCCATTATTTACATCAGAGTCAAAGCCGCTGATGTAATGTGTTTGTTCAAGTGAGTGTAACGAATAGCAATTATCAGGGGTATAACGGTCAGTGGAGACATATCCCCTGTATAAATCAAGACCCCTTGGAATGGATCAGCTCAGAGTGCCTGCCGGAGTTCTGTGCGCCAGAGCAACAGAAGTCACTGCTTCACACAGAAATGGGGCATGCAGTAATGGGTCAAATAGGACCCATTTACTATCCTATTCTTGCAGCAGTTGGAGTTCCTGGTAAGCTGTTACCTCAGCTTTTAATTGTTTAATCAGTGTTAACTGTGCTGCTGTACTGGGAATTATTAATCACTGTGTGTTTTACACAGCTGCCTGTTCTGCTCCAGAAATTGATCGAAGTAAAGTCCACAGTCTCTGCTCTTTCAATTTTCCATGAGCTAAATCTTACCTTTAATGATCTTTGCTTATTGCACCCTGGTATTGTCACTGGATTGTCCATTGCATTTAATGTATTAGAATCAAGTGTCTGTAATAGGAGCAGGGGTCAGAGCATCAGGAGCTGGTAACAGTTTCATATTGTGGAACTAATCTGTCCTGGAATATTGTTATGAGTGTGTTTTCATTGATTAATAATAAGACAACTCACAGACTCAGTGTTACGAGGAGGCAGTACAATGTCCTCTCTCCCCAATAACATGGTTTTGCTTCTAATTTCTACCTTTCTTCGCCTTCACATTGTCCATCTCTGACACGTCCCTTCCCGTCCTCGACTTCACTACCTCCATTTCAGGGATTGACTGTTCACCAATATCTGCTATAATCCCACTGATTCCCACAGCTACCTTGATTATACTTCCTTCCACTCTTTTCCTGGAAAAAAGCTGTTCCATTTCCCCAGTTTTCCCACCTTTGGTCCATCTTTTGAATGATGTTACTTTCCATTCCAGTGCTTCTGAAAGATCGTCATGTTTTCACAGCTGAGGAGGATTCCTCTTCAATGTGGTTAACAGGAACCTCGACCGTGTCCATCCCCCAATTTACTGCCTTCACCCCTCCCGTCCCTTCCACAACCATAATAAGATTCACCTTGATTGGGTGATTGCTTTACTGAACTCCGCCATTCAGCCGGCAAGCGTGACCCTGAACTTCCGGTCACTTGTCACCAGAATTCTACATCCTACTCTCAATCTGATCTCTCTATCCTGGACCGCCTAATATCTTCCAAAGGAACAACGCTGCATTTTTCAATTATACATTTTGACAGTCGGACTCAACACTGAGATTAAAGACTTCAGACTATAAACGTTGTTCCCTTTTTCTGGCTCGGACTCTGGTGGCAATGGAGGATAGCTACATCAGAGTCACTGGAGAATGAATTTTATCATCCCTCTGGGGTTGGGCAGGGAAGCTTGGCAGGGGGGGGGGTGCTCATCCATAAACTTACGGGGGAAGGCGGGGGATGGAGTGTGTGTTACCCTCTCCACTTCATTCAATTTAATCAGGAACAGGGAAGGCCGAGGACAGCCTTCACACCCAGAGGCTAATAGAGGCCCTTCCATGGCCAGTTACCGCTCCCTTAAGGAGCTCAGATGGGTCACTGCTGGTATTTTACCAGTGGCTGGTGGGAGTCCTGCCATCTGCGGAGGCCGAACAATAAAACCAGGCCGTCTCCAAATAGGCTAGTGGGTGTGTGGTCCTCTTTCTTGGGTAATCTGTGGCCCATAGAGAGCCCTAGCGACAAGTGCTGCCCCTGTACCAACACCCACCCCACTGTCCACCACAACCCACCTCCCCCGGATTGGCCTCGACGATTCTTCTCCCACTTTTCTCCAGTCCGGCGTTACAGCGATGTTCCTGAGCCTCCTGAAGTTCAAGCAATGGCCACAGCTCCTCTGATAGGCCGCGGATCTTGGTGGCGGAATCCGCGTCATTAAAGGGATGGAAAACTCGGCGCTGGGCAGATAATTGCCTCTGCTCCGTTAAATGAAGTCCGGGGTTCCCTAAAATGTTGAGGTGGGGTCCCTCATCCTTCTAGTCTAAGAGTCAGCAAAGTGTCCGAATGTTGAATGATAATAAAAACAAAATGCTGCAGATGCTGGAAGTCTGAAATCAAAACAAGAAATGATGGCAATACTACGCAGGCCTGGCCACATCGGTGTAGAGAGAAACAGAGTTAATGCATCAGGTCAGTGACCCTACATCAGAACTAATGTTGACGTCAGGGGTTTCCATCCGGCCTGCCAATCCTGTTTGACTGACAGTGGGAAGAGAGGGATGGACACAAAGGGGAGAGAGGGGGATGGACATAGATGGAAGGGAGGGGGATGGACACAGAGAGAGGAGAGGGGCTTAGACAAAGAGGGGGACGGGTATAGATGCAGATGGCGATGGAGACAGAGACGGAGAGGGGGATGGACATAAAGGGGGACAGGGGGATGGTCACAGAGGGGGACAGAGGGTGATGTCGACAGAGAGGGGGTAGACACAGTGGGGGGTGGGGGGTGATGGATACAGTGATGGGGATGGACACAAAGGGTGGGGAATATAGAGAGAGAGAGATCACGAATCACTCCTGCCAGATAGAAATCTAATTGACATCTCCGCATCTTTACATCAAGCGTGCGGGCAATATTGTCTATTTGTGCAGGCAAAATCAATGCCAGGTATCTCACTAAATATGGAGAAATGTCGTTTCAATCATTTGTATTTTGATGGCATTTAGTTGGTTATGCACAGATTAGTTGTCTTCAAATCCGTGGCTGCGTCAATAAAGTTGTCAAATATCCGTGGTACATCATGCTGGTGTGTATCCCTGTTCTGGACCAGTGACGTGACCCCTGCTGGCTGTATAGAATCCAGTCCTGGTAGTGGAGAGGGTGTGGGCTGCGCCTTGGGGTGGGGGATTCCTTATTGGTGCACAGCTGGCAGGCTGCACCACACCCTGGGCTCTACCCACCATTCCCCATCAATTTTTGGGCTACTGGAGCCTTCTCCTCTTTTCCAGATTTTCCATGTATCCCCCTCCCTCTGTTATCCTGCTGGATCCATTTACACCTCCTCTGGACACATCTTCTGTTTCTTTCAGTGTACCATTCTCCTTCTACCATCATCCATTTATCACTGAAACACGCCTGCCCTCCACCCGTGACAGATCCTTCCCTTTGTTCTTTCCTCCTCCTATAGTCCATTTTTCACTGGCTTGTTCTTGCTTTAAAACTTTTAATCCCTAATATCGTCCAGTTCTGATGCAAGGTTATTGACCTGAAAAGTTGGGCTGAATTTCACCAGCCCTCCGACATCGCCGTCGTGGCGGGGCGGCGGGGGGCGGGGGGGGGATGGGTAGGGGGTGGGGTGATGGGGCGTGGGGGGGCGGCGGAATAGTCTAGCGGGAGAGGCCCGCCACGTTTCCGATGCCGTATACGTCGTGCCCCATTTTACCGACAGTGGCGGGACCTCAGTGCCTTGAACGGGCAGCTGTTACATACAGTCCCGTTCACGAATGAAGGAAGGCAGTGGGACAGCAGAAGTGGGAGCAATCACAGAGAGTGCAGGTAAATCTCTCTGAACTGGAGTCTAAAACCCTGCATAATGCAAGGGATGCAGGAGGGAAAATGGTATTACTGGGGGCACAGCTCTGCACAGTTGAAGAGACATGGAAGTTGGATGGCATTATTGGGGGCACAGCTCTGCAGGCATGAAGGGAGGCACTGCACACCTTTCCTCCATAAGTGGTGTCCGCTCTGTGCTTTTGTTTGTGTGTGTGAAGGAGCAATGACACTCTCGTCACCCTGTTTGGGGAGGTTGCCAGAAATGGTAGGAGTGATAACGTTATCAGGCCTGTGAGGGAAATCTATGCAGCTGGTAGAATCTTCATGTCGTCATGCTGTTCCACTCTGAGTCTGACTTAAGATGGGCAATGCCATGTCATTCCATATAGTTGATTCATGAAAACACCTGATGCACCCATCAACAACAATGCCTGCCCTGTTAGCAACCTTCAAATCAGTGAAGGATACAACTTTATTTAGCGTATGGAGATAGGTATATCTCAGTCTAGCTTGTGTAATCCGCTTCTCCCGAGGATCCATATATGCCGTGGGCAAAATCAACAGGCAGGTGCAGCCCAGGTACAGCATCAGCCCCCAAGGGGAGCTCGTCTCTCGAACGCTGCACATCTACAGGTACCACATGGCATAGAAACCTATAAATATAAGAGCAAGAGTAGGCCATTCGGCCGTTCAAACCTACTTTGCCGTTCATTACGATCATGGCTGATCATGAAAACTCAGTAAACTGTTTCCGCTTTCTCCCCGTAATGCTTGATCCCTTTAGCCCTAAGAATTATATCTACTTTTTCTTGAATATATTTAATGATTTGGCCTCAACTGCTTTCTGTGTTAGAAAAATCCACAGGTTCACCACTCTCTGGGTGAAGAAATCTCTCCTCATCTCAGTCCTAAATGGCTTACTCCTTATCCTTAGATTGTGACACCTGGACCTGGACTCCCCCGCCATCGGGAACATCCTTCCTGCATCTAGTCTGTCTAGTCCCGTTAGAATTTTGTAGGTTTCTATGAGATCCCCCCTCATCCTTCTAAACGCAAGCGAATACAAGCCAAATCGACCCAATATCTCGTCATACTTCAGTCCTGCCATGCCAGGAATCAGTCTGGTGAACCTTCGCTGCACTCCCTCCATACCAAGAACATCCTTCCTCAGGTAAGGAGACCAAAACTGCACACAATATTCAAGATGTGGTCTCACCAAGGCCTTGTATAATTTCAGCAAATCATTCCTGCTCCTGTTATCGAATCCTCTCGCTATGAAGGCCAACATACCATTTGCCTTCTTAACTGCCTGCTGCACCTGCATGCTTACTTACAGCGGCTGGTGCACAAGGACACCCAGGTCTCGCTGACCCTCCCCCTTTCACAATCTATCGCCGTTCAGATAATAATCTGTCTTCCTGTGTTTGCCGCCAAAGTGGATAACCTCACATTATGCTGCATTTGCCATGTATATTCCCACTCACACAGCCTGTCCAAAGCACACTGGAACTTCTCTGCATTCTCTTCACAGTTCGCACTGCCATCCAGCTTTGTGTCGTCTGCAAACTTGGATATATTACATTTACTTCCCTCATCTATATCATTAATATATATCGTGAATGAATGGGGTCCCAGCTCTGATTCCTGCAGTCTACCACTAGTCACTGCCTGCAACTCGGAAAAAGACCCGTTTATTCCTACTCTTTGTTTCCTGTGTGCCAATCAGTTCTCTATCCATGTCAGTACCTTACCCCAAATACCATGTGCTTTAATTTTACATGCTAATCTCTTATGTGGGACCTTATCGAAAGCCTTCTGAAAGTCCAAATACACGCCATCCACTGGTTCTCCCTTATCTATTCTACTAGTTACATCCTCAAAAGATTCCAGTAGATTTGTCAAGAATGATTTCCCTTTCCTCATTCGTTGCTGACTTTGTCCGATCCTGTCACTGTTTTCCAAGTGCTCTGCTATTACATATTTTACAATAGACTCAAGCATTTTCTCCACTACTGATGTCAGGCTAACCAGTCTATAATTCCCTTTTTTCTCTCCACCTCCGTTTTAAATAGTGGGGTTACATTAGTTACCCTCCAATCCATTGAAACTGTCCAGAGTCTATAGAATTTGGAAAAAAAGAACCAGCAATCGATCTACTTTTTCTAGGGCCACTTCATGAAGTACTCTGGCATGTAGATTATCAGGCCCTGGGGATTTATCGGCCTTCAATCTCGTAAATTTCCTGATCACCATTTCCCTACTAATACTGATTTCATACAGTTCCTCCTTCTCACTAGACCCTACGTTCCCCAACATTTCTGGTATAATATTTGTTTCCTTCTTTGCGAAGACAGAATCAAAGTATGTATTTAATTGTTTTGCCATTTCTTTGTTCCCCATTACAAATTTCCCCGTTTCTGACTGTAAGGGACCCACATTTTTCATCACTAATTTCTTTCTCTGCACATATCTATTGAAGCTTTTACAGTCAGTTTTTACGTTCTCTGCAAGCTTGCTTTCATATTCTATTTCCCGCTTCTTAATCAATCCCTTTGTCCTTCTTTACTGAATTCTAAACTGTTCCCAATCCTCATGTTTGCTGCATGTTCTGGCCATTTTACATTTCTCCTGCTTGTTCTAATACAATCCCGAATTTCTTTTGTAAGCCACGGTTGAGCGACCATTTCCTGTTTTATTTTTGCGCCAGACAGGAATAACCAATTGTTGTAATTCATCCACGTGCTCTTTAAGTGCTAGCCATTGCCTATCCACTGTCAGCCCTTTAAGTAACATTCCCCAATATATCATTGCCAACTCGCGCCTCATGCGTTCATAATTTCCTTTACTTAGATTCAGGACCTTAGTCTCGCAATCAAACTCCCTCATTCCCCATCTTAATGAAGAATTCCATCATGCAATCACAAATATATCATATCAATTTACATTTGTGCGGTTAATTCACCTACCTTATTGTGAATACTCCACGCATTGAGACACAATGCCTTTAGGCTAGTCTTTTTAACATTCTTAGTCAGCTGAGCATTAATTCACACTTTGCCCCATTTGTTTCTTGCCCTTGATGTCTATACCTTCCACTTTTGCCTTTTTGTTTCCTATCTTTCGTTTCTATCCTTATTTCCTCCTCCTCAGCCACTTCGCTCAGGTTCCCATCACACTGCCATTATAGTGTAAATCCTCCCCAACAGCACCAGCAAAGGACCCCGCGAGGACATCGGTTCCGGCCCTGCCTGGCAGTAACACGTCCCGCTCGTACAGGTCCCACCTTCCCCAGAACTGGTCCCGATGTCCCAGGAATCTAAATTCGTCCCTCCTGCACAATTTCTACAGCCACGTATTCATCTGGTCTATTCTCCTGTTCCTCTACTGACTAACACGTGGCACAGGATGTAATCCTGCGATTACTACCTTTTAGATCCTGCTTTTTAATTTAGTTCCTAACTCCTTAAATTCATCTTGCAGGATCTCATCCCTTTTTCTACCTATTTCGTTGGTACCGACATGTACCATGACCACTGGCTGTTCACCCTCCGCCTTCAGAATGTCCTGTTACTGCTCCAAGACATCCTTGACCCTCGCACAAGGGCGACAACATACCATCCTGGAATCTCGTTTCGGCCACAGGAACGCCTGTCTGTTCCCCTTACAATTGAATCTCCTATCACTATGGCTCTCACAGTCTTCCCCCCACCGCCCACAGCCGTGCTGTGCAGCATAGCCATCCGTGGTGCCACGAACTTGGCTGTTTCTGCTTTCCCCTGGGAGGCTATCCCCCAACAGTATTCAAAGTGATATATCTGTTTGAGAGGGGGATGGCCACAGAGAACTCCTGCACTACCAGCCTGCGCATACTACTCTGCCTGCTAGTCACACATCCCTTTTTTACCTGTGCAGCCATTACTTGCTGTGTGACCACCTCTGTCAACGTGCAATCCACGATGTCATCAGCATTGATGAGGATTGTCAGAGGATACAGCAGGATATAGATCGGTTGGAAAATTGGGCAGAGAAATGGCAGATGGAATTTACTCCAGACAAATGTGAGGTAATGCATTTTGGAAGGTCTAATGCAGGTGGAAGGTATACAGTAAATGGCAGAACACTTAGGAGTATTGACAGGCAGAGACATCTGGGCGTACAGGTCCACAGGTCACTGAAAGTGGCAACGCAGGTGGATAACGTAATCAAGAAGGCATATGGCATGCTTGCCTTCATCGGTCGGAGCATAGAGTATAAAAATCGGCAAGTCATGTTGCAACTGTACAGAACCTTAGTTAGGCCACAGTTAGAAATTTGCATGCAATTCTGGTGGCCACACTACCAGAAGGACGTGGAGGCTTTGGAGAGGGTACAGAGGAGGTTTACCAGGATATTGCCTGGTCTGGAGGGCATTAGCTATGAGGAGAGGTTGGAAAAACTCGGATTGTTTTCACTGGAACGATGGAGGCGGATGGGGAGACATGAGAGAGGTTTACAAAGCTATGGGCAGCATGGACAGAGTGGATAGTCAGAAGCTTTTTCCCAGGGTGGAAGAGTCAGTTACTAGGGGACATAGGTTTAAGGTGCGAGGGGCAAAGTTTAGAAGGGGGTGTGCGAGGCAAGTCTTTTACACAGAGGGTGGTGAGTGCCTGGAACTTGCTGCCAGGGGAGGTAGTGGAAGCAGATACGATAGCGACATTTAAGAGATATCTTGACAAATACATGAATAGGAAGGAAATAGAGGGATATGGGCCCTGGAAGTGCAGAAGGTGTTAGTTTAGGCAGGCATCAAGATCGGCGCAGGCTTGGAGGGCCGAATGGCCTGTTCCTGTGCTGTACTGTTCTTTGTTCTTTGTCTCCCTTGCTTCTTGCAGCCTCTTTTAACCCGACATACCAGCAGACGTCAGAGCGCCAGTGTCAGAGGCGAATGTGGATGTTGAGAGAGGTGGTGACACATCTTTGTGCCCTGCTCAATGATGACCTGCAGCCCATGGGCTTCGGTGGGCATCCTATGCCTGCGGTCTCATAGTGACAGCGGGTCTTAACCGAAACGCCTCTGCATCAGTTCATGGGCCTAGCGGGGACCTTTGTGGGGACACACAGTCAACAGTGCACTGCTGCATCAGGGAGATCACCGATGCCCTGTACCAGAGGTCCAATGAATATCTCCCGCTTCAGGAGAGACTCTAACAGTTAGCCCTACAGGGCCATCGGTTTAGCCACCATTGCTGGATAGCTAAATGTGCAAGGATTCATAGACTGCACCCATGTGTCGACCAGGCCTCACGCCAGGCTACCAGCTGCAGATATTACCAATGAGGGGTTCCTCTCAATCTAGATACAGGTGGTTTATGATCACCAGAGTTGCTTCATGAAAATATGTGCCTGCTTGTCAGGCAGCTGCCATGACACCTGGATCCTGCGCCAGTCCAAGCTGCCACTTCTGTTCACTAAACTAGCTCATATCGTCGGGTAGCTTGTCACAGACAAGGGATATCCCTTGCAGACATGGCTCCTGACACGAGTGAGAGACCCCAACACTGCTGCGGAGTTAGTGAAGAGGATTTAGACATTGAACTTTTGTGTTACCCGTGCAGACCCATTTGTGTCACGGTGCTTTTTGGAAATGCTTGCAGGTGCTCCTTCATGATGCTACTTCTGCACGAGCAGCCTGACTGGAGGAAGCTGCTGATCACACGACACTGCCCTTTGACTGTGGATGACTTTATTTAGCAGCTGTTAGAAAGCAAATACTGGTGAGCTTTAAATAGGACCCCAGAAGGTGCTACACATCTGAGCCAACGTCCATCATGGCCTCGGATGGCCTGCCTCTCCCCATGTAATATGGAGGGAGGGATCATCACCGTGATGCAAATGAGCCCTGGTGTGAAATATTTGCGCAGGCTGCCGACTTGAAGTTGTGCCGCCGCGTATTGCAGTGTGCTAGTAAAACCCAGGCCATTAACTCTGTTTCTCTCTCCACAGTTGCTGCCTGACCTGTTGAGTGTCTTCAACATTTTCCTATTTTATCAGATTTACAGCAGTCTCAGTATTTTGTTGTTTCTCCATTGTTTAGGCCTGGATATTAACAGGTATGAGTGACATTGGTGGGAGTGGATTTTCAGAGTTTTAATTCAATGACAGGGTCATCACCCTGACATCAGCCTGATTGAGATGCCAGGTTTCCTGTTGGGCAGCGGGGCCTCTGAAGTAGGCCTCAGGACCAGGGAGGACCAAAACATGACCCCGGGGTATGGGGGGGGGCTGTCTGATTCCGGGTTACCCCATCCCCAACTCCAGAGGGGGAGAGAGTGAGACATCTCCGATCACTGGGCTGTCGATCCCGAACACCTGGGAGCGATCTCCTAGCCTGGAGCATTGTCCGATTCCAGGGGTCAGGGAAAGTGAAGGGAGGGTATAGGAAGAAGGGGAGGAGGGAGGGGAAGTGGGAGGGGAAGGGGAGGGATGGTGTCTGATCTCCCAACTCGGGATGGTGGGGTCTCGTTTCCTGGAGGGCTGTCCAACCTAGGGGTGATCAGTCCGTGCAGAAGTCTGATTTCAGCTGAATCCGATCATGGGGGCAGTCTGGGATTCCCTGGGGGTTGATTCGGGAGGGTCTGTTTCTGAGGGAGTCCAATCCCGCGGGGTTTAATCCGATTCCGGGTATGTTCAAATCCTGAAGGGTTGAGTGCTGGATTTTGGGGGTGTCTGATCCTGGGGGCGGTGAGTGTTGGATTCTGGAACGGTCTAAACCCAGGGGCAGTGTGTGTTGGATTCTGGGGGCGGGGGGAGGTTCTGATCCCGTGGTGGTTGTGCTGCATTCTGCGGGGGGGGGGGTCTTCTGATCACTGGGGCGGTGAGTGTTGGATTCTGGGGGGTCTGATCCCTGGGGACGGTGAGTGTTGGATTCTGGGGCGGCGGGCAGGGGCTGATCCAAGGAGGAATGTTGGATTCTGGGGACATTCCTGATCCTGCGTGTTTCCGGTCACCAAGCCCCAGTGTATCTGCATGGGCCCTGAGGTCCAATGGGGAAACACAGCGGAAACAGATTAAATTAGAGACTTCTAGTCTCATTAAAGTATTTAAATGACCGACCCGCCTGCTGTGAGCAGTTTTCTGCCCCTCCCCCTGTCCCGACTCCGTTAAACTCGAACGTGGGCGGGTTGGAGTTGGGTTGGGGTTGGAGTTGATATTTTTATATTTAACCTCTGATCCCGACCCCAATCCACCTGTTTTTGCCGCTAAAATCCTGTCCTTACTGTCTGGGTCAGACACGGAGAATGTTTGATCAGTAATTTCAGGTCTCGTTTCCCTTCTCTCTCTTACAGTTAATATACTGGCGATTGTGATCCTGTCCCGGGGAAAGTGTGGACTCTCCACCTGCACCACTCGCTACCTGGTGGCCATGGCAATGGCGGATCTACTGGTCATTATTATTGAGGTCATACTATGGTGGATCAGCAATTATTATTTCCCGGGATCTTTCCTGAACATTACCCCTGTGTGTAGTGTTAATGTTTTCCTGCTTCGTGCCGCCACAGACTGTTCTGTCTGGTTCACCGTCACTTTCTCCTTTGATCGATTTGTGACCATTTGTTGCCAGAAGCTGAAAACTAAATATTGCACCGGGAAAACTGCAGCTATGGTTCTAGCAACAGCCTGCATCCTGCTCTGTTTAAAAAATATCCCCCATTACTTTACACTTGGCCCTAGAGAGATAATTAACAATGTACCATGGTTCTGTTATCCTAAGCCAAGCTATTACACTGAGCTTGGATGGCTGGGATTTGACTGGTTTGATACAGTTTTAACCCCATTGCTCCCATTCACTTTAATTCTGTTTCTCAACGCTCTGACAGTCATTTTAGTGGCCAGTCGAGTCCGTAAGGGACTGAGGTGTCAGAGCAAGGGAGAGAATTGCAGTGACCCAGAGATGGAGAGCAGAAGGAAGTCTGTGATTTTACTCTTCACTATATCCAGCAGCTTCATACTTCTGTGGTTGGTGTATGTTATACATTTCTTCTATTACATCATTACAGGAACCAAACTGAGGGATTACAACTATTCGGAATTTATATTGCAACAAGTTGGATTTATGCTGCGGATTTTCAGTTGCTGCACAAACACATTTATTTATGTGGTAACTCAGTCCAAGTTCAGAGAGCAGTTGAAGAATGCAGTGAAATATCCTGTTACATCAATTATTCAATTAATTAATAAACAAAACAACTGAGAACAGCTCAGAGTCGGGTCCCATTGTTTCGAGTTCATGAATGGGGAAGGGGCACACGTCTGGAGATGCCCAGCCGAGGGTCTTGGAAGGGGAAACGCGACGCAGGCCGAGCGAAAGCGGCCGGGCTCGGTATGGGTACCCACAGTCCCGGTTTCTCAGCTTGGCAGGTGATCGGATGGACAGGGTTGAGTCACGGTAACCAGTACTGAGGGAGGACTGCAGTGTCGTCGGGTCACGACTGAGAGAATACTGCACTGTCGGAGGGTCAGTACTGAGATAGGGCTGTACTGTCAGAGGGTCAGTACTGAGGGACTGGTGTACATTCGCAGGGACTGCTCTACTGTCGGAGGACCAGTACTGAGAGAGTGCTGAGCTGTCAGATGCTCAGTACAGAGATAGGGCTGTACTATTTTTTGGTCAGGACTGAGATAGTGCTGTACTGCCGTTGGGTTAGTACTGAGGTAGTGCTGCAATGTTGTTGGGTCAGTATTGAGGGAGTGCTGCACTTTCGGAGGGTCAGTAATGAGAGAGTTCTGTACTGTCGGTGGGTTAGTACTGAGGTAGTGCTGTACTGTCGGAGGGTCAGTACTGAGGGAGTGCTTTACTCTCGGACAGTCATTACTGAGGGAGTACTGTACTGTCGGAGGGGCAGTACTGAGGGAATGTTGTACTGTCGGAGGGGCAGTACTGAGGGAGTGCTTTACTCTCAGAGGGTCAGTACTGAGGGAGTACTGTACTGTCGGAGGGTCAGTGCTGAGGTACTACTTTACTGTTGCAGGGTTAGTACTGAGATCATGCTTTACATTCGGAAGGTCAGTACTGAGGTAATGCTCTACTGATGGAGGGGTAATACTGAGGTAGTGCTGTGCTGTCGGAGGACCAGTACTGAGGTGGTACTGTACTGTCGGCCGGTGAGTACTGATGTAATATTGTACTGTCGGATGGTCAGTATTGAGGGAGTGCTTTACTGTCGGAGGGTCAGTCTGAGGAGGTGCTGCACCGTCGTTGGGTCAGTACTGAGGGAGTGCTGCACCATCGTAGGGTCAGTACTGACGGAGTGCTGCACCGTCTTTGTGTCAGTACTGATGGAGTGCTTTACTGTCAGAGGGTCAGTACTGAGGTAATGCTGTACTGTCAGAGGGTCAGTACAGAGGTAATGCTGTACTGTCGGAGGGTCAGTCTCCAAAAGTGTGAGGCCTCTGGTTTGGCAGCTGTCTGTGTTTATGAGCACTTCAATATATTTCATGTTGTCCAACACTCTGAGGTCTCCTTTAGTGTGTCAGCTCTGTGTGTGTATTGTGAAAGCTCACTGTGTCCAGCACAGTGAAACCTCGGCTGATCTGTCAGCTCTCTGTGTTTATCAACTCTTCCGTGCATTTCACTTTGTCCAACATTGTAGAGGCTTCCATTGGTCTGCAGGGCTCTCTGTTTATCAACTCTTCAGTATATTTCACTGTGTACAACACCGAGAATCCTACACTGGTTTGTCAGCACTATGTCTTTGTAAACTCTTCAATTTATTTAACTGTATCTAATACTGTGAGGCCTCCCATAGTCTGTCAACCCTCTGTGTTTATAAGTTCTTCAGCGTATTTCAGTTTGACCAACACTGTGAGGCCTCCCCTGGTCTGTCAGTTCTCTGTGTTTATAAACTCTTCAGTGCATTTCACTCTGTCCAATACTGTGAGGCCTCCCCTGGTCTGTCAGCTCTCTGTGTTTATAAAGCCTTCAGTGTATTTGACTGTGTCCAACACTTTAGAATAACGTTAGTTTATATTGCAAAATACAGAGTTAGGCAACAGTGTTCCTGTGACATTGATAGCACGTCCATTAAATATTTGGTAAAGTTTCCTTTGATCCTAAAAAACTACTGTCCAAAATATCCTAACGCCGATCTTACATTACATTCATGTGACATTAAACTACCTAGTTAAAGTGCAATGTTAACAATGTTAGAATAAACTCTTAATTTTGAATATAAAACCGACTGGTGCTAACGAGGCAGCAAGAGTAGCAAATACTTCAAAATTTGTATTCTGAACTGTTATAAATTTTCCCTAAATATTACATTACAATTTAAGTCTCTGTAAGATACCGCTAATATGCAGATATAGGAGGTATGATCATTAACTTTGCAGATGACACGAAAATTGGTGGTGTCGTAAATAGTGACGAGGAAAGCCTTAGATTGTAGGACGTCAAAGATGGGCTGGTAAGATGGGCAAAGCAGTGGCAAATGGAATTTAATCCTTTGAAGTGTGAGGTGATGCATTTTGGGAGGACTAACAAGACAAGGGAATATACAATAGATGGAGGGATCTTAGGAAGTACAGCGGGTCAGAGGGACCTTGGCGTACTTGTCCATAGATCACCGAAGGCAGCAGCACAGGTATATAAGCTGGATACGAAGGCATATTGGATACTTGCCTTTATTAGCCGTGGAATAGAATATAAGAGCAGGGAAGTTATGATGGAGCTGTATCAGACGCTAGTTCGGCCACAGCTCGAGGACTGTGTACAGTTCTGGGCACCACACGATAGGAAAGATGTGATTGCCCTGAAAGGGGTGCAGAGGAGATTCACCAGGATGTGGCCTGGGCTGGAACATTTCAGTATGATGAGAGACTGAAAAGGCTAGGGTTGTTTGCCTCACAGCACAGAAGGTCGAGGGGGGACAAGATTGAGGTATACCAAATTATGAGAGGCATTGATAGGTTAGAAAGGCAGAAAATTTTACTTTAGTGGAGGGGTTAATAAACGGGGGGCATAGATTTAAGGTAAGGGGCAGGAGGTTTAGAAGGGATCTAAGGGGAAAAACATTCAGAGGATGGTTGGAATCTGGAAAGCACTGCATGAAGAGGTGGTAGAAGCAGGAACCCTCACAACATTTAACAAGTACTTAGATAAGCACTTGAAACGACACAGCATACAAGGGAACGGGCCAAGTGCTGGAAAATTAGGTTAGAATAGTTAGTGCTTGTTGGACGACGCAGACACGATGGGCCGAAGGGCCTGTTTCTGTGCTGTATAACTCTCTGACTCTAGGTCTCTAAGACTCCGACAATATCTGAGCAATTTGGCTTTATGTCCTTTATTATTATTGAAATCATCTAAAAGCTTACCTAGCATGGTAACGATCAGAGGGTCACTGTTTTGAAGTCGTCCCAATTTTCCAGATTCAGAAAGCGAGTAGACACACGAGTAATATTCAGTTACTGTTATTTTACTTACCAAGGTGACAGAACATTGCTCGCCAGTTGTTCGACTCGCACTAAGATAGTTCCTTTCATTATTTCTGTTGAGATAAACGCATGCATCTGTGCACCCCGTATCAAAGGTACAGATAATGTTGACATTTTTGCCTTCAATGACTCCATCTAACGATGGATCCATGGCGATTCTCGGCTTCTTTTGACGTTCATGGATGTATTAAAACGTGCACATTGCATACAGAAGATGTGTCAATAAGTCTATTTCTTAGGCCTGGGTTTTTTTTATTTCCAAATTGTGACTTAGGAACACGCTAAGTTCCTTTACCCAAGCGGATGCAATGGCACCAAACACTTTTGTACTATTATAACTCTTTATCTGGCTCTCATGTGTTGCCAGGAATCAAAATTAGTAAAATAGCAGATGCTCTGAGGTCTTTTTAAACTTAGCTGTTCATCTCTAGCGAAATATATTCTAAACTGGTTGGGGTTGCACAGTGGTTACCACTGCAGTCTCGCAACTTCAGCAATCCGGGTTCAATTCTTAGTACTGCCTGTGTGGAGTTTGCAAGTTCTCGTTGTGACCGCGTGGGTTTTCACTGGGTGCTCCGGTTTCCTCCCACAGATAAAGACTTGCAGATTGATAGATAAATTGGCCATTATAAATTGCCCCTTGTCTAGATAGGGGAATAGAGGAAAGGTAAGGATAAGGTTGGAATATGGGATTAATGTGCAATCAGTATAAAAGGGTGGTTGATGGTTGGTACAGAATCGGAGGGCCAAAGGGCCTGTTTCAGTGCTGTATCTCTAAATAAAATGTTTTAAAAATCGAGTTCGAGAATTCATTATGCCTTTGCTTATGAGATGTAAGAGATATAAATACACATGTTGTTTATCTGGACAAACCTGTAAGCAATGATGGGATTCCTTGAAAAGAAATATGATTATCCACAGGCAGAAATATTCTTTGATACGAGGTACACCAAGTTGAGAGAAAAAATGTGGAGAGACTGGAATAATTGCAACATTTGCGCCATCCATGTGCCACCCAATGACCATCGCAAACAAGAGAGAATCTAACCATCTCCCCTTGATGTTCAATGGCATTACGAACGCAGAATCCCCACCTAACAATATCCTGGGATATCCCATTGACAGGAAACTGAGTTGGAACAGCCAATAAATTATTTGGCTACAAGTGCGGGTCAGACACTGGGAATTCTGCAGAGCGTAACTCACCTGCTGTATCCCCAATGCCAGGTCCACGATCTGCAAGGCACAAGTCAGGAGTGTGTTGGATTACTCTTCACCTGCCTGGATGGGTGCAGCTCCAATAACACTCAAGAAGCTCGACACCATTCAGGAGAAAGTAGCCCGTGTGATTGGCACCCCATCCACTACATTTAACATTCACTCCCTGCACAACCAACGCAGAGTGGTAGCAGTGTGTACCATCTCCAAGATGCACTGCAGCAACTCACCTTCCAAGCATGTGACCTCTTTCACCTAGAAAACAAAAGGCAATTGTTGCATGGGAACATCACCGCCTGTGAGTTCCCCTCCATGCCACACAACATCCTGAATTGGAACTATATCGCCAGTCCTTCAGTTGATAGGTAAATTGGCTATTATAAATTGCCCCTAGTATAGGTAGGTGGTAGGGAAATGTAGGGACAGATGGGGATGTGGTAGGAATATGGAAATAGTGTAGGGTTAGTGTGAATTGGTGGTTGACGGTCGGCACAGACTCGGTGGGACGAAGGACCTGTTTCAGTGCTGTATCTCTAAGATAACTAAGATCGCTGGGTCAGAATCCTGGTGCACCCGTCCTAACAGCACTATTTGTGTACCTACATTCCAAGAACGGTTGTGATTCAAGAAGGAAGCACACCATCACTTTCTCAATGGTAATTAGGGATGGGCAACAAACGCTGACCTTGCCAGCAAAGCTAACATCCCATGAAAACGCTTAAAAAAAAGTTATATATGGAGGGCCATCTTATTGAATTTCTTCCTCAACAGCGTCCATCACTAGAACCTATAGTTCCATTGAAAAATAAATCCAAATTCAAGACTTCTGCAAAACATTTCTTTTTACTTCCTATCAATTAATTTGCAGTATCACTGGAAGACGTAATAATTTAAAATTATGTCGAAATCATTGCAGCTCGTGAATAATGAAACGTGCGGTTATCACCTATGGCAGAGGGTAAATGGAATAGAATCACATATATTAGGTCTTCATTTCAGGGATGTTTCCCGACTGACGATGGCATGGATTAAGTTCTGTTCGATCACTAATTTGGAACAGTTGAGTTTATTAGTTTTGTAACCAGAAAACCAAATTGAACCAAGGATGCTGGTTTTCTCTTCAATTAGTCGTCGTGTGTTAAATGTGTAATTACATGCTGACAGTGAACGACAGGACATGAAATCAAGATGCACTCCTCAATCATTTGGAATTGGAGAATGGGTTCAGATGGTTGATTTGTACGGCTTTGTATCCCTACATAACATGGTTAACTGTATCACAACTGAAGATCCATTGGGCACCTCCTGCATTGATGTTCACATCGGCATTCCAGTCTGTTCCCCAATCACAATTTGCTTATAACTGAAATAACACTGCAATAACCATTACTGCAGCAGCCACTACTACTATAATTCTTACTATCTCTTCACCATTACTACTAATGGGAATTACTTTAAGTAGGAAAAATAGAATAGTACAGTAACATAAATGAAAAAAATAACAGTAGTATAATTACAGCTCCACTGAGAAACTATTACCATACATAGATGATTGATCATTCTGTTGCTGGATAACACTGAACTGGGCTTTAGAATCACGAACACGACTTTGACAACACTAATTCTGTGAACATCCACCATCCAGATTAATAATATGTTTACTAACCTTTGGGAAGAACAAGGTAATTCCCTATCAGATGCACTAAAATGAATAGAAAGAAAAGACAGTATTTTATTCATATCAGTAACAGCAATTACGAAAATAATAATCCCAATAATTACAATGCCTATGTATATTAATAACAATAAAAACTATATTTGCCATTACAAAACTGCAAAATAAAAGATGTCGCTTTTTTTCTTTCGAGGTAGATTACCTTATTCATCTGAAAGGTTGTGCACAAAATGCACAGTTATATTAATTATCTGTTTGATCTTACAAGTCCTAATTTACACAATCATTGGAAGCAGAGTTGGCATTATTTACCCATTTTGATAACATATTTGCGCAAGCCCATCTTTACCACATATTCCTGCTCAAAAAGAATTGAAGGAATAAAAACGCAAAAGAAACTATTTTCAACGAAGTGCAGATACAGAGTTCTGTGGGTCACATACACAAATCATTGAAGGTGGAAGGACAAATTGATGAGGCTGTTATAAAAGCGTTAGTGATCCTCGACTTTATAAATAGAGCCATAACATATGAAAGCAAGGACATGATGTTAAACCTTAGCAGCTTACTGGCTAAACAATAGCTGTACTACAGTTTCCAGCACATTTTATTACACTTTCGGAATGATGTCAATGTCGCAGAGGAAATTGTCTGAAATCGTACGGTGAATGAATAACCTCAGTTATGTTGAGAGATTATAGAAGGTGGTGTTGTCCTCCTAGAATTTAAAAGATTGAAGGGAGATTTGAAAAAAGACATAAACAATTCAGAATATTTCAGCTAGTGTAGATAGGAAGAAGTAATTTGCACTGGCATGTGGTTCGATTACCAGAGGAGAGAGATTTTTGGCAAAAGGAACATGAAGAATTTCCACTGATTTTTGTTTCAATGCAACGTCTTATTGTTATCTGGAACACATTGCCTGAACGCCTGGTAGGCACAGATTCAGTATTATCTTCGAAAATAGATAATACATGCACTTTAAATGCAAAAATAAAATGCCAGGGCGTGGTAGAAAAGCAGCGAAGTGGGACTAATTGGATACCTCTTCTAAGGAGAAGGCAACGGCATGATGGGATGAATGGCCTGTTAGATCCTGTATACATACATTTACTGTCTCAGAAGTTCCCAAAGAACATTGGAGCCATTGTGGACTTTGAAGTTTCATTAATGTTGCTTGGTCAGAATGCTCACCAGCTGACTAACGATCAAGAAAGTAGCACAATCCGGAATGAGATTAATGACCCAACTAATCTATCTTGACACTGCAACATGAATGAAAGCATTAGGCCAGTTCTGCATTGGAACACCGCTGCCCGTGGCTTCGAACAGCCTTGGATTGTTCACCTGCATCTGAGCCTTCAAGTTAATGGCTAATGCAAAGATGAAGCAATTCCTCAGTGGTGGAATGTTGCCTCAATCTTTACCAAACAGGTCCAGTGATGTAATATTCCTCCATTGGTTGAAGCGGTAGCAGGAAATCATTGGGAACTCTTCCCGGCTGGAGGATAATGGTTATCTCCATCAGCTCAGGAGTGATCGATATAATCTTGTACCAATGAAGAGCCAAACATCACTCGATCTTATAGGTGAAACTGAACAATAAGTTCGAGCAACTAAACAGAAACCCTAAAGTTTCTTTGTTCTTCTACGATCATTTCTCCCCTCTCCCCAGAACTAGCTGTTACCGGTGACTCAAGACTGTAGTTTTTCATACCGTGGTGCCATCTCCAAGCAACGTCCTTGATGCCTGCAGTTGGACAGTGATCATTTGAAACTGGCCTGACTGAAAAGATAATTACAGGCGAACATATTTTAATAAAGATGTTTTTCTTTCCTCGGAAATTTGCCTTTGGAGAGAGATGATCAGCCAGAATGACTCGTACCATCAACCTTTGTCTTTCTGAAAAATCCGGAGTACAGCAAGTGACATGTCACTTGTGCTTAAATTGGGAACTCACTGCAGGCATCTAACGACATGTATAAGAACAGGACGTAAGAAATCCGAGCGGGCGTAGGCCATTTGGCCCTTCGAGTCTGCTCTGTCATTCAACAAATTTATGGCTTTAGCAATATAAATCAGGACTTTTCAGGAATAAAATCCCACGGACTGAGCTGGGTTTATAGACTGGATATCAGAGGTCACTTGACAATATTTAGGGGAAAAACACAATGGCACTGACAGGAGTGGGCTGCATGAATATTATTTTATTATAAAAATATTAAACTAAAATAAATTTTAAAACCCTTGCCATTGTATTGAGTCTTTCACATCCCCATGTCATCCCAGACAGCTTCACAGCAAATTTTGCATTTTTAAAGTATAGAATCATAAAATGCTTGTTGCAATGTAAGAAAAACAGCAGCCGATTGGCGCACTGGCACCTCCACAAACAGCAATATGATCATGACAAGTAAAGCAGTTTTCGTGATGTTGTTTGAGGAATAAGCCTGGAATGGCCTGGGCACAGGAAATATGTTCTCTGCTCTTCCAACAAAAATTGTGAAGGATGTTTCACATCCATCTGTGAAGGGTCTGGGTACAACATTAATTATATTAATAAAACATTAAAATCAATAACTGTATTAACAACAATAAAACCATTCGGCAATATTTCAACCATAAATAAATTATAAAAATAGTGAATTATTATCATATTAGTCTAGATGCCTTCAGGAAATGATTAATAATTTTAGATGTCAGCAAAGCTTTATCCAACTCAACAATTCACTAATTCCGTATTCTTAGACTTCAACTCGAACTTCAGGAAATGCTCCGTGCTCTGTTTCGGCTGCATAGGTGAAAGAAAGTCGTGCAGTTAAAGCCTGAGTGAACAGGAAATACGTGGTCACTTCAGTTCGACTGAAATAAGCACCTCCGTGACAACTGAGACATAACTTGTGCAGATCTGCACAGGAGACCATCAGGTACAGCAATGTCAAATGGCCTCCATGTGCTCGACTGGAGATGAATAATTAGATATCAGTAAATGGAAGTAGGAAGTTAAACAGCTCAATCAGAACTCTAGAAAAAAAACAACTTGAGTATTTAGAGCGTTCATATTATTTGTCCCATTGTGTTATATATTTATATATAGAAGTGTGAGTGTTTGTGTGTGGTGGGGTGAGGTAGTAGCGATGTGATTGTGTGTCTGGATTAACCATTGCGCCTTGTCAGCTATTGTTATCAGGCAAAGCGTGGAAGAAGAGTTTCTTACAGCACCTGAAACACAGTGGAAAGGACCTTGTTTTTTTTTTTCTTTTCCCCAGCATTGGTGTTTAGCTAAATGTGTACCAAGGGCTAAACTGTGATTCTTGACAGTGTCCATGAGTCAGACATTACAGGAACTGAAGCGAGTTGCTGGGGTCCAAATATATTTTCAACGTGCACGTCAGATGGTAGTTTGGTGAATGTACTGCTGAGAGTGGATTTTATTTCCTCATCTCCATCTAAAATGTGCGACCCCTTATGCTGATGCTGTGTACCGTGGTTCTCGAGTCCCTCCGAAGGGGAAACATCTTCTCAACATCTACAAGCTCTTTCAGCATCTGATCTGTTTGCATAAGATCATCTCTCATTCTTCGAACCTCCAATGAGTATAGGTCCAACCAGCTCAACCTTTCCTCATGTGAAAACCCTTTCATCCGAAGAATCAACCTAGTGAACCTTCCCTGAACTGCTTCCAGTGCAATTATATCCTTCCTTAAACAAGGTGACTAAAATCGTACGTAGTTTTTTAGGCATGATTTCATCCATGCCCTGTACAGTTGTCGAAAGACTTTCCTACTTTTATACTCAAACCCCCTGACAATACACGACAACATTCCTTTGTCCTCCCTAATTGGTTGCTGTACCTGCCTGCTAACCTTTTGTGATTCATGTACAAGGCCACCCTGATCCCTCTGTGTTGCAGCATACTGCAGTCTATTTCCATTTAAATAATATTCTGCTTTTCTATTCTTCCAGCAAAATGGAAAACCTTACCTTTTCCCACATTATACTCCATCTGCCAAATTTCTGCCCACTAACTCAAACTATCTATATCCCCTTGCAGAGTCTTTGTTTCCTCCTCAGAACTTGCTTTCCCACCATTATTTGTATTGTCCACAAATGTGATTGCAATATACTTCGTCCCTTCATCCAAGTCATTAATACAGAGTGTAAATAGAGATTTGTAATCTTGGCAACATAGACTTGAAGAATCTTACAGCACAGAAGAAGGTTTTCGCCCTGTCATGTCTGTCTAATTTAGTCGCATGCTAGCTTTTTCCCTGTCACTCTGCAAATTAGTCATCTTTAAGTATATGTTCAATTGCCATATTAAATTCCCTGCGGAATCTGATTCCACCACATTTTCAGGTAGTGCGTTCTGCATTTCAACAACTGTCTGACAAAATTCCACTCATTTCCTTATCTAAAAAAGGATATACTTGTCATGGAGGGGGTGCAACAGAGGTTCACGAAACTAATCCCTGGGATGGCAGGATTGTCTTATCAGGAGAGGTTGAGGAATCTTACCTTACAAGAGAGCAGCGGAGAGGAGAGGACCTTTGGGAAGAACACTGAAGCGAGGAGCGGATAAATCGAGCCCGAGTTTCGCGGCCTAGGGCACTTAACAACCAGTAGAGTAGCGCAGAGGAGTCCAGACGCGCCGGAGGTTGAAAAGAAAGTGAGCAGTGTCGTACCAGGAAAGCTGGTTGGTGAGACACTGCAGTTAGGGAATAATGCTAAACAGCTGGGTTAATACACCACTGTAAGGGTGCGCGTGTAAATTGCTTAATAATAAGGAAAAGTGAGTAGCTGATACTTTTTATTTGAATATGGTTTATTTTAACTAGTGAACTGTATTGATTTTCAGGAGGATTTATCAGTACTGGTGAGGTTTTATGAATAATTCTAAGCCGTTGTGGTATTGGTAAGGCATTTTTCTCCCGCAGCATCAACGGGTCAACTAATAAATGAAGGAATGGCAGGGTTGCCTCAACCTCGAGGACGCACCTCATGTGCTACATGGGTGCTCCAGGATGCTTCCCGTATCCTGGAGAGCCATTTGTGCAGGAGGTGTCATCAACTGAAGCAGCTGGAACTCCGGGTTTTGGAACTTGAGAAGCAGTTGGCAACACTGCGGTGCAGTCATGAAGATGAGAGCTACGTGGATAGCACGTTCATAGATGTGGTCACTTAAGAGAATAGAGGCAGACAGGGAATGGATGGCCACCAAATAGTCAACAAGAATCAAGCAGGTCGTGCAGGAGAGCACTGAGTGCCTCTCACTCTCCAACAAGTATTCAGTTTTCAATAGAGAGGAAAGTGATACTTCACATGGGGAGGGCACCCAGAGCCAAGTCCATAGCATCACGAGTGGCTCAGCTGTACAGTGGGGTGCAGGGTTAACTGGAAGAGTCATAGTGATATGTGATTCAATTGTCATGGCAAAAGGGAGGCACTTCTGTGGCCATAGACGTTAATACAGGATTCTGTGTTGCCTCCTTGGTGCCAGGGTCAAGGATGTCACTGAGCGGCTGTACAGCATTCTGAAGGGGGAGGGTGAACAGCTAGTAGTCGTGGTCGACATCGGATCTAACGACATAGGTAGAAAGAGGGATGTGGCCTTGCAGTCAGAGTTTAGGGAGTTAGGTAAGAAATTGGCAAGCAGGACCTCAAAAGTCGTAATCTCTAGATTACGTGTGCCACGTTCAAGTGAGTAGAGAAATAGAAGGATAAGACAGATTAATGCGTGGCTGGAAAGATGGTGCAGGAGGGGGAGTTTCAGATTCCTGGGACATTGGGATTTGCTCTAGGGGAGATGGGATCTGTACAGGCCAAACGGTTGCACCTGAAAAGAGCTGGGACTGAGTTCCTTGTGGGACCTTTTGCTGGTGCTATTGTGAAGGGTTGAAACTAGTTTGGCAGGGGTATGGGGGCCGGAGGGTACACTCAGCTGGGACAAAATCAGAAATGAAAATGGAAGGCGGAAAATTAATGGATGAGTCTGGAAGTCTGAGGAAACGAGGGTAAGAAAATAAAAAGAGAAGATTGGCAATGATCAAGGGTATCTATTTCACTGCAAGGAGTATAGCAAATAAAGCAGATGAGCTGAGGGCACAGATAGACACATGGCAGTATGATATCCTAGCAATCACAGAAACATGGCTTAAGAAGGGTCAGGAATGGCAGCTCAACGATCCTAGTTACAGGTTTTTCAGACATGATAGGGTAGGAATAAGAACGGAGTGGAAATGGCAATTTTGGTCAAGGAAACAATTACAGCTGTGAGGAGGGATGTTATGTTGGAAGGTTCATTAAATGAGGCCATTGGATTGAGCTAAGGAACAAAATAAGTGCAATCACACTGCTGGAAGGCACTATAGTCTCCCCAAACAGTCAGAGGGCGATAGAAGAGCAGCTATTTAGACAAATCACTGAGAAGTGCAAGAGCAATAGGGCAGTAGTAGTAGGGGTTTTAATTACCCCTATATGAAGTGGGATAGTTTTAGTGTGAAAAGAATTGAGAGAGCAGAATGCTTCAGGTCCAGTCAGGAGAACCATTTTGCCAAGTATGTAGCAAGTCCAACAAGAGAGGGCGCAGTTTTGACTTAGTTTTAGGAAATGAACATGGGCAGGTGGAAGGAGTAGCAGTCTGAAAGCATTTTGTTGGTAATGATCATAATTCAGTCAGTTTTAACATAATTAAGGAAAAAGACAGAGATAGAACAGGAGCTGGAGTTCTCAATTGGGGCAGGCCAATCTCTCTAAACTGAGGATTGATTTAGCGAAAGTGGATTGGAAACAGCTACTCCAAGTTGCATCAGTGTCAGAACAGTGCGGGGGGTGGGGGGGGGGGTGGCATTCAAAAGGCAGATGCAAGGACTTCAGGGGAACATGTTAACACAAAGAAAAAGGGTGTGGGGGCCAAATCTAGAGCCCCACGGATGTCAAGGAGCCGACAGGGTAGATAAGTCAGGAAAGGAAAGCTTAAGTCCGACACCGAGAACTCAAACGACAGAGAGCCGAGAGGAGTTTAAAAAGTGGGGCGTGAAATCAAAAATGAAATAAGGAATCGAAATGTGGAGCTTATTCAAGGAGCAGCTACTGCGTGTCCTTGATAAGTTTGTACCTGTGAGGCAGGGAGGAAGTTGTCGAGCGAGGGAGCCGTGGTTTACGTAAGAAGTTGAAGTGCTTGTCAAGAGGAAGAAGAAAGCTTATGTTAGGATGAGACGTGAAGGCTCAGTTAGGGCGCTTGAGAGTTACAAGCTAGCCAGGAAGGATCTAAAGGGAGAGCTAAGAAGAGCAAGGAATAGACACAAGAAGTCATTGGCGGATAGGATCAGGGAAAACCCTAAGGCTTTCCATAGGTATATCAGGAATAAAAGAATGACTAGAGTTAGATTAGGGCCAATCAAGGATAGTAGTGGGAAGTTGTGTGTGGAATCAGAGGAGAAAGGGGAAGTGTTAAAATGAATATTTTGCGTCAGTATTTACAGTAGAGAAAGAAAATGTTGTCGAGGAGAATACTGAGATTCAGGCTACTAGGCTAGATGGGATTGAGGTTCACAAGGAGGAGGTGTTACCAATTTTGGAAAGTGTGATAATAGATAAGTCCCCTGGGCCAGATGGGATTTACCCTAGGATTCTCTGGGAAGCTAGGGAGGAGATTGCAGAGCCTTTGTCCTTGATCTTTATGTCGTCATTGTCGACAGGAATAGTGCCGGAAGACTGGAGGATAGCAAATGTTGTGCCCTTGTTCAAGAAGGGGAGTAGTGACAGCCCTGGTAATTATAGACATGTAATCCTTACTTCGGTTGTGGGTAAAATGTTGGAAAAGGTTATAAGAGACAGGATGTATAATCATCTTGAAAAGAATAAGTTCATTAGCGATAGTCAGCACGGTTTTGTGACGGGTAGGTCGTGCCTCACAAACCTTATTGAGTTTTTCGAGAATGTGATGTGGTGTATATGGATTTCAGTAAGGCGTTTGATACGGTTCCCCACGGTAGGCTATTGAGAAAATACGGAAGTATGGGGTTGAAGGTGATTTAGAGCTTTGGATCTGAAATTGGCTAGCTGAAAGAAGTGGTGGTGGTTGATGGCAAATGTTCATCCTGGAGTTTAGTTACTAGTGGTGTACCGCAAGGATCTGTTTTGGGGCCACTGCTGTTTGTCATTTTTATAAATGACTTGGAAGAGGGTGTAGAAGGGTGGGTTAGTAAATTTGCAGATGCCACGAAGGTCGGTGGAGTTATGGATAGTGCCGAAGGATGTTGTAGGGTACAGAGGGACATAGATAGGCTGCAGAGCTGGGCTGAGAGATGGCAAATGGAGTTTAATGCGGAGAAGTGCGAGGTGATTCACTTTGGAAGGAGTACCAGGAATGCGGAGTACTGGGCTAATGGGAAGATTCTTGGTAGTGTAGATGAACAGAGAGATCTTGGTGTCCAGGTGCATAAATCCCTGAAGGTTGCTACCCAGGCTAATAGGGCTGTTAAGAAGGCATATGGTGTGTTAGCTTTCATTAGTAGGGGGATCGAGTTTCGGAGCCACGAGGTCATGCTGCAGCTGTACAAAACTCTGGTGAGTATTGCATGCAGTTCTGGTCACCGCATTATCGGAAGGATGTGGAAGCTATGGAAAGGGTGCAGAGGAGATTAACTAGGATGTTGCTTGGTATGGAGGGGAGGTCTTACGAGGAAAGGCTGAGGGACTTGAAGTTGTTTTCGTTGGTGAGAAGGAGGAGGAGAGGTGACTTAATAGAGACATATAAGATAATCAGAGGGATAGATAGGGTGGATAGTGAGAGTCCTTTTCCTCTGACGGTGATGTCAAACACGAGGGGACATAGCTTTAAGTTGAGGGGTGATAGATATAGGACAGATGTCAGAGGTTGTTTCTTTACTCAGAGAGTAGTAGGGGCGTGGAACGCACTGCCTGCAGCAGTAGTAGACTCGCCAACTTTAAGGGCATTTAAGTGGTCATTGGATAGACATATTAATGAAAATGGAATAGTGTAGGTCAGATGGTTTCACAGGCCGGCGCAACATCGAGGGCCGAAGGGCCTGTACTGCGCTGTAATGTTCTAAAAAAAAAGGCAGAGAGATGGCATGAAAGAATATTGGCAAGCAAAATCAAGGTGAACCCAACGATTTTGTCTCAATATATTAAGAGTAAGGGAATAATAAACGTGAGAGTAGGGCCCATAAAAGACCAAAAAGGTAACCTATGTATTGGCGCAGAAGATTAGAATTATAATTATAATTAGAACATTACAGCGCAGAGGTAGCAGCACTGACCCTTGGGGAACATCATTATCCATCACCATCCAGTCTGTAAAGCAACCATTTATCATGACTTGCTGTTATCTTTACTTAAGCCATTAAAAACAATCCAATTGGACACTGGCCTTCCAACTCCATGAGCCTCAGTTTTTTTTAATCTTACCGGAGGCTAACCTAAAATTCATAGAATCAAAATTCACCACTTCCCCTTCATCAACCTATTCTGTTACTTCAGCAAGAAAATAAATTTTGATTCAGTTGACTGCATCTACAGACTTTGGGAAGAGAGTTCCAAAGGTTTACTGCCGTTTTTATGAACGAGCACTTCCTGCTTTCGATACTGGATGGCGATTTCTAATTTTAGTATCATTTTCTTTCTTCTTGTTTCCCACACCGAGGCTTTCCAATTCTTTTAACCTTTGAAGCTCCTTGATTTGAGCACAGCTCAATATCCCACACTCATTGGCCTAATAGTCATCATGATGAAATCATTCCCCTCAACTTAACCCTCTAAGTTTCAGCATACTTCTGATGAATTGGCACGGCAATTCCCCTCTCCCCGCTGACCCGCAAGGCCAATGTGCTGACTGAGATGTGGTGGCAAAAACTGAACGCAGTCCTGCAAATGTGTTCTGAACCAAGAACTATATAACTGAAGCATAGATTGTTTCCTTTTGTATTTCAGCTCTCTTGAGGAAGAGGGTAAAATTCCATTAACCTTAGCATTGCTTTCGTCCCTGTCTGCAGTTACTTTTACTGTCTGTACTTTGACTCTGGGATCCATTTGCTTCTTTTATCTGAGCAAGGATAGTCTTATTATAGTGGGAGTGCAGCGACAGTTTACTGGTCTGAACATCCGACAGTGCAGCACTCCCTCACTAATGACAATCCAACAATGCAGCACTCCCTCAGTACTGACAATCAAACAAAGCAGCGCTCCTTCTGTACCGACCCTCCGGTAGTGCAGCGGTCCCACTCAACTGACCCTCCGACAGTGCAGCACTCCCTCATTACTAACAATCCAACAGTGCAGCGCTCCCGCATTACTGACCCTCCGACAGGGCAGCGCTCCCTCAGTACTGAGCCTACGACAATGCAGCACTCCCTCAGTAGTGACAATCAAAAAGAGCAGCAGTCCCTCAGGACCGACTTTCTGGCAGTGCAGCGCTTCCTCAGGACTGACAATCCAATAGTGCAGCTCTCCCTCAATACTGACCCGCCGACTCTGCATCGCTCACTAAGGACTGAACCTCCGACAGTACCGTACTGCCTCTTTACTAACACTCCAACAGTACAGTACTCCCTCAGTACTCAATTTCCGACAGTGCAGTACTCCCTCAGTACTGACCCTCCGACAGTGCAGCACTCCCGCAGTACGGACAATCCAACTGTGTAGCACTCCCTCAGTACTGACCCTCCAACAGTGCAGCACTCCCTCAGTACTGACAATCCAACAGTGCAGTGCTCCCTCAGTATTGAATCACCGACAGTGCAGCGCTCCCTCAGTACTGACCCTCCGACAGTGCCGTACTCCCTCAGTTCTGACAATCAAACAGTGCAGCACAACCTCAGTACTGACCGTCGACAGTGCAACACTCCCTCAGTACTGACCCTCCGATAGTGCCGCACTCCCTCAGTTCTGACAATCAAAAGTGCAGCACAACCTCAGTACTGACCCTCCAGCAGTGCAGCCCTCCCTCCGTACTGACCATCTGACACTGCAGCACTCACTCAGTACTGACCATCTGACACTGCAGTCCTCACTCAGTTCTGACCCTCTGACAGTGCAGCACTCCATCAGTACTGACCCTCCAACAGTGCAGCGCTGCCTCAGTACTGATAATTCGACAGTGCAGCACTCCCTCAGTACTGATAACTCGACAATGCACCCATCGCTCAGCACTGACCCTCTGACAGTGCAGCACTCCCTCAGAGCTGACAATCCAACAGTGCAGTGCTCCCTCTATACTGACCCTTCGACTGTGCAACGCTCCCTCAGTCCTGACATTCCAGAGGGCGCCACACACCCTCAGTACTGAAAATCCAAAAGTGCAGTGCTACCTCAGTAGCGACAATGCAACAGTGCAGCACTCCCTCCGTACTGACAATCAGACAGTGCAGCAGTCCCTCACTACTGACAATACAACAATGCAGCACACCCTCAGTACTGACAAGACAACAATGCAGCACTCCCTCAGTACTGACAATCAAACAGAGCAGCGCTCCTTCAGTACTGAACCTTCGATAGTGCAGCACACCCTCATTACTGACAATCCAACAGTGCAGCGCTCCCTCATTACTAACCCACCGACAGCCAGCGCTCCTTCAGTGCTGAGCCTACGACAGTGCAGCACTCCCTCAGTACTGACAATCCAAAAGAGCAAACTCCCTCAGTACTGACCCTCCGACAGTGAGGTGCTCCCTCAGTGCTGACCGTCCGACATGCAGCACTCCCTCAGTACAGACAATCCGACAGTGCTGCACTCCCTCAGGAGTGGCAATCCAACAGTGCAACGCTCCCTCAGTACTAACAATCCTACAGTGCTGCACTCCCTCTGCGCTGACAATCCAACAGTGCAGCACTCCCACAGTACTGACAATCCGACAGTGCAGCCCTCCCTCAGTCCTGACCCTCTGACAGTGCCGCACTCCCTCAGTACTGACAATCCCACAGTGCAGTGCTCCCTCAGTACTGACCCAACGACAGTGCCACACACACTCAGGACAGACAATTCAAAAGTACAGCGCTCCCTCAGCACTGATCCTTCGACAGTGCAGCACTCCCTCAGTACTGACACTCATCGAGAGGAACACTCCCTCAGTACTGACGCTGCGTCAGTGCAGCTCTCCTTCAGGACTGACTCTCTCGCAGTGCAGCTCACACTCAGTTCTGACTGTCCGACAGTGCAACACTCCCTCAGTACTGACAATTCGACAGTGCAGCCCACCCTCAGGACTGACCCTCTGACAGTGCAGCACTTCCTCAGGACTGACAATCCAATAGTGCAGCGCTCCCTCAATACTGACCCTCCGACTGTGCAGCCATCACTAAGTACTGAACCTCCAACAGTGCCGCACTCCCTCAGTACTGACAATCCGACTGTGCTGCAATACTTCAGTACAGACAATCCAACGGTGCAGCACTCTCAAATGACAGACACTCCGACAGTGCAGCACTCACTCAGTGCTGACAATCCGACAGTGCAGCACTCCCTCAGGACTGACAATCCGACAGTGCAGCACTCCATCAGTACTGACCCTCCAACTGAGCATGACTCCCTCAGTACTGACAATCCAACAGTGCAGCACTCACTCAGTACTGACCCTCTGACAGTGCAGCGCTCTCTCAGTACTGTCAATGAAACAGAGCAGCGCTCCGTCAGTATTGACCCTCCGACAGTGCAGCGGTCCCTTACAACTGACCATCTGGCAGTGCAGCACTACCTCAGTACTGACCCTCAGACAGTGCAGCACTCCCTCAGTACTGAAAATCCAACAGTGCTGCACTCCCTCAGTACTGACAATCCAACAGTGCAGCGCTCCCTCATTACCGATCCTTCGACAGTGCCACACTCCCTCAGTACAGGCAATTCAAAAGCGTAGCACTCCCTCAGTCCTGATACTTCGACAGTGCAGCACTCCCTCAGCATTGACCCTCCGACAGTGCAGCCCTCCCTCAGTACTGACAATACCATAGTGCAGCGCTCCCTCAGTACAGACAATCCAACAGTGCAGCACTCCCTCAGTTCTGACAATCCGACAGTGCAGCCCACTCTCAGTGCTGACCCTCTGACAGTGCCGCACTCCCTCACCACTGACAATCCCACAGTGCAGTGCTCCCTCAGTACTGACCCAACGACAGTGCCACACACACTCAGGACAGACAATTCAAAAGTACAGCGCTCCCTCAGTACTGATCCTTCGACAGTACAGCACTCCCTCAGTACTGACACTCATCGAGAGGAACACTCCCTCAGTACTGACGCTGCGTCAGTGCAGCGCTCCTTCAGGACTGACTCTCTCGCAGTGCAGCTCACACTCAGTTCTGACTGTCCGACAGTGCAACACCCCCTCTGTACTGCCCCTGCGATTGTGCAGCGCTCCCTATGTACTGACCCTCCGACAGTTCCGCACTTCCTCATCACTGACAATCCAACAGTGCAGCGCTCCCTCATTACTGATCCGTCGACAGTGCAGCACTCCCTCAGTACAGGCAATTCAAAAGCGTAGCACTCCCTCAGTACTGATACTTCGACAGTGCAGCACTCCCTCAGCACTGACCCTCCGACAGTGCAGCTCTCCCTCAGTACTGACAATACCATAGTGCAGCGCTCCCTCAGTACAGACAATCCAACATTGCAGCACTTCCTCAGTACTGACAATCCGACAGTGCAGCCCACTCTCAGTGCTGACCCTCTGACAGTGTCGCACTCCCCCAGTACAGACAATTCAAAAGCGTAGCACTCCCTCAGTACTGATCCTTCGACAATGCAGCGCTCCCTCAGTACAGACAATCCCATAGTACAGCGCTCCCTCAGTACAGACAATCCAACAGTGCAGCTCTCCCTCAGTACTGATAACCGACAGTGCAGCCCTCCCTCAGTGCTGACCCTCTGAAAGTGCAGCACTCCCACAGTACTGACAATCCAACAGTGCAGCACCCACTCATACTGACCCTACGACAGTGCCGCACACTCTCAGTACAGGCAATTCAAAAGTGCAGCACTCCATCAGTACTGACCGTTCGACAGTGCAACACTCCTTCAGTACCGACCCTCCAACGGTGCAGCACTCCCTCAGTACTGACAAGCCGGTAGTGCAGCACTCCCTCAGTACTGACAATCCAACAGTGCAGCACTCCCTCAGTACTGACCCTACGACAGTGCCGCACACTCTCAGTACAGACAATTCAAAAGTGCAGCACTCCATCAGTACTGACCGTTCGACAGTGCAACACTCCTTCAGTACCGACCCTCCAACGGTGCAGCACTCCCTCAGTACTGACAAGCCGGTAGTGCAGCACTCCCTCAGTACTGACAATCCAACAGTGCAGCACTCCCTCAGTACTGACCCTACGACAGTGCCGCACACTCTCAGTACAGACAATTCAAAAGTGCAGCACTCCCTCAGTACTGATCCTTCGATAGTGCAGCACTCCCTCAGCACTGACCCTCCGACAGTGCAGCGCTCCCTCAGTACTGACCCTCCGACAGTGCCGCACTCCCTCATTTCTGACAATCAAACAGAGCAGCAAAACCTCACTACTGACCGTTCGACAGTGCAACACTCCTTCAGTACCGCCCCTCCAACGGTGCAGCACTCCCTCTGTACTGCCAAGCCGGTAGTGCAGCACTCCCTCAGTACTGACAATCCAACAGTGCAGCACTCCCTCAGTACTGACAATCCAACAGTGCAGCACTCCCTCCGTACTGACCCTCCAACAGTACTGCACTCCCTCAGTACTGACCCTCCGACAGTGCAGCCCTTCCTCAGTACTGATCCTGCGATTGTGCAGCGCTCCCTCGATACTGACCCTCCGACAGTGCAGCACTCCCTCATTACTGACAATACAACAGTGCAGCGCTCCTTCATTACTAACCCTCCGACAGGGCAGCGTTCCTTCAGTGCTGAGCCTACGAGAGTGCAGCACTCCCTCAGTACTGACAATCCAAAAGAGCAGCAATCCCTCAGTACTGACCCTCCGACATTGAGGTGCTCCCTGAGTACTGACCGTCTGACATGCAGCACTCCCTCAGTACAGACAATCCGACAGTGCTGCACTCCCTCAGGAGTGGCAATCCAGCGGTGGAGCACTCCCTCAGTACTGACCTTACAACATTGCCGCACTCCCTCAGTACAGACAATTCAAAAGCGTAGCACTCCCTCAGTCCTGATCCTTCGACAGTGCAGCACTCACTCAGTACTGACCCTACGACAGTGCAGCGCTCCCTCAGTACTGACAATCCCATAGTGCAGCGCTCCCTCAATACAGACAATCCAACAGTGCAGCACACCATCAATACTGACAATCCGACAGTGCAGCCCTCCCTCAGTGCTGACCCTCTGACAGTGCAGCCCTCCCTCAGTGCTGACCCTCTGACAGAGCCGCACTCCCTCATGTTCTGACAATCAAACAGTGCAGCAAAACAGTACTGACCGTTCGACAGTGCAGCACTCCCTTCGTACTGACAATCCAACAGTGCAGCACTCCCTCAGTACTGAACCTCCAACGGTGCTGCACTCCCTCAGTACTGACCCTCCGACAGTGCAGCCCTTCCTCAGTACTGAACCTGCGATTGTGCAGCGCTCCCGATGTAATGTCCCTCCGACAGTGCCGCCATTCCTCCGTACTGACAATCCAACAGAGCAGCGCTCCTTCAGTACTGAACGTCTAATAGTGCAGCGGTCCCTCAGAACTGACTCTCTGGCAGTGCAGCGCTCCATCAATACTGACCCTCCGACAGTGCAGCACTCCCTCATTACTGACAATCCAACAGTGCAGCGCTCCCTCATTACTAACCCTCCGACAGTGCAGCGCTCCTTCAGTGCTGACCCTCCAACAGTGCCGCACTCCCTCAGTTCTGACAATCAAACAGTGCAGCAAAACCTCAGTACTGACAGTTCGAAAGTGCAGCACTCCTTCAGTGCTGACCCTCCAACAGTGCAGCACTCCCTCAGTACTGCCAATCCAACAGTGCAGCACTCCCTCAGTACTGACCCAACGACAGTGCTGCACTCCCTCAGGAGTGGCAATCCAACAGTGCAGCACTCCCTCAGTGCTGACAAGCCGACAGTGCAGCACTCCCTCAGTACTGACAATCCAACAGTGCAGCACTCCCTCAGTACTGAACCTCCAACAGTGCTGCACTCCCTCAGTACTGACCCTCCGACAGTGCAGCCCTTCCTCAGTACTGAACCTGCGATTGTGCAGCGCTCCCTACGTAATGTCCCTCCGACAGTGCCGCCATTCCTCCGTAATGACAATCCAACAGAGCAGCGCTCCTTCATAACTGAACGTCTAATAGTGCAGCGGTCCCTCAGAACTGACTCTCTGGCAGTGCACCGCTCCGTCAATACTGACCCTCCGACAGTGCAGCACTCCTTCATTACTGACAATCCAACAGTGCAGCGCTCCCTCATTACTAACCCTCCGACAGTGCAGCGCTCCCTCAGTGCTGACCCTCCGACAGTGCCGCACTCCCTCAGTTCTGACCCTCCGACAGTGCCGCACTCCCTCAGTTCTGACAATCAAACAGCGCAGCAAAACCTCAGTACTGACCGTTCGAAAGTGCAGCACTCCTTCAGTGCTGACCCTCCAACAGTGCAGCACGCCCTCAGTCCTGACAAGCCGACAGTGCAGCACTCCCTCAGTACTGACAATCCAACAGTGCAGCACTCCCTCAGTCCTGACCCTCCAACAGTGCTGCACTCCCTCAGTACTGACCCTCCGATAGTACAGCCCTTCCTCAGTACTGAACCTGCGATTGTACAGCACTCCCTATGTACTGATCCGCCGACAGTGCCGCACTCCCTCAGTTCTGACAATCAAACTGTACAGTAAAACCTCAGTACTGAACGTTCGACAGTGCAGCACTCCTTCAGTACTGACAATCCAACAGTGCAGCGCTCCCTCATTACTGACCGTCTAACAGGGCAGTGCTCCTTCAGTGCTGAGCCTACGACAGTGCAGCACTCCCTCAGTACTGACAATCCAAAAGAGCAGCACTCCCTCAGTACTGACCCTCCGACAGTGAGGTGCTCCCTCAGTTCTGCGTCTGACATGCAGCATTCCCTCAGTACAGAAAATCCGACAGTGCTGCACTCCCTCAGGAGTGGCAATCCAACAGTGCAGCTCTCCCTCAGTACTGACAATCCGACAGTGCAGCACTCCCTCAGCACTGACAATCCCACAGTGCAGCGCTCCTACAGTACTGACGATCCAACAGTGCAGCACTCCCTCAGTACTGACCCTACGACAGTGCCGCACTCCCTCAGCAAGGACAGTTCAGATGCACAGCACTCCCTCAGTACTGCCCCTCCGACAGTGCAGCGCTCCCTCAGTACTGACCCTCCGACATGGCCGCACTCCCTCAGATCTGACAATCAAACAGTGCAGCAATCCTTCAGTACTGACCCTCCAATGGTGCAGCAGTCCCTCAGTGCTCACAATCCAAGTGCAGCGCTCCCTCATTACTAACCGACAGTGCAGCGCTCCCTCAGGACTGACCCTCCGACAGTGCCGCACTCCCTCAGTTCTGACAATCAAACAGTGCAGCAAAACCTCAGTACTGACCGATCGACAGTGCAGCACTCCTTCAGTACTGACCCTCCAACGGTGCAGCACTCCCTCAGTACTGACAAGCCGACAGTGCAGCACTCCCTCAGTACTGACCCTCGGACAATGCAGCACTCCATCAGTACTGACAATCCAACAGTGCAGGCCTCACTCAGTACTGACACTCCAACAGTGCAGCGCTACCTCAGTACTTATAATTCGACAGTGCAGCACTCCCTCAGTACTGATAACATGACAATACAGCCATCGCTCAGTGCTAACCCTCTGTCAGTGCAGCACTCCCTCAGTGCCGACAATCCAACAGTGCAGTTTTCCCTCAATACTAACCCTCCGACTGTGCAACGCTCCCTCAGTACTGACATTCCAAAGGGTGCCGCACTCCCTCAGTAGTGAAAATCCAACACTGCAGCGCTTCCTCAGTACCGACAATTCGACAGTGCAGCACTCCCTCAGTACTGACAATGCAACATTCCCTTGGTACAGACCCTCCAACAGTGCAGCACTCACTCAGTATTGACAATCCAACAGAGCAGCACTGTCTCAGTACTGACAATCCAACAATGCTGCACTCCCTCAGTACAGACCCTCCGACAGTGCAGCGCTCCCTCAGTACTGACCCTTTGACATTGCAGCACTCTCTCAGTAATGACACTCTGACTGTGCAGCGCTCCCTCAGTACTGACCCTCCGACAGTGCCTCACTCCCTCTGTACTGACAATCCAACAGTGCAGCACTGCCTCAGTATTGACCCTCCGACTGTGCATCACTTCTTCAGTACTGACCCTTCGATAGTACAGCACTCCCTCAATACTGACAATTCAACAATGCAGCACACCCTCAGAACTGACAATCAAACAGAGCATTGCTCCATCAGTACTGAACCTTCGATAGTGCAGCCGTCCCTCACTACTGACTCTCTGGCAGTGCAGCGCTCCCTCAATACTGACCCTCCGACAGTGCAGCACTCCCTCATTACTGACAATCCAACAGTTCAGCGCACCGTCATTACTGACCTTACAACAGGGCAGCGCTCCTTCATTGCTGTGCCTGCGGCAGTGCAGCACTCCCTCAGTACTGACAATCCAAAAGAGCAGCGGTCCCTCAGTACTGACCCTCTGACAGCGAGGTGCTCCCTCAGTACTGACCGACTGAAATGCAGCACTCCCTCAGTCCAGAAAATCCGACAGTGCTTTACTCCCTCAGGAGTGGCAATCCAACAGTGCAGCTCTCCCTCAGTACTGACAATCGCACACTGCAGCCCTCCCTCAGTGCTGACCATCTGACAGTGCAGCACTCCCTCAGTACTGACAATCCCACAGTGCAGCGCTCCCTCAGTACAGACAATCCAACGGTGCAGCACTCCCTCAGTACTGACCCTACGACAGTGCCGCACTCCCTCAGTACGGACAATTCAGATGCGCAGCACTCCCTCAGTACTGACTCTACGACAGTGCCGCACTCCCTCAGTACTGACCCTCCGACACTGCAGCACACCCTCAGTACTGACCCTCCGACATGGCCGCTCTCCCTCAGTTCTGACAATCAAACAGTGCAGCAAAACCTCAGTGCTGACCGTTCGACAGTGCAGCAATCCTTCAGTACTGGCAAGCCGACAGTGCAGCACTCCCTCAGTACTGACAATGCAACAATGCTGCATTCCCTTGGTACAGACCCTCCGACAGTGCAGCACTCACTCAGTATTGACAAACCAGCAGAGTAGCACTGTCTCAGTACTGACAATCCAACAATGCAGCACTCCCTCAGTACAGACCCTCCGACAGTGCAGCACTCACTCAGTATTGACAAACCAGCAGAGCAGCACTGTCTCAGTACTGACAATGCAACAATGCAGCATTCCCTTGGTACAGACGCTCCGACAGTGCAGCACTCACTCAGTATTGACAAACCAGCAGAGCAGCACTGTCTCAGTACTGACAATCCAACAATGCTGCACTCCCTCAGTACAGACCCTCCGACAGTGCAGCGCTCCCTCAGTACTGACCCTTTGACATTGCAGCACTCTCTCAGTAATGACGCTCTGACTGTGCAGCGCTCCCTCAGTACTGACCCTCCGACAGTGCCTCACTCCCTCCGTACTGACAATCCAACAGTGCAGCACTGCCACAGTATTGACCCTCCGACAGTGCATCACTTCTTCAGTACTGACCCTCCGATCGTACAGCACTCCCTCAGTACTGACAATTCAACAATGCAGCACTCCCTCAGAACTGACAGTCAAACAGAGCAGCGCTCCCTCAGTACTGAACCTTCGATAGTGCAGCCGTCCCTCACGACTGACTCTCTGGCAGTGCAGCGCTCCCTCAATACTGACCGTCCGACAGTGCAGCACTCCCTCATTACTGACAATCCAACAGTACAGCGCACACTCCTTACTGACCCTACGATAGGGCAGCGCTCCTTCAGTGCTGAGCCCACGACAGTGCAGCACTCCCTCAGTACTGACAATCCAAAAGAGCAGCCCTCCCTCAGTACTGATCCTCTGACAGTGAGGTGCTCCCTCAGTACTGACCGACTGACATGCAGCACTCCCTCAGTCCAGAAAATCCGACAGTGCTGCACTCCCTCAGGAGTGGCAATCCAACAGTGCAGCTCTCCCTCAGGACTGAATATCCGACACTGCAGCCCTCCCTCAGTGCTGACCAACTGGCAGTGCAGCACTCCCTCAATACTGACAATCCCACAGTGCAGCGTTCCCTCAGTACAGACAATCCAACGGTGCAGCACTCCCTCAGTACTGACCCTACGACAGTGCCGCACTCCCTCAGTACGGACAATTCAGATGCGCAGCACTCCCTCAGTACTGTCCCTACGACAGTGCAGCAGTCCCTCAGTACAGACAATTCAAAAGTGCAGCACTCCCTCAGTACTGACGCTCCCACAGTGCAGCAGTCCCTCAGTACTGACCCTCCGACAGTGCAGCGCTCCCTCAGTACTGACCCTCCGACATGGCCGCTCTCCCTCAGTTCTGACAATCAAACAGTGCAGCAAAACCTCAGTGCTGACCGTTCGACAGTGCAGCAATCCTTCAGTACTGACCCTCCAATGGTGCAGCAGTCCCTCAGTACTGACAAGCCGACAGTGCAGCACTCCCTCAGTACTGACAAGCCGACAGTGCAGCACTCCCTCAGTACTGACAATCCAACAGTGCAACACTCACTCAGTACTGACCCTCGGACAGTGCAGCACTCCATCAGTACTGACAATCCAACAGTGCAGGCCTCATTGACCCACCAACATTGCAGCGCTGCCTCAGTACTGATAATTCGACAGTGCAGCACTCCCTCAGTACTGATAACACGACAATACTGCCATCGCTCAGTACTGACCCTCTGACAGTGCAGCACTCCCTCAGTGCTGACAATCCAACAGTGCAGTTTCCCCTCAATACTAACCCTGCGACTGTGCAACGCTCCCTCAGTACTGACATTTCGAAGGGTGCCGCACTCCCTCAGTACAGAAAATCCAACACTGCAGCGCTACCTCAGTCCCGACAATTCGACAGTGCAGCACTCCCTCAGTACTGACAATGCAACAATGCAGCATTCCCTTGGGACAGACCCTTCGACAGTGCAGCACTCACTCAGTATTGACAATCCAACAGTGCAGCACTGTCTCAGTACTGGCAATCCAACAATGCAGCACTCCCTCAGTACTTACCGTCCGACATGCAGCACTCCCTCAGTACAGACAATCCGACAGTTCAGCGCTCCCTCAGTACAGACAATTCAAAAGTGCAGCACTCACTCAGTACTGATCCTTCGACAGTGCAGCGCTCCCTCAGTCCTGACCCTCCAAGAGAGGAACACTCCCTCATTACTGACGCTGTGTCAGTGCAGCGCTCCTTCAGGATTGACTCTCTGGCAGTGCAGCTCACCCTCAGTTCTGACTCGACAGTGCAATACTCCCTCAGTACTGACAATTCGACAGTGCAGCCCTCCCTCAGTTCTGACCCTCTGACAGTGCAGTACTTCTTCAGGACTGACAATCCAATAGTGCAGCGCTCCCTCAATACTGACCGTCCGACTGTGCAGCAATCACTCAGTACTGAACCTCAGACAATGCCGCACTCCCTCAGTACTGACAATCCGACTGTGCTGCAATCCTTCAGTACAGACAATCCAACGGTGCGGCACACTCAAAGTACAGCCCCTCCAACAGTGCAGCACTCGCTCAGTGCTGACAATCCTACAGTGCAGCACTCCCTCAGGGCTGACAATCCGACAGTGCAGCCCTCCCTCAGGACTAACCCTCTTACTGTGCAGCACTCCCTCAGTACTGACAATGCAACAGTGCAGTGCTCCCTCAGCACTCACCCTCCGACTGTGCAGCGCTCCCGAAGTACTGACCCTCCGGCATTGCCTCACTTCCTCCGTACTGACAATCCAACAGTGCAGCACTCCCTCAGTATTGAACCTTCAACAGTGCAGCACTCCTTCAGTACTGTCCTTCCGGCAATGCATCACTCCCTGAGTACTGACAATCCGACAGTGCAACTCTCCCTCACTGCTGACAATCCAGCAGTGCAGCACTCCTTCAGTACTGACCCTCCGACAGTACAGCACTCCCTCAGTACTGACAATCTGACAGGGCAGCACTCCCTCACTACTGACAATCCAACACCGCAGCACTCCCTCAGTACTGACAATCAAACAGAGCAGCGCTCCTTCAGTACTGACCCTCCAATATTACCATTGTCAGACTGGATAATCCGCAGGTATTAGCATGTCAGACGGGAAAACCCACAGATGTTAACGTTGTCAGACTGGACATTACTGAGAGCACACTTTGGCACCTCTTGCATATATTGGGCTTACCAAGCACACTTCTGTGCACACCAGCACACTCTTGGAGATCACTATCAAACTCTTGCCATCACGACAACACTGCTGGGCACCCCAGAATACTCTTTGGCACACCTTTCACACTCTCGTGCACAATAGGCAAACATTTGTGCGACCCTAGTTCCGTCTTGGGCACACCTATCACATACTTGGATACCCTACCACAATCTAGGCACTCCTATTACACATGTCCCACCACTTAGCACACCGTTGGGCATCCTAGGACACCATTCTGCAACCCTCTCAAGCGCTTGGGGACCCTTAAAACCTGCTGCCATCCCTTATCATATGCTTCGGCACCCATTGTCCAATCCTCACATCCCTAGCACGCTATTGTCATCCACTTTTACACTATAGGGCACCCACTTGGGCATCCCTGGTCCACTGTTCCCATCCCCTAACTTATGTTTGAACGCACCTAGAGCACTCTGGCCATCTTCAGCACACACTTGGGCATACCTATGGCACTCTTGCCATCCCGATAGCGCACTCTTGCTCACCCGTATCACACTTTTGGACATTTGTAACACGCTCCAGACACCCCTGCTACGTCCTTGGTCATCTCTAGCACAGACCTGGCAACCTAGAGACAACCTTTGGGCACCCAGCACCCTCTTGGAAACACCTTTCACACTCTTGCGATCCTCTTGCTCACACTTCAGCAACACTGGAACGCTCTTGGACATCCCTAGTAGACACCTTTGCAGCCCTAGTACAGCACTTGATCACTCCGAGCACACTCCTGGGCACCTGCAGCAAGCTTTTGTCATTCTGTATCGAACTCTTGGAAACCTGTAGCACACTCTGGGCACACTGATGACACTCTTTGGCACCACTATTACACATTGGGCACCGCTATTACACCCTGGGCACCCTTTGTACTCTTAGACTGGTACACTCTTGTCATCCCGAAGTACACTCTTGGGCACCCCTTTCATACTCCTGGGCACACCAATCACCTCTGGGCTACCCTAGCATGCACTTGGGTAGCTCTCGCACACTTGGGCACCCATAGTATACTGTTGGGCTTTTCTATCAAATTCTTTATCATCCCTATCACTCTCTTGAACAATACTAACACAATCTGGGTGCTCCTAGGGTGCCCAAGAGTGTGCTCGAGATGCCCAGAGAATGATAGGTGTGCCCCGAGTGAGCTCGGGGATGGCAAGAGTGTGGCATTGGTTTGCAATTGTGTAATGGCAGCACAAGAATGTAATATGTGAGCCAGTGTGTGCTTGAAGTAACAAGTGTGCTTGAAGTAACAAACAGAGTAAGCAGTGTGCACAGACTGTCCTCAGGTTGCCCAATAGTGTGCTAGCTATTGTCAAATGTGCCCTACAGGTGCCCAAGAGTCTGAGAGGAGTGAGCACGTTTATGATAGGCATGCCCAAGAGCATGCTACGCACACTTACCGTCTCCAAACACACACTCGGGCACATGTAACATACTCTAGGCACACCGAGTACCCCCTTGACCACCTCTAACACACACTTGGGCTCCCCAAGAAGACTTTTGTGTACCCCAGCATTCTCTTAGACACACCTTTCACACACTTGGCCTTTCCTTGCACACTCGTGGGAACGTCTGGAACACTCCAGGGCACACTTGGCCTATTCTTCTACAAACTTATCACACTCTAGGCACCCCAAGCATGCTCTTGGACACACCTAGCATGCTCCTGGGCATGCCTATCATAAGCGTGCTCACTCCTCCCATACTCCTGGGCACCTGTAGGGCACATTTGTCAATAGCTAGCACACGATTGGGCAACCCTAGGACAGTCTGGGCACACTGCACACTCTGTTTGCTACTTCAAGCACACACTGGCTCACATATTACACTCTTGTGTAGCCGTTACACAATTGTAAACCAATGCCACACTCTTGCCATCTCCAAGCTCACTCGGGGCACCCTAAGTACACTCTTGGGCACCTCATCACATTCTTGTGTAACCCATCACACCCTTGGTCACCCTAACACATTCTCTGAACTCCTAGCACATCTGAGCCATCACTTAGTGCACTCTTGGGCACACCTAGTAGACTTGTGGTCAAAACAGTACATACTTGGCACCACTACCACATTATTGGGCACCCCTAACACCCTCTGGGTATACCAAGCACACATTTGGTCACCCCAGACCAATCTTGGACACATCAATCAACCTCTTGGCCACGCCTAGCATTCACCTGAGCACCCATAACACAATCTGTGCACCACTAGTGTGCAATTGGACAACCTTAGCACAATCTTAGCACACTATGGGCCAAACAGGCAGACATTTGGATAACCTTAGTCCTCTTTTGGGCACCCCAGAACAAACTTGGCACATAGCACCCTCCTGCCAACCTCTCACGTACTATTGTCATCCACATGTACATTGTTGGGCACCCCTACAACTCACCTCGGGACTCCTTTTACCATTTATACTCCCCTAGCCTGGCCTTGGACACCTCTATCACATTACGGGCACCCGTAGTATACTCTTGGCACCTCAAAACACTCTGTGCTCCCCGGAACAGACCTGCTAATTCCAGCATACACTTGGGCACCTGCAGCACACTTATGTCGTTCTCTAGTACACTCTTAGCAAACCCTGGCACATTCTAGGCACACTGAGCACCCTCTTTCACACTTATACCACACACTGGGTACACCAAGAACACACTGGGTACCCTTAGTAGACACTTGGACACCGTTATCGCCCTCCTGGGTAGCCCTATAGCACTCCTCGGAACACCTATTAGGCACCTGAACAACCCTAGCACAATCAGGGCACTCCAGCACACGGTTTTCACCTAGTATACACTTGGGCACTCCCATAACACTCTTGGGCAGCCCTACAACACTCTTGGGCAGGCTTGCACACTCTTGGGCACACAGAACACTTGTTGGCACCCCTAATACACAGTGAGAGCATCAGGCGCCCTCTTGGGCACACCTAGTAAACTCTTGGGCACCCGCAGCACACAGTTAGGCTCCACGAGTACACTCTTTGGCACAATTATCACACTCTTGGTTACCCATAGTACCTTCTTGGGCACAGCTATCACAATCTGAACATTCCAAGCACACATTTGGGCGAACTGGCACATACTTGGTTAGGCTTAGCAGACACTTGGACACGCTAGCACACATTTGTTAACACTTACCACACTCTTGGTCAGCCCTAGCACTCACTTGCTCACTCGTCGCACTGTCTTAGGTACCCAAATCGCTCTCGTGTCATTCTCTATCACACTGTTGTCCAGCCCTTTCACTATCTGGGCAAATTGGGCACGCTCTTTGGCACCTGTAGCACACACTGGGCTCCCGTAGCACACACTTTGGAAACACCAGCACATACCTGGACACGACTGGCATACTCTTGCCATCACCGAGTGGACTCTTGGGCCCCACCACTACACTCTTGGGCACCCCATCACACACTTGGGCACCGCTATCACAAATCTAGCCGCTCCAGCATACGCTTGGGTCAAATTAGAACATTCTGGGCACTTCAAGTATACTCTTGGGCCCTCCAACATACGCTTGGGCACCACAATCACACTCTAGGACACACCTTTCTTCTTCTAGGTCACATCTATCACAATCTGGACCTCTGAACTCACATTTGAGAAAACTATTCCACTCTTGGACACCCTATCACAAACCTGCCATCCATTACCACCTATCTGGTCACACTTAGCACACTCTTGGGCACTACTAGTGCACTCCTGCTCACTCATATCACACTCTTGGTCACCCGTAGCACACACAGGTCATTTGCCAACATGTATCACAATTTTTGGCACCGCTATTACAATCTTGGGCAGCCCTAGTACACTCTTGTGCACCCCAAGTGCACACTTGCTGTCTCCTAGCAGACTCCTGGGCAACTGTAGTACCCTCTTCCATTTTATGTCATACTCCTGGACACCTCTATCACTCTCTGGGCACACACTGATCACTCACTTTGACACCGCTAGCATACATTGGTCTCCTCTAGCACACTCCTACGCCCCCCCCATCACATACCTAGACACCACTACCATACTCTTGACATCCCCGAATACACTCTTGGGCACCCCAGAAGGCTCTTCGTCACCCCTATCACACTTTGGCCACCCAAGTGCACCCTTCAGCAGCCCTTGCGCACTCTTGATCCCAGCTAGGCACACCTATCATGCTCTGGTACAACCCTAAAGTATTCTGGTCTCTCTGAGTGCACACTTTCCGTGACCTAACACCTTCTCGGGCACTCCAGTACACACTTGGTCAGCCCTAGGCTCCAACATACTCTTGGGCACCACAATCACACTCCAGGACACACCTTTCTTCTTCTTGGTCACATCTATCACAATCTGGGCACTCTGAACTCACATTTGAGAAAACTATTCCACTCTTGGACACCCTAGCACAAAGCTGCCATCCACTAACACCTATCTGATCACAATTAGCACACTCTTGGGCACTACTAGTGCACTCCTGCTCACTCATATCACACTCTTGGTCACAGGTAGCACACACAGGTCATTCTCGAGCACACCCTTGGACAGACCCAGCAAACTTAGCACGGTCTTTGCCACCTCTAGCACACTGTTGGCTCTCATAGTACACTCGGGCAACCCTGTTAAACAGTTGGGTACCCCGTCACATTCTTGGGCACCACTAGCACACATTGAACAACACTAGCACAATCTGGACACTCCTAGCGCAGACTTACCTTCACCTCGGAGACACTTGGTCATCAGTAACGAACTCTGGGCATACCTATCAACCCATGGGCAAGCTAGCACACATCTGGGCACTCCTATAATATGTTGGGCACTCCATCACACTCTTGGGTAAACCAATTACACACTTGTCATCTCTTAGCACTCTCTTGGGCACACTTAGAGTACTCTTGGGCACACCTAGCACACATTTCTGCACCCTTATTAAACTTTGGGTACACTGAGAACACACTTTGGCACCTCCAGGATACACTGGGCATCCCGAGAATCCATTTGCTTACTCCTAGAACACTCTTGGGCATCTGCATCACACTCTTGTCATTCTCTAGCACACCTGTATACCCTAGCACACACTTGCCTAACTATAGCACATATTGTGTTACCCCTATAATGTTCTTGAGCACTTCTACCACCCTCTTGGGCACACGTAGCACCTTCTTGGGGACACCTGGCACACTCTGGGGACTCTGAGAACACATTTGTGCAAACTACCCACTTGTGGGCACCCCAAGTGGACACTTGGACACGCTAACACACACTTGCCATCCCGAAAGACATGTTTGGCCACACCTACTACACCCTTGCACACCCCTATCACACTCTTGGGCGACCCCAGAACACTCTTTGCCACCCCAGTACACTCTTGCGCACCTTTAGATGACCAACACTCACTTTACTTACTCTTTTCTTTTTGAAATATCTGTAGAAACTCTTGCTATCGGTTTTCACATTTCTATCTAGCTTCCTTTCATACTCTTATTCCTTTCTCCTGATTAACCTTTTAGATTATCTGCTGTTCTTTATATTCTGACCGATCATCAGAACTACCACTCATCTTTGTTCAATTATATGCCTTTTCCTTAATTTTGATGCTTTCCTTAACTTTTTTTTATTTTACCACTAATGGTGGGTCCTCCCCTTAGAATTTGTTCTTTATAGTAGGAATATACTTATTCTGAGTATTCTGAAATATCCCCTTAAATATCTGCCACCGTTTAGCTGTTGATCTAGCTCCAAGTCTAGTAACCCAGTTCACTTCAGCTAACTCAGCTTTCATGTCAACATAGTTGCCCTTCTTCAAGTTTAAAATACTAGTCTTAGGCCCACTCTTCTCTCTTTCAACTGGATGTAAAATTCAATCATATTCTGGTCTCTGCTACCTCGAGGTGCTCTGAGGTCATTAATTAATCCTGTCACATTACACAATACCAGGTCTAGTATAACCTGCTCTCTGGTTGGTTCCAGAAAGTACTGCTCTAAGAATCTATCTCTAAACCATTCTGTAAACTCTTCTTCCAGGCCACGATTGCCAATCTGATTTTTCCAGTCTATATGTCGATTAAAATCACCCATGATTATTGCTGTCTCTTTATCACAAGCACCCAATAATTCTTCTTGTATACTTCGTCCTACATTATGATTACTGTTCAGGGGCCTAGAGACAAGTTCCACTAATTACTTCTTTCAACTACTATTCCTTATCTCCACCCAAAATGTTTCTACATCATTAATCTCCTGAACCAAGATCGTCACTAACTATGGCACTAATGCCATCCTTGATTAACAGTGCCACTCCTCCATCTTTAACTCGTTTCCTATTCTTCTTCAATGTTTCATCACCCCTATCACATTCTAGGTACACCGACCACAGTTGTGTCAACACCTATCACACACTTGGGCAACCATGTCACGCTCTTGGTCACCCCTATCACATTCTGAGAACACTGATCACCCACTTGGGTGCCTCTAGCACACACGTAGTCACACATAGCAATTCTGGCCACAGTGATCACCCTCGTTGACACCTCTATCACATTCTTGAGCACACCTATTTACACTCTTGTGCACCCTTATCACATTCTGGGCACACTGATCACACACTGAGCGAGCCCAAGGCGGACGTGCGAGGAGACAGGCACCAGCGAGCGGGAGTTCCAGTGGCTTAAAAGAGGCTGCGAGAGGCCAGTGAAAGAGCAAGACCATGGAGGCATACTCTCACACACTCTCACAGGGGCAGCCAGACAGTTCTACGACTGACGTCACAGTTCAGAAAATGACATGTTGCAAGGTGAAGCAGCTGCTTGGTAAGCAGGAACAGGTGGGTATTTCCCCCCTTTTTTACCACTTTCAGTCGCTGAAGTAAAAGTAAAGGTAGGGATTTTAGATTGTAGTAGGTAGTGTTTGGAGTGGAATAAGGTACTTATCGTAATTAGTACACTAAATTAAAGGGAGTAACTAAGGAGCTCAATCTAAGGCTACGTCATAGCAGGTGAGCTCAGTCCCGTGGCGTGTTCCTCCTGCACTATGTGGGAAATCAGGGACACTTCCAGTGGCGACCATGTCCCTGGCGACCATATGTGCAGGAAGCGTGTCCAGTTGCAGCTATTGGCTGACCGCATTGTGCAGCTGGAGCTGCGGATGGACTCACTGTGAAGCATTCGCGATGCTGAGGACGTCGTGGATAGCATGTTCAGCGAGGTGGTCACACCGCAGGCAATGGCTGCAGATGGAGAAAAGGGATAGATGACGACCATGAGTGTAGTAGGCGCAGGCTGGTAGTGCAGGAGTCCCCTGTGGCCATCCTCTCTCAAACAGATATATCACTTTGAATACTGTTGAGGAGGGGGTGGGGGGTGGGGGGGAGGCGTTGGCCTCCCAGGCAAAGCAACAACAGCCAAGTTCGTGGAACCATGGATGGCTCTGCTGCATGGGAGGGGTGAAAAAGAGTGGAAGAGCCATACTGATAGGAGATTCAATTATAAGGGGGATAGACAGGCGTTTTTGTGGCCACAAGCATGACTCCAGGATGGCATGTTGCCTCCCTGATGCTAGGGTCAAGGATGTCTCAGAGAGGGTGCAGGACTATCTGAAGGGAGAGGATGAACAGTCAGAGGTCGTGGTACACATTGGTACCAAAGAGATAGGTCGAAAGAGGGATGAGGTTCTGCAACAAGCATTTAGGGAGCTAGGTAGCAAATTATAAAGCAGGACATCCAAGGTTGTAATCTCTGGATTACTCCCGGTGCCACGTGCTAGTCAGTGTTGGAATATGAGGATAGAGCAGATGAATGCCTGGCTGAGGGGGTAGTGCAGGAGGGAGGGCTTTAGTTTCCTGGGTCACTGGACCTCTTTCTGGTAAAGGTGGGATCTGAACAAGTTGGACGGGTTGCACCTGAACCGGAATGGGATCAACATGTTTGATGGGGGGTTTGCTAATGCTGTTGGTGGTGGGGGGTGTGGGGGCGGGTGGGGGAGGTGAGGGTATAAAATAATTTGGCAGGGCGATGGGGTACAGAGTAGAGTTAAAGTAGGGGGTGCCCAGATTTGCTAGGGTTCCTCAAGTGTGTGCGTGGGCTGCACGAAAGTGTGATAGGGTGCCTAAGAGTAGAATAGTGATTCCCAGAGTGTGATTGGGTGCCCAGTGTTTGATAGAGGTTTCAAAGAGAATGCTCAGTCGACCCAGACTGTGATAAGGATACCCAAGAGTCTGCTAGAGAACGACAAGAGTGTGCTACAGGTGCACTTGGAGTGAGCAAGAGTGTGATAGATGTGCCCAAGAGCATACTAGGAGTTCCCAAGAGTGTACTAGGCGTGACTAAGAGCTTACTAGGGAGGACCAAGAGAGTTCTCGGTGTTGGCAAGTGTGTGCTAGGAGGGCACAGAATGTTCCAGCGATGTCCAATAGTGTGTTAGAATGACAAGTGTGTGCTACGGGTGCCCACGATTATGACAGGGATAACAAAATGTGGGCTACAGGATGGCAACTATGTTCTAGTGTGTCCAAATGTCATCTCGGGCTTCTTAAGAGTGGGATAGTTTGCCCAAATGAGTGTTCGGAGTGCCCAGATGGAATTGGTGAGACCAAGATGGTGGTAGGGGAGCCCAAGAGGGTGCTGGATGTGCCCACGAATGTACTAGGGGTGCCCAAGAATGTACTAGGGTGCCCAAGAGTGTGGTAGATGATTACAAGAGTGTGCCAAACTGTATAGTACAGGCACACAGAGTGTGCTAGAGTTTCCCAAGGGTGCACAAGAGTAGCCCAGAGTGTACCAGAGATGCCCAGATCTGTTCTAGGGATGTCAATAGTGTGATAGTGGCGCCAAAAAAGGTGCTAGATGTTGGCAGAAGTGCCCAGAATGTTCTAGAGTTGCCCAAGAATGTACTAGTGGTGACAAAGAGCGCACTTGGGGTAACCAAGAGGTGTCCAGGAGTGTACTAGGGGTTCCCAAATTTTACTAGGGGTGCCTAAGAGTGGGCTAAGGTTGCCAAAATGTATGCTTGCTGTGCCCATATGGTGCTTGTGTGCCCATGAGTGTACTCGGAAAAAATGCAGCAGGTGCTAAGGGTGCCCAAGCATGTGAAAGGATTGCAGAAGTGTGTCCTAAGGTGCACAAGCAAAGGCTAGGGTTGCCCAAATGTGTGCTTGTTGTGCCCAAGTGTTATAAGTGTGCCGAAGTGTGTGCTGGGGTGACCAACAGTGTACTAGTGATGGCAAGAGTTTGCTTGTGGTGTACAAGATGATAATAGGTGTGCCCAATGTATGCTAGAGGTTCTAATGTGTGTACTCAGTGTGACAAAGTGTCATAGGGTTGACCAAGACTGCGCTAGAGAATGACAAACGTGAGCTACGGGTGCCCAAGTGTGTACTGGGGTTCCCAAGAGCATTCTAGACTTGTCCATGTGTGAGCTAGGGTTACTGAGAGTGTGGTAGGGGAAAAGAAGAGTGCCCAAGAATGTGATTGGAGTGCCTCAGAGTGACCTAGAGGGTGACAGCATTTTGATAGGGGTGCCCAAGCATGTGCAAGGGTTGCAGAAGTGTGTCCTTGCTGTTCTCAAGAGTGTGTTAAATGATGGCACGTGTGTGATAGGAATGCCCAGATTGTGCTAGGGTTGTCCAAGTGTGTGCTAGGTTTTGAGCAAGTGTGTGCTAGGCGTGTACATGCATATGCTAGGAGTGAACAGAGTATAATGGGGTACACATGTGTGTGCTAGTGGTGGCCAGAAGTGTTCTAAGGATGCCCAGCGTTTGTTCAAGGAGTGTCCAAAAGTGTTCCAGGTGTGGCGAAACATGTGCTCGCTGCTGGCAAGTGAGTGCTAGGGTGTTCAAGTGTGAATTAGGGGTACCCAAGACTGGGCTAGGGTTGCCCAAATATGTGCTTGGCAGGCCCAAGATTGTGCTCGGAATGCCCAAGAGTATACGAGGGGTGACGAAGTGTGAGACAGGTGAGTGCAAGTGAGCGATAGGAGTGCCGATAATGTATTGGGGGTGTCAAGAGTGTGGGAGGGGCAAAAAAAAGTGTGCTGAGTGTTTCCAAGTGGATACTCGGGGTGCCCAAGAGTACACTAGGAGTGACCAGAGTGTAATAACGTGCTGAAGAGTGCTTTGGGATGCCTGCGAGTGTACTTAGGGATGACAAGAGTGTACCAGTGTGTCCAAGAGAATGCTGGGGTGACAAAGAAAGTGCTGGGATGCACAACATTGTCCTGGGGTATACAAAAGTGTGCTAGTGGTAACACAGAGTGTGCTCCGTTTGTCCAGATGGTGCAGAAGAGTGTAATAGGTGAGAAGAAGAGTGTTTGAAAGGTGCCCAAGAGTGTGATAGGAGATGGCAAGAATGTGATAACTGTGTTCGAGAGTTCAGAAGTGCTTAAAAGTGTTTCAGGATGCGAAAACGTGCGATTGAGGTGACGAAGGAGCTGATGGGTGAGCTCAGCATACTGACCTCACTCTTTGGCACCTATAGCATATACTGGGCACCCCTTGCCAATTTTATGCACCTCATTAATCTCTTGGACACCACTATCACATTACTGGGCAACGCTAGCAGAATCTGGACACTGCTAGCACACACTTGTCATCACCTATCACACTCTTGGGCACTCCTAGGATACACTTCCACAACCCTATCACACGGTTGGTCACCCATGTTACACTGTTGCCATACCCTAGCTTATTCTGTGCACCAATGGCACTTTTTTGGCACATTGAGCACGCTCTGTGCACAAGTACGCATTTGGGTAACTGTAGTCCCAAATTAGCACACGCTTGGGTACCCTAACATATTCCTGTCATCCCCAAGCACATGTTTGGCCACGTCCCTCACACTTTGAGCACCTCCAACACTCACGTGGGCAACCCTATCACTCGCTTGGGCACCTCTATTACACACTTAGCCATCCCTAATACATGCTTGGTCACACGTAGCACACACTTGGATACGCGTAGAACACTTTTGGGCTCACCAGAACTCTCTTGGACAAGTCTATCTTACCCTTTCCATCCCCAAGCACACAATTGGACACACTGAGCAGTCGCTTTAGCACCTCTATGACACACTGTGCTCCTCTAGCACACTAGTTCATTCCAGCACTCACTTGTACATCACTGAGACACCCTTGCCATCCCCAAATACACTCTTGGACACCCTAGAACACATTTGGACACCCCTATCATGCACTGGGCACTCCAGGCGCAATCCTGGGCACCCATGCAAGGCTCTTGTGCAAGATCAGCTCACATTGGGCACTCTTGGGCAACCCGAGCACGTTCTGGGCGCTCCTATCATCCACTTGCCATTCCCCAGTACAGTCTTGGGCATGCCTAGTACCGTCTTATGCACCTCTTTTACACTTATGGGCCCACCCATCACATTCTTGGGCACCACTACCACACACTGGGCACGCCAGCACCTTCTTGGGCACACCTAGTAGACTCTGGGCAACCCAATTACTCATTTGGACAAACTAGCCCACTCCTGGGCACCTCTAGCAGACACATGGACACACTTGCCATCCCCTAGCATGTTTGGTCACCTCTATCACACTCTTGGTCATCCTGAGATCACGTTTTGGGCATCACCATCAATCTCTTGGAAACTCCTGTCACGCTCTCGCCATCCCCTAGCACTCTCTTGGGCTTACCTAGAACGTTTTTGGGCAGCCCTAGCACGCTCTTGGGTATCGCTTTCTCACACCTGCTCATAACTAGCACACTATGCGTACTCCGGGCACACACTTGGCAAAGCAGCCCACACTCGGGCACCCCTAGCAGAGACAGTGGCGGCACAGTGGCGCAGTGGTTAGCACCGCAGCCTCACAGCTCCAGCGACCCGGGTTCAATTCTGGGTACTGCCTGTGTGGAGTTTGCAAGTTTTCCCTGTGTCTGCGTCGGTTTTCTCCGGGTGCTCCGGTTTCCTCCCACAAGCCAAAAGACTTGCAGGTTGGTAGGTAAATTGGCCATTAGCAATTGCCCCTAGTATGGGTAGGTGGCAGAGAAATATAGGGACAGGTGGGGATGTGGTAGGAATATGGGATTAGTGTAGGATTAGGATATATGGGTGGTTGATGATCGGCACAGACACGGTGGGCCGAAGGGCCTGTTTCAGTGCTGTATCTCTCAACTAAACTAAACTAAACTTGCCATCTCCTTGCAATTGCTTGGTAAACCCTTGCACCCTCTAGTGCATCCTTCTCACACCCCTGCCATCCTCTACCACACTCTCAGTTACCCCTAATATGCTCTTGAGCACCAGTAGCACTTACCTGCACATTCCAAGCACACTATGGGCACACTGAGCACCCCCCTTGGTACCTCTAGCATATACTGGGCTCCCCTAGCAGATTCCTGTTCACCCCAGCACACTTGGACACCACTGGAACACTCTTGCCATCGCCCAGTACATTCTTGGGCACGCCAGAACTTCTTCATTACCATTAGCACCCTCTGAGCATCCCAAACACACTCTTCAGCAGCCCTACTACACTATTGGCACCCCTATTATTCTCATGGACACCTCTAACACAGTCTGGGGCAACCGTAGAATATTCTAGGCCCTCCTGCCACACACTTGGGCAGCGCTTGCCCCTTCTTTGTCACACCTAGCACACTCTGGGCACTCCAATGACTTTTATGGGCATACTGGCCCACTCTTGGTCAGCCCAAGCTGATGCTTGGACACCCTAACGTACACTTGCCATCCCGTAGCACATAGTTGGTGACCCTTAGCACATTCCTGGGCACCTGTAGTTCAATCTGGGCACACTGAGTACACTCTTTGGCACCTCTATTACTACTGGGCACCCTTATTACACTACTGGTACCCTAGTAAACTCTTAGGCACACCATCACACTCTTGGGCAGCCCATCACACACTTGAATAACCCTGGCAAATCTAGGCACTCCTAGTACACACTTGTCTTCATCGATCACTTAATTAGGCACCCCTCAGACACACCGGACAGTTCGAGGACCCCCTTGGGCACCTCTAGCGTTCACCTGGGCATTCTAAAACTCTTTTGGGAACTCCTGAACCCCTATTACACTGTTGTCACCTCATAGCATAGTCTTGGGCACTCTTAGAACACTCATCAGCACACCTATGGGCAAAATGAGCACTCTATTTGGCACAACTAATGCACCCTTGGTCACATCGAGCACCTTCTTGTGCTCACATAGCACTCACTGGACACTCTGATCACATATTTGCCAAACTTTTGGGCACCCCTAGCAGACACTTGGACACCACTAGCACACTTTTGTCATCCCTGAGTACATTCTTGGGCACCCCACAACGCTTGTTGGCAATACCCTATAGCACTCTGGGTACACAAATCACGCTCCTGGGCACCTCTAGTACACTAATCGGTACCCCCATCACACACTTTGGCACTACTGTCACACGTCTGGGCAGTCTGAGCACACATTTCAGAATATCAGCCAACTCTTGGGCACCCCAGCAGACACTTGGACACCCAGCAACAATTGCCATCCCATATCACATGTTTGACCACACGTATCATACTCTTGGTCACCCATATCACACCTTGCCATTCTCTAGCGCACTCTTGCACAGCCCGTCACACTCTGGACTCACTGATCATTCTCTTTGGTACCTCTATCACATATTAGGCTTCCCTAGCACACTCTTGTGCACCACAGCACACTCGTGCCCTCCCGATTACTCTCTTGGTCACCCCACATAAGCCTTATGCACCACCTATCACACTCTGAATACGTCTAGCACACTCTTGGGAACCCCTAGTACACTGTTGGGCACACCCAACACAAGTTTGGGCACACCCATTACACTCTTGGACACCGCCAACACACTCTTGGGCACACCAGCATCTTTTTGTCACAGCTATCACACTCTGGGCAGTGCATGCACACATTTGGACCAATTGGCCCTCTCTTGGGCACCTCTATCAGTCACTTGGACAGCCTAGCACATATTGCCATCCCCTAGCGTACACTTGCTCACTCTATAGCTCGCTCTTGGGCGCATGCAGCACATTTTGTCATTCGCTAGCACACTCTTGGACAGGCCAATCACATTCTGGACACAGTGAGCACTCTGCTTGGCACATCTATGACGCACTGGGCTCCCCTACAACACTCTTTTGCCCAAAATCACACTCTTGGACTCTACAGGCACATCCTTGCCATTCCCAAGTACACTCTTGGACAACCCTAGAACATTATAGGTACTCCGAGCACCGACCTGCCCTACCTAGTGGTCTTGGGCACGCGTAGTATACACTTGGGATCCCCTGGTCCACTGTTGGGCACCAGCAGCACCAGCTTCGGGACACTGTTCACACACTTGGGCACCGCCAAAAAGCACTTGGGCACAGCTAGTGCCTTCTTTGACACACCTATCACTCTCTGGTACTCCAACGCATTTGGGCCAAATAGCCCACTCTTGCGCACCCTTAGCAGACACTTAAGCACCCTAACACACACTTGCTGTTCCCGAGCACGCACTGGCTCACTCCATAGCACACACTTGTCATTCTCTAACACACTGTTGGACAGAACGAGCTCACCATGGGCCCACTGAGCGTAATACATCTCGCACGAACTGGTCTCGTCTGGCACATTCTTATTCACCCCATCACACTCTTGGACACCACAGGCACATCTTTCCATCCCCAAGTAAACTCCTGGGCAACCTTAAACATACTGGCTCTCCTAGAACACACTTGCCATCACCTCGCACACTCTTGGGCTCTCCTATCGCATTCTTGTGCACACCATTACACTGTTGGACACAACTAGAACAGTATTACCATCTCCGAGTACTCTTGGGCACCCCGGAAGACGCTTCGGCACACCATTACAATAGAGACACTTCAAGCGCCCTCTTGGGCACGCCTAGTAAACTGTGGGCACCAGCATCAAACAGTTGGTTACTTCGAACACACACTTAGACATGCCTAGCAGGCTCTTGGGCATCCCATCACACTCTTGCTCACTACCAGCATACTCTTGGACAACCCTAGCACACTCTAGGTACTCTGATGACACTATTTGTCACCTCTAACAATCACTTGGCTCCCCTATCACCATCTTGAGCACCCCAGCACACTCTGAGACATCACTGTCACACTCTTTCCATCCCCGAGTACACTCACGGGCAGCCCTAGAACATTCTGGGCACTCCTAGCACCCACTTGCCATCACCTAGCATCCTTTGGCATGCCTAGTGCACACTTGGCCACCCCTGGTACACATTTCGTCACACCCATCAGGATTTTGGGCACACCATCACCCTGTGGGCACCCCATCATATTATTTGGCATACGTAGCACACTCCAGGCAATCCAATTACACATGTGAGACAAATAACCATCTCTTAGGCACCTCAGCAGACACATGAACACCCGAGCACACACCTGCCATCCGTCAGTGTACACTTGCTCACTCCATATCACACACTTGGACACACATAGCACGCTTTTGTCATTCTATAGCACACTCTTGGGAAGTCCGAGCACACTCTGGGTAAACTGAGCACTCAGTTTGACACATCTATCACGCACTGGGCTCCCTATCACACTCCTATGCACACCTGTACTCTCTTGGACACGACAGGGATATTGTTGGTATCTCTTGGGGAACCCGAGGACATTCTGGGCTATCCTAGCGCACACTGAACATCACCTATCACACTCTTGAGTTCCCTTATCACACTGCATTGCATACTTGGATACCAGTAGCGCACTCTTGGCATCCCCAAGTACACTCTCCGTCACCCCAGAAGTCACTTCCGCACACCATTACATTCTGGGCACGCCAAGCGCACTCTTGGGCGCGCTTAGTAAACTCGGGGCACCATTATCACACAGTTGGTCACCTCTCGCACTCACTTGGGCACACCTAGAATGTTCAACAAGCACACTTCTGGACAACCTTAGGCCACTTTAGGTCACAGCTGTCACACACTTTACAAGCTAGCACACTGCTGCCAACATTTAGCATAGGTTTGGGCACACATATGACACTCTGGGGAACCCTATCACTCACTTGTGTATCCCTCGTTCACTCTGGCTACTCGAGCCTGCACCTCAGCACATCTAGCACACTCTGGTCACCTCTACTATAGTCTTGGGCACCGCGGCCACTTTCTCAGCACTCCTATCACTCACTTGCTGTCACATAGCACACTCTTGTTCAGCCCTATTACACACTTGGGCATGCCTAGTACATTCCTGAGCACCACTACCACCCTCTTTGGTACCCCATCACCTCTGGGCACGCCAACTACATATTTGGACCCCCCTAGCCCACTCTTGGGACACACCTATCATACCCTTGGGCACCATATTACATGCTTGCGCACCCATTGCACAATCTGTTCATCCCTAGCACACTATTGCCATCCACTTTCACACTGTTGCACACCTCTATCTCACACTTGCTCACCCATGGCTCACTATTCCCATCCCCGAGCACATGTTTGGCCACACCTATCACACTCTGGGCATCCCTAGCACACTCTGGGCATCCCTAGCACACTCTGGGCATACCTATCACTCTCTGGCCATCCCTAGCACACACGTAGCATGCTCTTGAGCACATCTAGCATACTCTTTTCACTCCTAGCACACATTTGGGCACCTGTCAAGCACACTTGCCATTCCCTAGCAGACTCTTTCTCACCTCTAGCTCACACTGGGTTCCAGAACCACATACTTGCATTACCTAGCTCCCTCTTGGTCAAACCTATAACACTCTACAGCACACCGTGCAGCCACTTAGCAATTTCTATTACACACTTGGACACCCTAGAACAATCATGGGCACGCATAGAACACTTTTGGGCATCCACAGCACCCTCTTGGACACACCTATTACACGCTTGCCATTCCCTACTGCACTCTTGGGCACTCCTAGAGCATTCTTGGACACAGCTAAAATTATCTTGGCAGCCAGAGAATGCTCCTGGGCACCACCATCACACACTTTTTCACTCATCGCGCCCTCTGCATCCCGAGCAAACACTTGGGCAAACTAGCCCACACTCTGGCACCCCTAGCAGACACCTGTCATCCCCTAACCTAGCGCACTCTTTGGCACCCTTACAAAACCTTTCGGCACACCTAGAACGCTCTTCTGCACACTGTTGGCAAACAAGCACTCCCTTTGGCACAACTACCACACCCTTGTCATTCTCTAGCACATTCTTTGCCAAGCCTATCACACTATGGGAAAACTAAGCAGTCTCTTTGATACTTCTTTCACACTCTGGTCACACGAGAACCCCCTTGGGTACATCTGTCACACACTTGGGTATAACTAGGACAATTTTCATCACTCCATTACACATTTGGACATCCCTTCCACACACGTGCCATCTCCTATTACTCTATTGGTCACAGGTTGAAGACACTTGGGCACACTTATCACAAATTTATCTGCCCCTATCACAATCTGGACACATTGGGCACACACTTTGGCACATGTAGCATGCACTGGGAAAACCTAGTACGGTTTTGTGCACGCAAGCACATGATTGGATACCACTAGCACACACTTGGGCTACCAAAGTACATTCTAAGCACTCCTATAACACACTTGATATCACCTAGTGCACTCTTGGCCACGCCTAGGACATACATCTGCACCCCTATTACATTGCTGCCATCCCTTAACTCACTCTTGGGCACCCATGGCAGGTTCTTGGGCAAACCAAGCAGACTCTGGGGACAACAGCTTACATTTAGGCAACCGTAGTCCCCACTTTGTCGCACCTATCACTCACTTGGACACTCTAGCATACTCCTGCCATCCCCTAGCACATTTTTGGCTGCACCTATCACACCCTGAATGACGTTAGTGCACACCAGGACACCACTTGTACTCTCTGGGCTACTCTATCACGCCCTTGGGCACCTCTATCACACTTCTGGGTAGTCCTAGCACTCTTTTGAACAATACCAGCAAACACTAGCACTCCAACACTCACTTGCCATCTCCGAGCACACAGTTAGGCACACTGATCAGCCCCTTGACTTCCGCTGACACATATTTGTGCAACTATAGGACACTTTTGGGCACCTCAGCACTGACTTGGGCACACCTTTCAAACTCTTTCCAGCAGTTTTCACATTCTTGGACACACATAGCACCCACATGGACACACCTAGAACATGTCTGGGGAACCCGAGCATGTTTTTGGGCTCCCCTATCAAACACTTGTATTCTCCTAGCAGACTCTGGGCACTCCGAGGATACATTAAGGCAAACAAGATCACTGTCGGGCACTGTTAGCAGACACTTGGACACCGTAGCAGACACTTGCCATCCCCTAGCACATAAAACCCAGTACACTCCTGGGCACCACTAGTACAGTCTTGGCCACACCTAGAACGCTCTTGGTCACCTCTAGCACACAGTTGCTCAAACCTAGCACACACTTGACCCCCTGTAGTGCACTCTTGCAATTCCTGGACAACCCGAGCACACTCTGGGCACACTGAGCACTTCTTTTGCACCTCTATCACACATTGGCCTCCCTATACCCCAGCACAGGCTTGGAGACCAGTGGCACACACTTGCCATCCTCGAGTATATTGTTGGGCACCCCACAACACTCTTCGCTGCCTATATTACTCGCTGGGCACTCCAGGAATTCAGTTGGGCACACCTGGTACATTATTGGGAACTCTGATCACTCACTTGGGCGCCCTACTACACTCTTCGGCAACCCTAGAACATTCTGGAGACACTTGCCATCAGATAGTACAGTCTTGGGCGCACCTAGCATGTTCTTGTGCACCCATAGTACATTCTCGAGCACCCCCATTACTCTCTTGGACACCACTACCACACACGTGGGCAGCCTTATCACATTCTTGGCCACAGCTGGAACACTTTGGGCACTCTGAGCACGTATTTTGGCAAACTGGCCCTCTCTTGGCACCTCTGGCAGATCCGTGAACATCCGAGCACAACACTTCCATCCCCGAGCACATGTGTGGTGACCCCATCACCCTCTTGGGCACGGATACCAAAATGTTGCTCACTCCTAGCACACTATTTGGCATACTTACCACACTTTGCCATTCTTTAGCACACTCCTGGACAGGCCTTTCACTGTCTGTGCACACTGATCACTCACTTTGGCACATCTATCATTCATGGGGCTCCCCTACCATACTCTTGTGCACAGCATCATACTCTTGTGCAACACTGGCACGCTCTTGCCATCCCTGAGTACAGTCCTAGGCAACCCACAACACTCTTCAGCACCCATCACACTGTGGGCACACCAAACGCCCTCTTGGGAACACCTAGTGCTCACTTCGGCACCACTATTGCAACCTTGGCCAATCCTATCACTCTCTGTTCCCATCTAGTACACTCCAGGGCACACCCACCCCACGTTTGTGCACACTTAGTATGCACCTGGGTATCCCTAGCAGACTCTTGGAAACACCTATCACCCTCTGGGTACACCGATCACACATGAGCAAACTAGTCCACTCTTGGACACCCCTAGCAGATACTTGCCATCCCCTAGCACATGTTTGGTCAACACTAGAAAACACTTGGGCACACCTAGCAGGCTCTTGCCATCCCCTATCACACTTATGTATGACCTTGGCACCCCTAGGGGCTCTTGCTCACTCCTATCATGTTCACTCCTAGCGCAATCTTGGGTAATTGTAGCACACTCCTTTCATTCTCGAACACTCATTATTGGATTACCCTATCACACTCTGGGCACACTGATTACTCTAATTGATACCTCTAACACACACTGGGCTCCCCATCACACTCTTGCACCCGACTGGCACACTCTTGCCATTCCCGAGTATAGTTTTTTGTAGCCAGTAGCACACTCTTGGGCACCCTAATCACTACCTTCTGCACCACTATTAGACACTTGGGCAATCCAAGCACATTCTTTGGCACACCGAGCACACACTTTCTCACTCCTATCACTGTCTTGGGTACGCACTGTACACACTTGTCATTCTGTAGTACACTCTTAGTTAGGTCTAGCCCACTCTGGGAACACTGATAACCCTCCTTGGCACCTCCACCACACACTGGTCTCCCCTAGCACACTTCAGTTCAGCCCAGTGCACTGTTGGACACCACTGACATGCACCAACCATCCCTGAGTACACTCTGGGGCACCCCAGAACAGTCCTTGGCACCTTTCTTGGACAAACCTAGAACATTTTGGTCATTCGTAGGACACACTTGTCATCATCTCGCACACACTACGGTACCCCTAGCTCATGCTTGGTCACTTCTAGCACCTTCTAAAGCATCCCTAGTACAACTTGCTCACTCCTACCACGCTCTTGGGCACCTCTATTACATTCTTGGGCACATCGAGCACATTCTGGGCACTCCCAGCTCACATTTGGGCAATGTAGCCCACTCTGGAGCACCCCTAGAACACACTTGGGCAGCCCTAATACACACTTTGGCACATCAATCAGGCATTTGCTCACTCCGAGCACATTGTTAGGGACTCGCAGCATGCTCTTGTCATTCTCTCGTACGCTCTTGGACAGACCTAGCACACTTGGGCACACTGGCCACTCTCTGTTACCTCTAGCATGTACTGCCCCCCACCCCCCACCCCCCCCAGCACATACATGCCTTCACTGATCACACTCTTGGGCACCTCCATGTAAACACTACGGCACCTGTACTAATCTCTTGGGCACACCAAAGCCACATTTGCTCATTCCTAGTATACTCTCAGGTACCTGTGGCACACCCTTGTCATTCTGTAGCACTCTTGGACATACGGATTATACTTTAGGCAAACTGATCACTTTCCTTGGCACCTCTAGTATACACTGAACTCCCCAAGCACACTCGTGTGCACTCAATTACACTCTTAGACACCACTAGCACACTATTGTCATCTCCGAGTACACTCTTGGGCATCCCAGAAGGCTCTTTAGCATCCCTAGCACACTCTGGTCACCCTAATTGCTCTTTTGGGCACACCTAGTATACTTTTGTGCTCCTCCTCACACACTTGGAAACCCCTGGAACAAATTCGGGAACTCCATAACTCTCTTCGGTACACCTATGACACTCTTACTATCTCCTAGCACACCCTGGGGCACCCCTAGTACACACTGTCTGGAACAACACTAGCACAATCTGGGCTGTCCTATCACACACTTGTCGTCTCCAACCCATACTTGAGCACAACTAACCTACTCTAGGCACATTGTGCATACCCTAGGCCACCTCTAATACACTCTTGGGCACTCCTATCACACACTTGCCATCACGTAGCACACTCGTGGTCACACTTAATGCACTCTTGGGCACACCAGACCACTCTCGGCGACCCCTAATATACTCTTGGAAAGCCACCACCCTGGGCAAACTGAATACACATTTGGGCCCACTGTTGGAGCAACCTAGCACACTCTTGGTACACCTATCATAAGCTTGGGTACCCATAGCACAACATTCACATCCCTAGCACATCATTGCCATCCGTTTTCACACTGTTGCTCACCCCTAGCACACGCATGGTCACCCATGGCTCACTATTCCCAACACCTAACACATGATTGGCCATACGTAGCATGCTCTTGGGGATGCCTAGCACACACATGCTCACTCCTAGCCCTCTCCTGGGCACACCGAGCATAATTAGGACAAACTGAACTTGGGCACATATGACAAGTTCTTGGGTGCAACAAGCACACAGTTGAGCAACCCTAGCCCCCACTTTTTCTTTTCTAGAACACACTTGGACACCATAGCACACTCCTGCCATCACGTAGCACATGTTTGGTCACGCCAATCACACACTGATCACCCCTATCACACATTTGGGTACACCTCAGATACTCTTAGGCACCAAAGCACACCCTTGGGTACCCCCAGTATATATTGAGCATCCCTATCACTATCTGGGCTCACTGTCCACTCCCTTTGGCACCACTTTCGCATCATTGCCATCCACTAGCACACTCTTGGTCACACCCATCATGTTCTTGACAACCTTCGCAAACTCTGGGCATACTGATCACTCTCTTTACCACCACTATCACACACTGGGATCCATTTACACAATTGTGTGCAACCCAGCATACTCTTGGACACTACTGGCACATTCTTTCCATTCCGAGTACACTCTTGGACACCCTAAAGCATTCTTCGCCACCCTACAACATTCAGGGCACATCTAGGACACTCTTGGTGAATCCCAGCACACACGTGGGCAACCCTACCAGTCTCTTGGGGAATCCTAGCACATTCTAAGCACTCCTAGCAAACACTTACCATCACCCAACACACTCTTGGCCAACTCTAGTATGCACTTGGGCAGCCCTAGTAGACTCTTGCGTACCACCAGCACACTCCTGGCCACCTCTACCACATTCTTGAGCACCCCACGCACACTCATCTGTATCCCATCACAATCTTGCACACCACTGTCATAATATTGCCATCTCCGAGTACAGTCTTGGGCACCCCTAAATTCTCTTCTGCACCTGTATTGCACTCTGGGAATCCCAAGTTCTTTATTGGGCACCTCTCATCCACTCATCCACGCTTGGCGAACTGAGAACATTCTTCTCACTCTTAGCATTCCCTTTCCATCACTTAGCACACTCTTGGGCAGACCAAGTACACACTCAGGCAGCCGTTAGACAGTCTTGGATACCTCATCACACTCTTGGGCACGACTACCATACTCCAAGTCACTCCTAGCACATTCTTGGGCAAACGTAGCACTCTCTGGGAACTTCAATTACGCATTTGGGCAAACTAGCGGACAATTGGACACCCGAGCACACACTTGCCATCCCCTAGCATATGTTTGCTTACCCCTCTCACTGCCCTGGGCACCCCTATCACAAAGCTGCTCACGCCTGGTGCACTCTTGAGCACGCGTATTACACTCTTGTCAATCTCTATCACACTCTGGGACAGGTTTACCACATTCTAGGCACACCTAGAACACTCCGGAGCACACCCAGTACACACTTCTTCACACCGAGCACACATTGGGCACACTGAGCACACTCATTGGCACCTCTAGCATTGACTGCGCACACCTTTCACATTTTCGTGCACCCTGGCACAATCTTGTATACCACTAGCACACGCTTGGGCAACCCTATCACAATCCGGGCTTTCGGCACGCCTAGCACACACTTGACATCACCTAGCACACTCCTGAAGTTGTTCACTTTGGTCATAAAAAAAGAAAAGCAGAATATTTTTAAAAGGTGTGGAACTTGTAAGTGTTGATGTTCAGAGAGACTTGAGGGTACTCATACGAGAAACACAGGTGATGTGCTGTAGCTGTATGATGTGGGAGCTGGCTGACCTCATTGTGAACGTCGGGGACCACATCTGCAGCAAGTTTTGGTTGTTGGAAGAACTCTGGCTCAGAGTTGATGATCTGGAATCTGAGCTTCAAACACTGCAGCACATCTGGGAGGGGAGAGTGACCTGGACGTTTTGTTTCAGGAGGCAGTCACACCTGGTAGATTCGGTAATTCAAATTCAGTTAGTGATCAGGGACAACAGGGTGTGATTGCAAGTGAGGCAGGTAGGGGGATCCTGAGTTCAGGAGTGGAGGAGCCTCAGCCTTTGACCTTATCCAACAGGTACGATATACTTGCTCCCTGAGTGGATGAGGAAAAGGGCTGCGGGGAGAATGAGCCAACTGACCATGGCACCATGGTGCAGAAGGCCATTCAAGAGTGGGGAGCAAAAAGACAAGTGGTAGTTATAGGGGATTCTATAATCCCCTATAATCTATAATATAAGCCGGATCGGTTGTCCCGCATGGTGTGTTGCCTGCCCGGTGCCAGGGTGCAGGACATCTCTGACCGGCTTGAAAGGATATTGGAGAGGAAGGGGGAGGATCCAGTTGTTGTGGTCCACGTTGGGACTAACAACATAGGCAAGGCTAGGATGGAGGACCTGTTTGGTGATTATAAAGCACTAGGAACGAAATTAAAGGAACAGGTCCTCGAGGGTCATAATCTCCGGATTAATGCCCGAACCACGTGCAAATTGGCTGAGGGATAAGAATATTAGGGAAGTAAACACGTAGCTAAGGGAGTGGTGTGGGAAAGAGGGGTTCCATTTCATGGGGCATTGGCATCAGTTTTGGAACTGGGGGGATCTGTACCGATGGGACGGTCTCCACCTGGACCGATCTGGAACCAGTGTTCTAGCGAAACGGATCAATAGGGTGGTCTCTAGGACTTTAAGCTAGTGAGTCGGGGGGAAGGGAAAGGGAAAACGACAGGGAGTATGATGGTAAATAAAACGGTAAGCAGCTGGTTAACATGTGTGCAGGAGGGTTTATGTTCAAGGCAGACTATGAAAGAAGCAGAAAGGAAGGATAACTCAGGAGTTATTATTAGAGATGTTGGAAATCATGAGGGTAAGAAAGCGAGCATAAAGGCACTTTACCTGAATGCTCGTAGCATTCGTAACAAGGTTGATGAGTTAACGGCACAAATCATTGCGAATAAATATGATTTGGTAGCCATTACGGAGACATGGTTACAGGTTGGTCACGACTGGGAGTTAAATATCCAGGGGTACCAGACTATTCGGAAGGACAGACAGGAAGGTAAGGGAGGTGGTGTAGCTCTGATATACAAGGATGACATCAAGGCGGTGCTGAGAGATGATATAGGTTCTATGGAGAATGAGGTTGAATCCATTTGGGTGGAAATTAGAAACTCTAAGAAGAAAAAGTAATTGATAGGCGTAGTCTATAGGCCACCAAATAATAGCATCACATTCGGGCGGGCAATAAACAAAGAAATAACTAATGCCTGTAAAAATGGTATAACAATTATCATGGCAGATCATACTCTACATATAGATTGGTCGAACCAGCTCAGTCAGGGTAGCCTTGAGGAGGAGTTCGTTGAGTGTATCCATGATAGTTTTCTTGAACAGTATGTAATGGAACCGACGAGGGAGCAAGCTATCCTAGATCTCGTCCTGTGTAATGAGACAGGAATAATTAATGACCTCATAGTTAGGGATCCTCTTGGAAGGAGTGATCACAGTATGGTTGAATTTAGAATACAGATGGAGTGTGAAGATAAAATCCTATACAAGGGTCCTGCACTTGAACAAGGGGGACTACAATAGAATGAAGGAGGACTTGGCTAAAGTAGACTGGAAACAAAGATTTTATGGTGGGACAGTTGACGAGCACTGGAGGATTTTCAAAGAAATTTTTCAAAGTGCTCAGCATAAGTATATTCCAGTGAACAGGAAGGACTGGAAGAAAAGGGGTCATCTGCCATGGGTGTCGAAGGAAATAAAGGAGGCTATCAAATTGAAAGAGAAGGCATACAAAGTGGCCGAAAACAGCATGAAACTAGAAGATTGGGAAAACTTTAAAGGTCAGCAGAAAGCCACAAAAAGAGCTATAAAGAAAAGTAAGATAGAACATGAGAAAAAACTAGCACAGAATATAAAGACAGATAGCAAAAGTTTCTATAAATATATAAAACGAAAAAGAGTGGCGAAAGTAAACGTTGGTCCTTTAGAGGATGAGAAGGGGAATTTAGTTATGGGATATGAGGAAATGGCCGAGACATTGAAAAGGTATTTTGCATCGGTCTTCACAGTGGAGGACATTAATAACATGCCAGCAATTGACAAAGAGACAAACGTAGGTGAGGACCTGGAAACAATCATATTGCGGAAGAGGTAGTGTTGGGCAAGCTAATGGAGCTAAGGATTGATAAGTCTCCTGGCCCTGATGTAATGCATCCCAGGGTACTGAAAGAGATGGTGGGAGAAATAGCAGGTGCACTGGCGGTAATTTTCCAAAATTCGCTGGACTCTCGGGCAGTCCCAGCAGATTGGAAAACAGCAGATGTTACGCCAATGTTTAAAAAGGGAGGTAGACAAAAGATGGGGAATTATAGGCCTGTTAGCTTAACCTCTCTAGTGGGGAAGTTGCTTGAGTCTATTATCAGGGAAGAAATAGCAGGGCATCTCGATAGAAATTGTCCCGTTGGGCAGACGCTGCATGAGTTCATGAAGGGCAGGTCATGCTTGACAAATCTTTTGGAATTCTATAATGACATTACGAGCAAGGTGGACAATGGGGACCCAGTGGATGTGGTGTACCTAGATTTCCAAAAGGCCTTCGACAATGTGCCGCACAAGAGGCTGCTGCATAAGATAAGGATGCATGGCGTTAGGGGTAAAGTATTAGCATGGATAGAGGATTGTTTGACGAACAGGAAGCAGAGAGTGGGGATAAATGAGTGCTATTTTGGTTGGCAATCAGTCACTAGTGGTGTGCCTCAGGATCGGTGTTGGGATCGCAATTATTTACAATTTATATAGATGATTTGGAGTTGGGGACCACTTGTACGGTGTCAAAGTTTGCAGATGACACTAAGATGAGTGGCAGAGCAAAGTGTGCAGATGTCTGTGAAACATTGCAGAGGAACATAGATACATTGAGTGAGTGGGCAAAGGTCTGGCAGATGGAATACAATGTTAATAAATGTGAAGTCATTCATTTCGGTAACAGTAAAAAGGATTATTACTTGAATGGTAAAAAGTTGCAGCATGCTGCTAGGCAGAGGGACCTGGGTGTCCTTGTGCATGAATCGCAGAAGGTTATTCTGCAGGTACAGCAAGGCATCAGGAAGGCAAATGGAATTTTGTCCTTCATTGCTAAAGGAATTGAGTTTAAAAGCAGAGAGGTTATGTTGCAGCTGTATAAGGTTCTGGTGAGGCCGCACCTGGAGGACTGTGTGCAGTTTTGGTCTCCTTATTTGAGAAAGGATGTACTGGCACTGGAGAGGGTGCAGAGGAGGTTCACTAGGTTGATTTTGGAGTTGAGCGGGGTTGTCTTATGAGAAGAGACTGAGTTGATTGAGATTATATTCATTGGAATTCAGAAGAATGAGAATCTTATAGAAACATATAAAATTATGAAGGGAGTAGATAAGATACAAGTGGAGAGGATGTTTCCACTGGCAGGTTAAGCTAGGACAAGAGGGCATAGCCTCAAGATTAGAGGGAGCATATTTAGGACTGAATTAAGAAGGAACTTCTTCACCCAGAGGGTTGTTAATCTATGGAATTCCTTGCCCAGTGAAGTAGTTGAAGATTCTTCAGTAAGCGTTTTTAAAGCTAACTTTATCTTTTTGAACAATAAAGGAATTAAGGGATACAGTGCGAGCGCAGGTAAGTGGATCTGAGTCCACAAAAAGATCAGCCATGATCTTATTGAATGGCGGAGCAGGCTCGAGGGGCCGGATGTCCTACTCCTGCTCCTAGTTCTTATGATCTTAAAGTCAGCATGCAGGTGCAGCAGGCTATTAGGAAGTCAAATTGCATGTTGGCCTTTATTGCAAGGGGATTAGAGTACAGGATTAACACGTTTTACTATAATTATACAGGGATTTGGTGAGACCGCACCTGGAAAACTGTGCAGTTTTGGGCTCCATATTTCAGAATGGATATGCTTGCAGTGGAGGCAGTGCAGTGACTCGACTGGTCCCCGCAATGAGGAGTTGTGCCCTGATGAGAGGTTGAGTAAATTGGGCGTATATTCTCTGGAGGTTAGAAGAATGAGAGTCGATCTAACTGAAAAGATTCTGAAATGGCTTGATAGGGTAGAAGCTGAAAGATTGTTTCCATTGTTCTGGGAATCTAGAACACAGAGACACGGCCTCAGGATAAGGCACTAATCATTCAAAACTGATATCAGGAGCAATTGCTTCACTCAAAGGGTTGTGAATCTGTAGAATTCTTTACCCCAGAGGATTGTGGACTCCAACGTTAAATACATAAAAGGCTGGGATGGATAGAGTTTTGGTCTTGCAGGGAATCAAGGGATCTGGGGAGCGGACAGGAAAGTGAAATGGAAGCCCGAGATCAGCCATGATCGTATTGAATGGCAGCGCAGGCTCGATGGACCAGATGGCATAATATTTATTGTGCTATTGTGTTCTTGGGCACACTAGGCACACACAGCACTATCGTTGGCACCTCTAGCATACACTTGAACATCCTAGCATACACTTGCCATCCCTTAGCATATTTCTGGGCACTCCTAGCGCATGTTTTCTCAACCCTAGCACACACTTGTTCTCTCCTAGCAAACTCTTGGGCACCCCATGACACTTCCCAGCACCACTGACGCATTCTTGGGCTCCACTAGCACACACGTGGGGACTCCTATCGCACTCCTGCTCACCACTATTACACTCTTGCGCAGTCCTATCAAAAGCTCGCCGTCCCCAGCACGCACTTATTCACCCCTTTCACTCTCTGGACACCCGTAGCCGACTCTTCGACACATTTAGCACATGCTTGTGCTTGCCTAGCCAACTCTTGGGCACCTCTAGCCATCCCCAAGCACACCTTTGGGCAGCATCCAGCACACTCTTGGGAACCCCTCCTATGCTCTTAGGCAGCGTTATCTCACACTTGGGCATACCCAACACTCTGTTCAGCACCCCTGACACACAGTCAATCATGCTCTCACACTGTTGGCACTCGTATTACGCACTTGGCACCCCTATTACTCGGTTGGGCACCCCGTCACACGTTTGGTCACACCTATCGCACTCTTGGGCTCCCCATGCACACTGTTGCCATCCTCGTGCACACTCTTGGCAATGCTAGCACTCACTTGGGCACAGCTGACACACACTAGGGCTATCCAGCATCACTTGGGCACCTCAATCACATTGTTAGGCTCCCATGCGCACTCTTGCCATGCCCTTGGACACAATAGGTCACCTTCAGCACATACTTGGACACCCCATCACACTCTGTAGCTACGCTAGCCCATTCTTGCCATCGCCTTTCACTCTCCTGGCACCCCTAGCTCACTCTTTGCACCCCTAGCTCTCTCTTGAGCACACGTAACCTTATCTGGAGAACAGCTTGTTCATTCTTGGGTACACCCTAAAGCCTCCTGCATGCTCCTTCAACACACTTGCCATCCCCTATCTCTCACTTGGGTATCTCGATCACACTCTTAGAATCCTTTAAGACACTCTTGCCATCCCTAGCCCTCGCTTAGACACACTATCACTCTCTTGGGCACCCTATTACCCTCCTGGCACCCGTGCCACACACTTGAGCGCTCTTTGCTCATGCTTGTGCAGCTCTAGCAAACACTTGCGCACATCATCACACACTTGGGCACCACTGTCACACTCTTCGGCACAGCCAGCCCATATTTCGGCACAAATAGCACACTCTTGGGCAGTCCATAGCCAATATTTGCCATCCCCAGCAGACAATTGTTCACTCCATCACACTTTTGGGCCCCGCTATCATACATAGGCATCATTATCACATACTTGGGCACCCCTAACAAACTTTTGGGCACCCCTAGTACACTCTTGGACACTGCTTGACCCATTCTTGTACACTCTTGACACATTCTTGCGCACCCCTGGCTGACACTTGGGCCACGCTGGCCCATGACATTTCCTAGCACATTCTGGGCACACCTAACATGCTCTTGCTGTACCCTAGCACACGCTTGCCATACTGCATCACACAACTTGGGCAACCATAGTACATTCTGGGCACTCCTATCATACTCTTGCCATCACCGGGTACACTCTTGGGCACATCGAGTACTCTCTTGGCACACCCATCACCCTCTTGCACGTCACTGTCGCACACTTGGACACACCTCGCAACTTCTTGGGCACACCTCGAACACTCTGGGCACACCGAGGACAAATTTGGGTAAACTAGCCCACATGTGGGCACCCCTATCAGACACCTGTACACCCCAGCACACACTTGCTGTCTCCTAGTACATGTTTGGTCACCTCTATCACACTCCTGGGTACCGCTAGAAGACTTTTGGGCACACCAGCACTCTGAGACACGCCTATTACATATTTGCCATCCCCTTGCATACTCTTGGGCATACCTAAAACACTCGGGTGCTCACCTACAACGCTCTTGGGAAGCCTGAGCATGCTCTTTGCACGCCCCTCATATACATGCTTACTCCTAATATGTTCAGGGCACACCAAACACACATTTTGGCAAAACAGCCCGCCTTTGGGCACCCGTAGCAGTCACCAGAACACTGCAGCACTCACTTGCCATCCTCTCGCACATGTTTAGTGAACTCAAGCACAATCTTGGGCACCCCTAGCATACTGTTGTCATCCACTAGCATACTCTTGGGCACACCGAGAACACTCTTGGTCGCACCTAGAATGCTCTTAGCCACGCCTAGCGTGCTCTTGGACAGATCTAACACACACTTGTGCACTAGAGGCACACTTTCGTCATTCTGCAGCACATACGCTTGGAGAATCCTAGCACACTCTGGGCACATTGATCAAATTCTTTGGCACCTCTAGTATACATTGGGCATCCTAGCACACTTTCTTTTCACCCCAGCACAATCTTGGATACTAATAGCATGCGCTTGGAAAACGTCTGCACAAGCTAGGCACTCTGAACACACACTTGCCATCACCTATCACACCCCTGGGACCCCTAGAACTTACTTCTTCAATCCGAGCACACACTTGGGCACCCCTAGTACACTGTTGCCATCCCCGATCTGACTCTTAGGCACACATGGCACGTTCATGGGCACACCAAGTACATTCTTAAGTACACCAAGCACTTATTTGGGCAAACCTAGAACACACTTTCGCACACCTATCACATCCTGGACGCCCTAGCACGCTCCTGCCATCCTCTGCTGCATGTTTGGTTGCCCCTGTCACAGTCTGGCAACCACTAGGACAGACTTGGGCACACCGAGTGCTCTCTTGATCACACCTAAAACTCACTTGTGTACACCTATCACACTCTGGACACTGCTTGTACAGTATTTGGCACCCACATTTCACACTTGTTCACCCCAATCACACTCTTGCACAACACTAGCACAATCTGGGCGCACTCATCACACACTTGCCATAGCCTATCACACACTTGCGCGCTCCCACTACACTCTGGGCACACCAATTACTCAGTTGGCCTCATTTATCAGACATTTGAACACCCCTAGAACACATTTGGCTACACCATCACTCTCTTGGACAGACCTATCACTCTCTTACCATCCTTTATCACAATCTTTGGCATATCTATAACACTCGTGGGCATGCCTCGAACACTTTTAAGCACCTCTATCCTGTTCTTGAGCACCTCAGCATCAACTTGCTCACTCCTAACATACACTTGGGCACCTGTCGCACACACATGTCATTCTCCAGCACACACGTGGACAGCCAAGGTATTGGTATGGAGACATGGGTTCGAATCCCACAACAGCAGAAGGAGGAATTTGAGTTTAATTAATAAATCTGGAATTAAAAGCTAGTCTAATGATGGCCATGAAACCATTGTTGATTGTTGTAAAAACCCATCTGGTTCACGAATGTCCTTTAGGGAAAGAAATCTGCTGTCCTTATCTGGTCTGGCCTACATGTGTCTCCAGACGCACAGCAATGTGCTTAACGCTTGCATCCCCTCTGAAATGGCCCAGCAAGCCACTCAGTTGTACCTAACCGCTATGAAGTCAATAGAAATGAATGAAATCACACGGACCACCCGGCAACAACCTAGGTACCGGAAACGACAACGGCAAACCCAGCCCCGTCGACCCTGAAAATCCTCCTTATTAACATCTGTGGCCTTGTGCCAAAGTTGGGAAAGCTGTCCCAAAGACTAGTCAAGCAACAGCCTGACATAGTCATACGCACGGAATCACACCTTACAGATAATGTCCCAGACACTGCAATCACTTTCCCTGGGTCTGTCCTGTCCCACCGACAGGACAGACCCAACAGAGATGGCGGGACAGTGGTCTATAGTAGGTAGGGAGTTGCCCTGGGAGTCCTCAACATCGACTCTGGCCACCATGAAGTCTCATGGCATCAAGTCAAACATGGGCAAGGTAACCTCCTGCTGGTTATCACCTACCGCCCTCCCCCAACTGATGAGTCTGGACTCCTCAATGTTGAACACCACTTGGAGGAAGCACTGAGGGTGGCAAGGGCACAAAATGCACTCTGGGTGGGGGACCTCAATGTCCAACTCCAAGAGTGTCTCGGTAGCACCACTGCTGACTGAGCTGGCCGAGTACCATACGACATAACTGCGAGACTGGGTCTGCGGCAGGTGGTGGGGATACCAACACGAGGGAAATACAAACTTCACGTCGTCCTCACCAATCTACCTGCCCCAGATGCTTCTGTCCATGACAGTGTTGGTAGGAGTGACCACAGCATAGTCCTTCTGGAGACGATGTCCCGCCTTCACTTTGAGGACATGTCCATCGTGTTGTGTGGCACTATCGCCGTGCTAAATGGGTTAGATTTCGAACAGATCTAACCATGCAAAACTGGTCATCCATGAGGCACTGTGGGCCATCAGCAGCAGCAGATTTGTGCTCAACCAGAATCTGTAATCTCATGGCCCGGCATATCCCCGACTCTACCATTACCATCAAGCCAGGAGACCAACCCTGGATCAATGAAGAGTGCAGGAGAGCATGCCAGGTGCAGAACCAGGCTGACCTCAAAATGAGGTGTCAACCCGGTGAAGCTGCAACACAGGATTAGCTGCATGCAAAACTGCATCAGCAGCATGTGACAGACAGAGCTAAGCGATTCCATAACCAATGGATCAGATGTAAGCTCTGTAGTCCTGCCACATCCAGTTTTGAATGGTGGTGCACAATTAAACAACTAACTGGAGGAGATGGCTCCACAAATATCCCCATCCTCAATGATGGCGGAGCCCATCACATCAGTGTGAAAGATAAGGCCGAAGCATTTGCAACAATCTTCAGCCAGAAGTGCCGAGTTGATGATTCATCTCGGCCACCCCCTGAACTCCCCAGCATTACAGATGACAGGTTTCAGCCAATTCGATTCACTCTGCGTGATATCAAGAAACGACTGATGGCAGTGGATACTGCAAAGGCTATGGGCCCTGACAATATTCCGGCAATAGTACTGAAGACCTGCTCTCCAGTACTTGCCGCAACCCGATCCAAGCTGTTCCAGGAGAGCGATAACACTGGTATTTACCCGGAAATGTGGAAAATTGCCCAGGTATGTCCTGTACACAAAAGGCAGGACAAGTCCAACCCGACCAATTACCGATCCATCAGTCTACTCTCAATTATCAGTAAAGTGATGGAAGGTGTCATCAACAGTGCCATCAAGCAGCACTTGCTTAGCTCTAACCTGCTCAGTGATGCTCAGTTTGGGTTCCGCCAGAGCCACTCAGCTCCTGACCCCATTACAGCCTTGGCTCAAAGTTGGACAAAACAACTGAACTCAAGAGGTGAGGTGAGAGTGACTGCCCTTAACATCAAGGCAGCATTTGACCGAGTATGGCATCAAGGAGCACGAGCAAAACTGGAGTCAATGGGAATCAGGGGGAAATCACTCTGCTGGTTGGAGTCATACTTAGCACAAAGGAAGATGGCTGTGGTTGTTGGAGATCAATCATCTGAGTTCCAGGCCATCACTGCAGGAGTTCCTCAGGGTAGTGCCCTAGGCCCAACCATCTTCATCAATGACCTTTCTTCAATCATAAGGTCAGAAGTGGGGATGTTCGCTGATGATTGCACAATGTTCAGCACCATTCGCTACTCCTCAAATACTGAAGCAGACCGTGTTGAAATGCAGCAAGACCTGGACAATATCCAGGTTTGGGATGATAAGTGGCAAGTAACATTTGCGCCACACAAGTGCCAGACAATGACCATCTCCAACAAGAAAGAATCTAACCATCTCCCCTTGACATTCAGTAGCATTACCATCGCTGAATCCCTCACTATCAATATCCCAGGGGCTACCATTGACCAGAAACTGAACTGGAGTAGCCATATAAATACCGTGGCTACAAGGGCAGGTCAGAGGCTCGGAATCCTTCGGCGAGTAACTCAACTCCTGACTCCTCAAAGGCTGTCCACCATCTACAAGGCACAAGTCAGGAGTGTGATGGATTACTCTCCACTTGCCTGGATGGGTGCAGCTCCAACAACACTCAAGAAGCTCGAGACAATCCAGAACAAAGCAACCCGCTTGATTGGCACACCATCCACAAACATTCACTCCCTCCACCGACGCACAGTGGCAGCAGTGTCTTCTACAAGATGCTCTGCAGCAACGCAACAAGTCTCCTTAGACAGCACGTTCCAAACCCGCGACCTCTACCACCTCGAAGGACAAGAGCAGCAGATGTATGGGAACATCACCACCTGCAAGTTCCCATCCAAGTTACACATCATCCTGACTTGGAACTATATCGCCGTTGCTTCACTGTCGCTGGGTCAAAATCCTGGAACTCCATTCCTAACTGCACTGTGGGTGTAGCTAACTCACATGGACCACAGCGGTTCAAGAAAACAGCTCACCACATCCTTCTCAAGGGCAATTAGGGATGGGCAATAAATGCTGGCATAGCCAGTGACGCCCACATCCCATGAATGAATGAGAAATTAAGCCCTCTAACACTCTGTCACGCACTGGGTTCCCCGATCACACTTGTGCAACCCAGCAAACTCTTGGAAATCACTGGCACACGCTTGCCATCCAAAGTGTACTCTTGGGTCCGCATAACACTCTTCTGCACCCCACACACTCTGTTCATCCCAATGGCATCTTGGGCACTTCTAATAAACGGCTGGCACTCCCATCACGCACTTGGGCAACACAGCAACCTCTTGGTCAACCCTAGCAAATCCTGGGCACTCCTAGATCATATTTGCCATCACCTAGCACACTCTTGGGTGGATCCTGATGCACTGTGAAACCCCATTCACACCTTGCAAGATCCTCAAACTGTGAAACCCCCAGAAACACCTGGCAGGCACCTGATACACTGTGAAACCCCATACACACCTGGCAGGATCCTGATACACTGTGAAACCCCATACACACGTGGCAGGATCCTGAACCAACTGTGAAACGCCTTACACAACAGGCAGGATCCTGATAAACTGTGAAAACCCCGTACACACCTGGCAGGATCCTGATCCTCTGTGAAACCCCATTCACACCATGCGGGATCCTCACGAAATGTGAAAACCCCAGACACACCGGGCTGGATCCTGATGCACTGTGAAACCCCATTCACACCTTGCAAGATCTTCATACACTGTGAAACCCCATACACACCTGGCAGGATCCTGATACACTGTGAAAACCCCAGACACACCTGGCATGATCCTGATACACTGTGAAAACCCCACACACACCTGGCAGGATCCTGATACACTGTGTAACCCCATACACACCTGGCAGGATCTTGATACACTGTGAAACCCCCATACACACCTGGCAGGATCTTGATACACTGTGAAACCCACATACACATCTGGCAGGATCCTGATACACTGTGAAACCCCATTCACATCTGGCAGGATCCTGATACACTGTGAAAACACCATACACAACTGGCAGGATCCTGATCCACTGTGAAACCCCATTCACATCTGGCAGGATCCTCATCCACTGTGAAACCCCAGACACACCTGGCAGGATCTTGATACACTGCGAAACCCCCGACACATCTGGAAGGATCCTGATACACTGTGAAACCCCATACACACCTGGCAGGATCTTGATACACTGTGAAACCCCCGACACATCTGGCAGGATCCTGACACACTGTGAAACCCCATTCACATGTGGCAGGATCCTGATACAGTGAAACCCCCATACACACCTGGCAGGATTCTGATGCGCAGTGACACCCCATTCACATCTGGCAGGATCCTGATCCACTGTGAAACCCCCATACACACCTGGCAGGATCTTGATGCACTGTGAAACCGCAGATACATCTGGCAGGATCCTGATGCACTGTGAAAACCCCAGACAGACCTGGCAGGATCCTGATACACTGTGAAAACCCCATACACACCTGGCAGGATCCTGATCCACTGTGAAAACCCCATACACACCTGGGAGGATCCTGATCCACTGTGAAAATACCATACACACCTGGCAGGATCCTGATACACTGTGAAACCTCATACACACCTGGCAGGATCCTGATACACACTGAAACCCCATAAACATCTGGCAGGATCCTGATACACTCTGAAACCCCATACACAACTGGCAGGATCCTGACACACTGTGAAACCTCAAACACTCCTGGCAGGATCTTAATACACTGTGAAACACCAGACACATCTGGCAGGATCCTGATGCACTGTGAAAACCCCACACAGACCTGGCAGGATCCTGATGCATTGTGAAACCCCATACACACCTGGCAGGATCCTGATACACTATGAAACCCCCATACACATCTGGAAGGATCCTGATGCACTGTGAAAACACCATACACATCTGGCAGGATCCTGATGCACTGTGAAAACCCCATACACACGTGGCGGGATCCTGATCCACTGTGAAACCCCTTACACATCAGGCAGGGACCTGATAAACTGTGAAACCCCCATACACATCTGGAAGGATCCTGATGCACTGTGAAAACACCATACACATCTGGCAGGATCCTGATGCACTGTGAAAACCCCATACACACGTGGCGGGATCCTGATCCACTGTGAAACCCCTTACACACCAGGCAGGGACCTGATAAACTGTGAAACCCCCATACACACCTGGCAGGATGCTGATACACTGTGAAAACTGCATGCACAGCTGGCAGGATCCTGATAAACTGTGAAACCCCCATAAACACCTGGCAGGTTCCTGATACACTGTGAAACCCCCATACACACCTGGCAGGATCCTGATAAACTGTGAAACCCCATACACATCTGGCAGGATCCTGATGCACTGTGAAAACCCCGTGCACACCTGGCAGGATCCTGATACACTGTCAAAACCCCTTACACACCTGGCAGGATCCTGATACACTGTGAAAGCCCCTTACACACATGGAAGGATCCTGATACATTGTGAAAACCCATACACACCTGGCAGGATCCTGATACATTGTGAAAACCCCTTACATAGAACATAGAACATAGAAAAATACAGCACAGAACAGGCCCTTCGGCCCACGATGTTGTGCCGATCCTTTGTCCTCTGTCAATGACAATTTAATCTATACCCCATCATTCTCCCTTATCCATATACCTATCTAAAAGCCGTTTGAAAGTCCCTAAAGTTTCTGACTCAACAACTTCCCCAGGCAAGGCATTCCATGCCCCGACCACTCTCTGGGTAAAGAACCTTCCCCTGACATCCCCCTTATATCTCCCACCCTTCACTTTAAATTTATGACCCCTTGTAACGCTTTGCTCCACCCGGGGAAAAAGTTTCTGACTGTCTACCCTATCTATTCCCCTGATCATCTTATAAACCTCTATCATGTCACCCCTCATCCTTCTCCGTTCTAATGAGAAGAGGCCTAGAATGTTCAGCCTTTCCTCGTAAGACTTATTCTCCATTCCAGGCAACATCCTGGTAAATCTCCTCTGCACCCTCTCCAAGGCTTCCACATCCTTCCTAAAATGAGGCGACCAGAACTGCACACAGTACTCCAAATGAGGCCTTACCAAGGTCCTGTACAGCTGCATCATCACCTCACGGCTCTTAAATTCAATCCCTCTGCTAATGAACGCTAACACCCCATATGCCTTCTTCACAGCCCTATCCACTTGAGTTGCAACTTTCAACGATCTATGCACATAGACCCCAAGGTCTCTCTGCTCCTCCACATGCCCAAGAACCCTACCGTTAACCCAGTATTTTGCATTCGTGTTTGTCCTTCCAAAATGGACGACCTCACACTTTTCAGGGTTAAACTCCATCTGCCACTTTTCAGCCCAACACTGCAACCTATCCAAGTCCCTTTGCAGACGACAATAGCCCTCCTCGGTATCCACAACTCCACCAACCTTTGTATCATCTGCAAATTTACTGACCCACCCTTCGACTTCCTCATCCAAGTCGTTAATAAAAATCACAAACAGGAGAGGACCCAGAACTGATCCCTGTGGCACGCCACTGGTAACTGGGCTCCAGGCTGAGTATTTACCATCTAAGACCACACTCTGCCTTCTATCAGTTAGCCAATTCTTAATCCAACTGGCCACATTCCCCACTATCCCATGCCTCCTGACTTTCTCCATAAGTCTACCATGGGGGACCTTATCAAATGCCTTACTAAAATCCATGTACACCACATCCACTGGTTTACCCTCATCCACTTGCTTGGTCACCTGCTCAAAGAATTCAATCAGGCTTGTGAGGCAAGACCTACCCCTCACAAAACCGTGCTGACTGTCCCGAATCAAGCAGTGTCTTTCCAGATGCTCAGAAATCCTATCCCTCAGCACCTTTTCCATCAACTTGCCTACCACCGAAGTAAGACTAACTGGCCTGTAATTCCCAGGGTTGTTCCTATTCCCTTTCTTGAACAGGGGCACAACATTTGCCACCCTCCAATCACCTGGTACCACCCCCGTCAACAGAGAAGATGAAAAGATCATTGCCAGCGGCTCTGCAATTTCATCCCTTGCTTCCCATAACATCCTTGGATATACCCCGTCAGGCCCGGGAGACTTGTCTATCTTCAAGTTATTCAAAAACCCCAACACATCTTCCCTCCTAACGAGCACTTCCTCGAGCTTACCAGTCTGTTTCACACCGTCCTCTTCAGTAATACACCCCTTCTCATTCGTAAATACCGAAGAGAAGTACTCATTCAAAACCTCACTTATCTCTTCCGGCTCAACACACAGTCTCCCGCTATTGTCCTTGACCGGACCTACGGTCCCCCTAGTCATCCTCATATTTCTGACATACGCTTAAAAGGCCTTGGGGTTTTCTTTTATCCTACCCGCCAAGCATTTTTCATGCCCTCTCTTAGCTCTCCTAATCCCTTTCTTCAGATCCTTCCTGGCCATCTTGTATCCCTCCAGAGCTATGCCTGTGCCCTTTTTCCTCAACCTTATATACGCATCCTTCTTCTTCCTAACAAGACTCTCAACCTCTCTTGTCAACCACGGTTCCCTCACATGACCATCCCTTCCCTGTCTGACAGGGACATGCTTATCAATGGCCCCTACTATCTGCTCCTTGAAAAAGTTCCACATTTCGACCGTGCCCTTCCCTGCCAGCATATGCTCCCAACTTATGCTCCTCAGTTCCTGCCTGACAGCATCATATCTACCCTTCCCCCAATTGTAAACCTTGCCCTGTTGCACATACCTATCCCTCTCCATTACCACAGTGAATGCTACAGAATTGTGATCACTATCTCCAAAGTGCTCGCCCACCAACAGCTCTATCACTTGCCCTGGTTCATTACCTAGTACCAAATCCAATATTGCCTCCCCTCTGGTCGGGCAGTCTACATACTGAGTCAGAAAAGCTTCCTGGACATACTGCACAAACACTACCCCATCCAAACTATTCGATCTAAAGAGTTGCCAATCAATATTTGGGAAGTTGAAATCCCCCATAATTACTACCCTGTGACTTCTGCTCCTTTCCAAAATCTGTTTCCCAATCTGCTCTTCCACCTCCCTGCTGCTATTGGGGGGCCGATAGAAAACTCCCATCAAGGTGACTGCTCCTTTCCTGTTCCTGACCTCAACCCACAGTGCCTCAGTCGGCAGATCCTCCTCGAAAATTCTTTCAGCAGTTGTTACACTATTTCTAACTAACAATGCCACCCCCCCACCTCTTTTACCACCATTCCTAATCTTATGAAAACATCTATAACCAGGTACCTCCAAGAACCATTCCTCCCCCTCACCTATCCACGTTTCAGTGATGGCCACAACATCGTAGTCCCAAGTGCCCATCCACGCCTTCAATTCACTCACCTTATTCCTGATGCTTCTTGCGTTGAAGTATACGCACTTTAACCCTTCTCCGTGCCCATCTGTCCTCTGCGACAGTGCTACCTTCCCCAATACCTCACTACACTCTTTGTCTTTCTGAGTGGACCCACTGGTCCCTGGACTACAAGTCCGGTTCCCATCCCCCTCCCAAACTAGTTTAAACCCTCCCGAACAGTACTAGCAAACCTCCCTCCCAGGATATTGGTGCCCCTCTGGTTCAGATGCAGCCCGTCCTGTTTGAACAGGTCCCATCTTCCCCAGAATGCAGTCCAATTATCCAAGAACTGGAAGCCCTCTCTTCTACACCATTCCTGCAGCCACGTGTTCAGCTGTGCTCTCTCCCTATTCCTAGCCTCACTATCACGTGGCGCCGGCAACAAACCAGAGATAACAACTCTGTCCGTCCGAGCTTTCAGCTTCCAGCCTAACTCCCTAAACTCACTTCTAACATCTGTGCCACCCTTCCTTCCTACGTCGTTGGTGCCAATGTGCACCACGACCTCTGGCTGCTCCCCCTCCCCTTTAAGGATCCTGAAGACGCGATCACAAACATCACGGACCCTGGCACCAGGTAGGCAACAAACCATCCGTGCGTCTCGCTTGCGCCCACAGAACCGCCTGTCGGTACTCCTCACCATCGAGTCCCCGATGACTAGTGCTCTCCCATTCTCCCTCCTTCCCTTCTGAGCCACAGTGCAGGACCCCGTGCCAGAGGCCCGTTCACTGCAGCCTGCCCCCGATAGGCCGTCCCCCCCAACAGTATCTAAAACTGTATACTTGTTGCTGAGGGGAACGACCACAGGAGATCCCTGCACTGACCTCTTCCCACCTCTAACTGTTACCCAGCTGCCTTTGTTTTGTGGAGTAACGACATCCCTGTAGCTTCTATCTATCACCCCCTCAGCTTCCCGAATGATCCTCAGTTCATCCAGCTCCAGCTCCAGTTCCCTAACACGGTCTGATAGGAGCTGGAGACGGATGCACTTCCAGCAGGTGAAGTCGGCAGGGTCACCGGAGGTTCCCCTCACCTCGAACATACTGCAGGAGGAGCACTGCACTCCCCTGGCTGCCATTTCTTTTACTCAATTACCCCTTAATTAAGTTGCTCCGCACCTTTAAAGAAAATACCTACCCAGGAGTCCTTGCTGCCGTCCAGCTTCCGGTTCCTCCCGCGCCAAAAGTACTTGAACACAAGGAAAACAGTAAGTACAACTTTTAAAACAACTTTTAAAACACAGCTCCTGTTGCCTTCACTTACCCACCGAAGAGTCGCTACCTTCTCCTGCTTCTCCGCCGGGAAATGAGGCCGAGTCCACGGAGCTCCGCACCTTTAAAGAAAATACCTACCCAGGAGTCCTTGCTGCCGTCCAGCTTCCGGTTCCTCCCGCGCCAAAAGTACTTGAACACAAGGAAAACAGTAAGTACAACTTTTAAAACAACTTTTAAAACACAGCTCCTGTTGCCTTCACTTACCCACCGAAGAGTCGCTACCTTCTCCTGCTTCTCCGCCGGGAGGATCCTGATCCACTGTGAAAACCCCATACACACCTGGCAGGATCCCGATCCACTGTGAACTCCCTTACACATCTGGCAGGATCCTGATATACTGTGAAACCCCCATACACACCTGGCAGGATCCTGATGCACTGTTAAACCCCATACACACCTGGCTGGATCCTGATGCACTGTGAAACCCCATTCACACCTTGTAAGATCCTCATAAACTGTGAAACCCCCAGACACACCTGGCAGACTCCTGATACACTGTGAAACCCCAAACACACCTGGCTGTATCCTGATACACTGTGAAACCCCATACACACGTGGCAGGATCCTGATCGACTGTGAAACCCCTTACACACCAGGCAGGCTCCTGATAAACGGTGAAAACCCCGTACACACCTGGCAGGATCCTGATCCTCTGTGAAACCCCATTCACAACTTGCAGGATCATCACAAAATGTGATACCCCCAGACACACCGGGATGGATCCTGTTGCACTGTGAAACCCCATTCACACCTTGCAAGATCCTCATACACTGTGATAACCCATACACACCTGGCAGGATCCTGATACACTGTGAAAACCCCATGCACACCTGGCAGGATACTGATACACTGTGAAAACCCCATACACACCTGGCAGGGTCCTGATACACTGTGAAACCCCATACACACCTGGCAGGATCCTGATAAACTGTGAAACCCCATACACACCTGGCAGGATCCTGATACACTGTGAAACCCCAGAAACATCTGGAAGGATCCTGATACACTGTGAAACCCCATACACACCTGGCAGGATCTTGATACACTGTGAAACCCCCGACACATCTGGCAGGATCCTGATACACTGTGAAACCCCATTCACATCTGGCAGGATCCTGATGCACTGTGAAAACACCATAAATAACTGGCAGAATCCTGATCCACTGTGAAACCCCATTCACATCTGGCAGGATCCTGATTCACTGTGAAACCCCATATACACCTGGCAGGATCTTGATACACTGTGAAACCCCCGACACATCTGGAAGGATCCTGATACACTGCGAAATCCCATACACACCTGGCAGGATCTTGATACACTGTGAAACCCCCGACACACCTGGCAGGATCCCGATCCACTGTGAAATCCCTTACACATCTGGCAGGATCCTGATATACTGTGAAACCCCCATACACACCTGGCAGGATCCTGATACACTGTGAGAACCCCATACACACCTGGCAGGATCCTGATACACTGTGAAAACCCAATACACACCTGGCAGGATCCTGATACACTGTGAAACCCCAGACACACCTGGCTGGATCCTCACAAAATGTGAAACCCCCAGACACACCTGGCCGGATCCTGATGCACTGTTAAACCCCATGCACACCTGGCTGGATCCTGATGCACTGTGAAACCCCATTCACACCTTGTAAGATCCTCATCAACTGTGAAACCCCCAGACACACCTGGCAGACTCCTGATACACTGTGAAACCCCATACACACCTGGCTGTATCCTGATACACTGTGAAACCCCATACACACGTGGCAGGATCCTGATCGACTGTGAAACCCCTTACACACCAGGCAGGCTCCTGATAAATGGTGAAAACCCCGTACGCACCTGGCAGGATCCTGATCCTCTGTGAAACCCCATTCACAACTTGCAGGATCATCACAAAATGTGATACCCCCAGACACACTGGGATGGATCCTGTTGCACTGTGAAACCCCATTCACACCTTGCAAGATCCTCATACACTGTGATAACCCATACACACTGGCAGGATCCTGATACACTGTGAAAACCCCATGCACACCTGGCAGGATACTGATACACTGTGAAAACCCCATAAATACCTGGCAGGGTCCTGATACACTGTGAAACCCCATACACACCTGGCAGGATCCTGATAAACTGTGAAACCCCATACACACCTGGCAGGATCCTGATACACTGTGAAACCCCAGAAACATCTGGAAGGATCCTGATACACTGTGAAACCCCATACACACCTGGCAGGATCTTGATACACTGTGAAACCCCCGACACATCTGGCAGGATCCTGATACACTGTGAAACCCCATTCACATCTGGCAGGATCCTGATGTACTGTGAAAACACCATAAACAACTGGCAGAATCCTGATCCACTGTGAAACCCCATTCACATCTGGCAGGATCCTGATTCACTGTGAAACCCCATACACACCTGGCAGCATCTTGATACACTGTGAAACACCCGACACATCTGGAAGGATCCTGATACACTGCGAAACCCCATACACACCTGGCAGGATCTTGATACACTGTGAAACCCCCGACACATCTGGCAGGATCCTGATACACTGTGAAACCCCATTCACATGTGGCAGGATCCTGATACACTGTGAAACCCCCATACAAACCTGGCAGGGTTCTGATGCGCAGTGACACCCCATTCACATCTGGCAGGATCCTGATCCACTTAGTGGATAGAGGACTAAGTTGTGCAAACCTAGCCCAGTCTTGGGCACCCCTATCACACACTTGGACACCCCTGCCATCTATTAGCTCATGTTTGGCCACAATTAGCACATTCTGGGCACTCCTATCGCTCTGCACACCCCGAGTACACTCTTGAACAAGCCCAGCACAATCTCGGCACTCCTAGCATTCTTTCCATCACCTCGCACGTTCTTGGGCACGCTTGGAAACATTCTGTAACACTTTCACATGCTTGGGTACCTACAGCACCTGTTACACTTTGCGTGACCCCTAGCACATGCTTGGTCATGCGAGTACACAATGGATACAACGAACACACATTTTGAAAACCTTAGCCCATTCCTGGGAACCACTAGCATACACTTGACACCCAAGTGCATTCCTGCCAAACGCTAGCACATGTTTCGGCACCATTATCACACTCTGGGGACCCCTTGACACACCTGGGCACCCCTAGTAAACTCTGGGCTACCCTAGCACGCACTTGTTCTCCTCTAGCACCATCTGGACACCCCGAGTATCCTCTTGTGCAACTCTATTACACACATGGGCCACCCTATCACTTTCTTGAACAATACTAACACAATCTGGGCACTCTTAGCAGAAATGTGCCATCTCCTACCACACACCTGCTCACACCTAACACACTCCAGGTACACCGAGCAGCCTCTTGGTCACCTCTAACACACATTTGTGCACTGGTGGAATACTTTTGGGCACACCAATCACTCTCTTGGACATTACTGGCAAAATCCTGCCAACCCGAGTACACCCCTGGGCACCCCAGAACACTTTTGGCACCTTGTGGTTCCCCTAGAGCAAACCTGGGCACCCCTGGTACATTCTGGGGAACCTCCAGCACACACTCCGTCACAACTATCGCATCCTGGGCACTCCGAGAACACACTTGCCATCACCTAGCACACTCTTGGGCAACCCTAGTCCACACGTGGGCACCCAGAGTATACTTTTGCATACCCCCTCCACACAGTTGGGCGCCTCTACCACATTCTCAGGCAACGCTAGCACTTTCTTAGGCAAACCTAGCACACTCTGGGCACTCTTATCACACATTTGGGAAAACTAGTCCACTCTTGGGCACCCCTAGCAGACACTTGCCATCCTCTAGCATATGTTTGGTCATCACTATCACACTCTTGCCATCTCCTAAAACAATCTTGAGCACACCTATCAGCGTTTTATGTTCGCCTATCACACTCTTGGGCACCCCAGTAGACACTTTGGCACTCCCATCATAAGCTTGGGCACCCCTAGTATGCTCTTGGGCACATCGGTCACACATTTGGTCCACCCTATTACTCTCTTTAACAATGCTAGCATAATCTGGGCACTCACATACTTGTTATTTCCTAAAACACACCTGGGTGCACCTAACACACTGTAGGCACACAGAGCAGCCCCTTGGCCAGCGTTAATACACACTTGGGCAACCCTGAACACTTTTGGATACCACAGACTCTCTGGGACACCAGTGTCAGAGACTTGCCATCCTCGAATAAACTCTTGTGCACCCCAGAACACGGTTTGACATATTATTACACTCTGGACAACCCTGTCGCATACTTGGGCACACCTAGAAAACTCTTGGGAACCCCCATCATCCTCATGGCAATCCCTACCACACACTCGGGCACCCCTGCCAAATTCTGGGCACTCCGATCACAGATTTTCCATCACCTATCATGCTCTTGTTCAGGCCAAGCAGACATTTGTGAAAGCCTAGCCCAGTCTCAGGTATACCTATCACACGCTTGGACAACCGAACACACTCTTACCATCCCCAGCACATATTTGACCAATCGAGAAAACACTTGCCCCCCCCCACCCCCTTGAACAGACTCTGGGATTCCCTAGTACACTCTTGGGCACCCCTATCACTCAGTTGTACACCACTATCATACTCTGCGCACTCCGTGTATGCGCTTGTACCTGCCTATCACACACTTGTTCATCTCTAGCACACACTTGGACAACTCTATCACAATATGGGCACTCCTATCACAATAGAGCCATCACCTATCACATTTTTGGGCACCCGCAGGATACAGCAAACCTAGCATGTGATTGTGCATGCCTATCACACTGTTTCCATCCCATAGTTTACTCTTGGGCACACGAGCACAGTATGGACACAACAACAAAACAGTTTGATATTCCTCGCCCATTTTTCGGTAGCTCTAGAACACTCATGACACCCGAGCCCCTTCCTGTCAAATCTGTAGCACATTTTGTGGGCACGCCGAGTACACTCTGCGCTACTCTAGCACCCACTTGGGAATATCTATCACATGCTGAGCACCGCTAGTACACACTTATGCACCTCTTTCTTTCTCTCTTGGAGACACCGAACACCCTCTTGTGAACTTTAGCACACTCTTCAACACCACTAGCAAACAGTTGCCATACCCCAGTATACTGTTGGGCATCCCAGAACACTCTTGGGAATACGCAGAAAACTATCAGACATACCAAACACACATTTGGGCAAACCTAGGACAGTTTTGGGCACCCCGACAACAGAATTGACACCCTAGAACACAAGATCCAACCTTTATCACGTTATTGCCAACCACCTTCACCCTATTGGGCACACCTAACACACACATTTTCACCCCTAATATACTCTGGGCTATAGTAGCATGCTCTTGAGCACCTCTATCACACTCTAAACACCCCCACTATACTCTTGGGCACATCAGTCACTCTCTGGGCAACCCGATAACACAGTTGGTAACGCTTAGCACACCATTGGTAAGCCCCGTCACAGAGTTGATGACCCCTAGCACACAGTTGGTAACCCCTTTCACACACCTGGGCACGCCTAGCATGCTCTTGGGCAGCCATACCATGCTCTTGTGCACCAGTAGCACACAGTTGCTCACTCCGGGCATACTGTTGGGCACGCCTATCAGTTCAGCAAACTGTTGTCATTCTCTAGCACAATTGTGGACCAATCTAGCACACTCTGGGCACACTGGGGCGGCAGAGTGGAGCAGTGGTTAGCACAGCAGCCTCACAGCTCCAGCTTCAATTCTGGGTCCTGCCTATGTGGAGTTTGCAAGTTCTCCTTGTGTCTTCGTGGGTTTCCTCCAGGTGCTCCGGTTTCCTCCCACAGCCAAAAGACTTGCAGGTTGATAGGTAAATTGGCCATTATAAATTGCCCCTAGTATTGGTAGGTGGCAGGGAAATATAGGGACAGGTGGGGATGTGGTAGGAATATGGAATTATTGTAGGATTAGTATAAATGGGTGTTTGATGGTCGGCACAGACTCGGTGGGCCGAAGGGCCTGTTTCAGTGCTGTATTTCTAAAACTAAAACTGAGAAAACTCCTTGGCACCTCTATCACATCTGGTCACTCATGTGCACTCTTGGACACCTCTAAAGCACTCTTTTCACCCCGTCACGCACCTGACAAACCTTGCACAATCTTGCACAATCTTGCCTTCACCTCGCACACACTTGGTCACACCTGGTACTCACTTGGTTATCCCTAACCTGCACTGGGTGCTCCGAGCACACACGTGGGCATTGCAAGCACACATTTGGACACCCCTAGAACACTTTTGGACATTCAATCACTCTGTTGGACTCTCATAGCAGGCTCATGCCATCTCCGAGCACACTCTTGAGCACGCCTATTACACTCTTCTGCACCCCTATTACACAATGGGCACACAGAGAACATTCTTTGGCAACTCTAGCATACAGTGGACCCCCAGAACACTTTTCTTTGCACCGAGCACTCTCTTGGACACAACTACCATATGCTTGGGCACCCCATGATAATTCTGCCACACTCTAGTTCAATCTTGGGGAACAATGGCTTGTTATCGGGCACTCTGAGCATACTCTGCACACAGCAATTACACATTTGGGCAACCCTAGTCCCTATTGAGTCACCCTATCACATTCCTACCATCCATTGGCACATGTTTGCCCACCCTATCACACGACGAACACCCCTCTCAGTCACTTGGGCACCCGAAGTAAATGCTTGGGCAAACCGAGCACACCCTTGGGCACCCCTAGAACACTTTTCTGTGCACCAGCACTCTCTTCAATACCTCCATCACAATTTTGCCATCCCCTATCGCTCACTGGGCTCCCTGTCACACTTTTGTGCGCACCCTCACACCATTGCCACACTCTTACCAACACAGAGTATACACTTGTGCACCCCTACCTTACACCTGGGCACCCCCACCACACTCATGAGCAACCGTAGCACAATCTGGTCACTGAAAGCAAACACTTTCCACCACCTAGTACAGTCTCAGGCACGCTTAGTACACAGTTGGGCACTCCTAGTAGGCTCTTGGGCACCCCTAGTAGACAAGTGGGAATCTCCAGTACATACTTGGGCACCATCAGAGCACACCTAGGCACACCCATCACATCCTTGAGCATGTCAATCACAGTCTGGCCACACCAAACACTCATGTGGGCAAACTAGCCCACACTTGGGCACCATGAGAAGACACTTGGACACCCCAGCACACTTTTGCCATCCCCTAGCCAATGTTTGGTAAACTCCAGCACATGGTTGGTCACCCCTTGTACAATCTTGCCATCCCCCAGCATACATTCAGTCACGTCTAATATGCTCTTGAGCACATAAGACACCCTTGGACACACCAATAACACTCTTGCATACCCCTAGCACACACTTGCTCACTCCTGGCACACTCCTGGGCACTTATATTGCACTCCTGTTATTCTCTAGCACACACCCTTGGACAGCCCAAGCACACACTGGGCACCTGTAGCACAATCTGGCTACACCGATTACACATTTGGGCACCCCCAGCCCATACTTTGGCATCCAATCACAATCTTGGGCACCCCGTCACACGTTTGGGCATCCATAGCACAATGTGCACATCTCTAGCACACTATTGCCAAAACCTTTCACAGTTGGGTACCGCTATCACACACTTGGGCACCCCTGACACAGTATTCCCACGCCCTATCACATGTATGGCCAGAACTAGTACACTCTGGGCATCCCTAGGACATCTGGGCATCCTTATCACACTCTGGGTATCACTATCACATGCTTCAGCACACCTAGACCACACTTAGGCACCCCTAGTAGACACTTGGGCACCCTAGCACCCACATGCTCACTCCTAGCACACACTCGCGCACCTGTAGCACACTTTTGTCATTGTCTAGCGCACTGTTGGATAACCCTGGCCTATTTCTGGACTCACCAGAACACTCTTTGGCACATTATCACACTCAGGACACTCTCATAACACCCTTCGGCACCCCTATCATTCTCTGGGCATCACTAATGCACTCTTGGGCACTCCTAGTGCACACTTGGGTACCCATATTACAATCTTGGGCAACGCCAGCACACGCTTGGGCACCACTACCACTCACTTGGGCACTCCTGGCAAACTCTGGGTTTAGCGAGCACACATTTGGGCAACCCTAGCCCACTCTTGAATACATCCATCACTCTCTTGGCCACGCCTATCACACGCTCGGGCACCCAAAGAACAATCTGAAAATCCATAGCCCACTATTGCCATGCACTATTACCCCTTTGGGCAACTCTGGCACGTACTTGGACACACCTTTCCCACTATTCTCATCCCCTGGCACATGTTTGGCCACACCTCTCACACTCTGCGCATCCCTAGCATATTGTGGACTTCCTTATTACACACCAGTTCGCCCCCAGCACTTCCTTGGTCACACTAGTGCACTCTTTGCCACCCCATCACCATCTTGCCATTCAGATAATATACATTGGGCACCCCAATACACTTGGACAATGCTAGGATAATCTGGGCACTTCGATCACACACGGGCGGCACAGTGGCGCAGTGGTTAGCCCCGCAGTCTCACAGCTCCAACGACCCGTGTTCAATTCTGGGTACAGCCTGTGCGGTGTTTGCAAGTTCTCCCTGTGTCTGCGTGAGTTTCTTCCGGGTGCTCTGGTTTCCTCCCACATGCCAAAGACTTGATAGGTTGATAGGTAAATTGGCCATTACAAATTTCCCCTACTATCATTGATAGAGACTCCGAAAGCAGAAGCACAAATTCAAATTATACAGACAAACCCAAGTTGAGATAACAGTTAATACGGAGGAAGAATGGAAGAAAATACCTGAAGATATTAATAAACGTGTAGAGTGGGAAATTGAATTGAACAATTATGCTGGGCTTTGTTGAGATGGCACCAGGTAACTGTGTACAGTTTTGGTCTCTGTATCTTTGAAAGGATATATCTGGATGTAACGAGAGCTTACAGCATTGATTGCTGCGATGAGAAGATTGTATCATGAGGAGAGATGAATTCGAATGGATCTATAGTCCCCAGAGTTTGGAAAAATGATCAGTGCCCTCACTGAAACATATAAGATGCTGAGGGGGCTGGACAGAGTAGATGAGAGGCTGTTTTCCCTGGCTGGAGAATCTAGGAGACAGCAATTTCGTACTGTGATGAGGATACATGTCTTCACTCATATGTTTGTGAATCTTTGGAATGCTATGACCCAGACTGCTGTAGATGCTCGTTCATTGATTATATTCAAGACAGAGATCAAGAGATTTTTGGACTCTAAGGCGGTCAATAGATGATTTCATTGCGCAGAAAGGAAGAATTAAGGTCATGGATCAGCCGTGAGCCAGCTGAATGGTGAAACATCCGCGAGGGGCCCCTAGGGTACAGTCCTGATTCTGCTTCTTAGCATAACATCAAAACATTTATTTTTAAAATGTTGCCCAGTGACAGTGAATTCATCCACAGCAAAACATAGAAAGAGATGTGTAAAAGTCTGCAGCAAACTTAGTTCAGTCGCCAGGCCGTTGAAGCAGCGTTAGACACATGCAGAATGAAATAATATTTCATAACAGTGACCAATAAATACATTGAAATCCAAAGCTAAACTGAACTATGTTATTGGGAGGGAGGACGTTGCTCTGCCTGTAACACATTCGTAACTACATTCAAGGATAGGCTAGTTCCACAATATGAAACAGATAACAGCTCTTTATTATCAGATACCTGCTCTTAGCCCCAGACACCTAATTCCAATGGTTTCACGTCAGAGAATAATTCAGTATTATTACCAGAATAGGATAAACAAAGATCATTACTGATATAATACAGCTACCCCAAGATCAAAAGCGCAGAGACTGAGGACATTCTGTCATTCAACTGCAGGACCAAAACAGGCAGCTTTTCTCACTTGCAGTGAGAAATAATACCCATTACAGCAGCACGGTTAACACAGAATACTGAGATACTGCTTACCAGGAACTCCAACAGCTGTAAGAACAGGAAAGGAAATGCGTTCTATCTGATCGATTACTGCCTGTCTCATTTCTGTGAGAAGCAGCGACTTCTGTTGATCTGGAATCCACGGCTCAAGCAGGTGCTCTGAGCTGATCCTTTTCAATGGGTCCTGATTTATACAAAGGATAAGTTTCCACTGATACCATTACACCCTGATCATTTCTATTAGATACACTCAATTGAACAAACACATTACAGCAACAGTTTCGACTCTGATGTAAATAATATGATGGATCATGCACAATCATCTCAAAGCCCAGGACTTAATTTTAGTTAAACCTCTCATGGGAATAATGCTGAAAGTATTAGTGCTGAAAGACGGATCCAACAATAATAAACAGCTTCATTTACAGTTTGCATATCATTGTCTTGATTATATTCACTCATACTGATTCAAAGAATCATAGAATTGTTGCCGGACAAAATGAGGCAAATCGCCCTTCATGTCTGTGCTGGCTTCTCTGTAAGAGAAGCTCAGCTGGTTCAGACCTGATACTTTCCCCATAGCTTGGAAGATTTTCCATCAGCTGATTATCCAATTCCCTATCAAAGCCCAAATTGAATGTGCCTCCACCACGCCCTCAGGAAGTGCAGATCCTAACCAATTACTGCACAAAGAAGGATGTCCTCATATCGCTTTGTGTCTTCTGGTTCTCGGCACTTATGCCAATGGGAACAGTTTCCTCCCTATCTTGTCTGGACAGACGCATCACGATTTGAACCTCTTCATCAGGCTTTCTCGCAACCTTCTCTTAGAAGAGAACAATTCCAACTTCTCCACACTATCCACGTAACTAAAGACCCTCAGTCCTGGAACCATTCTCGTGAATCTTGTCCACACCCTCTCCAATGCGTTCACAGCCTTTCTGCGGTGCCCAGAATTGGATATAATTACTCTACTTGAGGCTAAAACAGTATCTTATAAATATTTGCTTTAACGTTTTTGTTCTTCTATTCTATGCCCCTATTTAAAAATTCCAGGATCCTGTATGCTTTATTAACCACATTCCAAAACCGCTCTGTCACTTTCAATGATCTGTGCACATATACCCCCATGTCTCTTTGTTCTGGCAACCCATTTAGAATTGCACCTTTCAATATATATTCCCTCCCCTCATTTTTCCGACGAAGATAATTCACAGTCTGCACTAAATTCCGTCTGCCATGTCTATGCCCATTCCATCAGCATGTTTATGACCTCCTGAATTCAATTATGCCATCTTCACATTTCACAGCACTTCCATGCTCAGTGTTACCAACAAATTTTGAAAATGTGTCCTGCACACCTAAGTCTACGGTTTTAATATACATCAAGAGAAACAACGATCCTAGAACCAACCACTGTGAAACCATGCTATGCACCTTCCCCTATCTTGAAAAACAACCATTCACCTCTAATAAGTTATACAGGAGGATTACATGGAGGACTGGAAGATTGAGAGTGAGAGGAGATTCGATAGTCATGGGAACAGACCGGTGCCTGCAGAGGTGAATCCAGGATGGTGTGTTGCCTACCATGTGCCAGGGCCAAGGCTGTCACTGAAAAGCTGCAGAACACCCTGAGGGTGGAGGGGAACAGCAAGCAGTCGCGGTCCACATTGGTACAACAACATAGGAAGGGAGAGGGATGTGGTATTGCAGCAAAAGTTTAGTGAGCTATGTCAGAAATTAGCAAGCGTGACTTCAAAAGCAGACATATCTGGATTGCTCCCAGTACCACGCACATGTGAGTATAGGAACAGAAAGACAATGCAGATGAATGCATGGCTGGAAAGAATTGTGCAGGAGGGAGGAATATAGATTCTTGGGGCACCGGGGTTAGTTTTTGAGAATGTGCAACCTGTACATGCCGGATGTGTTGCGCCTGACCAGAGCAGGGACAAATGATCTTGTGCGTGATTTGCTGCTGCTATTGGGGAAGGTTTAAACTGACATTGCAGGAGTGTGGAAACCTGGATATAATACAAGGGATAAACACCCAGGTACACAGACAGTTGGAAGAGACTGATATCACTAGAGAATGAAATAGTAAAGTATTACGTGGGGTCAGAGTGAGAGTGTTAGACAGTGCTAAAGATGGGAGTAGTTCCATATTGGATGGGAGTGGACTGAGAAGGAATATAAAGAATGCAAAGTTAGGATTACAATCCATGTGTATAACCAAACAGAATGTGGTGAATAAACTTGATGAGATACATGCATAAACATCAGTATGGATATTTGATGTAGTGGCAATAATGGAAACGTGGCTGAAAATGGCTGGGACTGGGTGCTTAATATACAATGATGTGAAGAGTTCAGAAATGTTTGAGAGGTGCAGCTTTGACAGAACGAGGTGCGGAGCGAACTTACAGCTGAGCGGTCAATTTCAGTGTAAGTTACAAGTTAATCCCCTTTTGGTTTGGAGGACCAGGGGACTGCTGGCTAAGGGAAAACTATTTATTTGGGCAGTTTTAAAATCATTTTCTTTTTGCGAGGAGCAGCTTTGACAGAACGAGGTGCGGAGCGAACTTACAGCTGAGTGGTCAATTTCAGTGTCAGTTACAAGTTAATCCCCTTTTGTTTCGGAGGACCAGGGGACTGCTGGGTAAGGGAAAACAATTTATTTGGGCAGTGGAAGTACCCGAGACACTACATGTGTAGTGTCTCCCACCCACCCTCCTCCTCTAACCAAAAAAAAAGGACTCTGGTGTGTTGATAAGGTAAGCTTTTTATTTAAAAAGTTCAGTCCATCGGATTGCTAAGCGAACAAGTTTTGATTTTTTTTTTTGGTTTGGTTTTTCAGTAGATTTGTTGGGAATCTAGAATAGTGGGAATGGAGGTAAAGGCAGTTGTATGTTCCTCCTGCAGAATGTGGGAGGTAGGGGTCGCCAAGAGTGTCCCTGCTGACTGCATCTGCGGGAAGTGCACCGAACTCCAGCTCCTCGCAGACCGCGTTAGGGAACTGGAGCTGGAGCTGGATGAACTTCGGATCATTCGGGAGGCGGAGGGGATTATTGACAGGAGTTATAGGGAGGCAGTCACACCTCAGGTAAAAGAAGTAGGTGGATGGGTTGCCGTCAGGGGAAGGAAAGGGAACCATCAGGCAGTGCAGGGATCCCCTGTGGCCGTTTCCCTCAACAACAGGTATACCGTTTTGGATACTGTTGAGGGGGACGACTTACCAGGGGTAAGCAATGGTGTGCAGGTCTCTGGCACAGAGTCTGTCCCTGTTGCTCAGAAGGGAAAGGGGAAGAGGAGCAGAGCATTAGTCATTGGGGACTCCATGGTTAGGGGAACAGATAGGAGGTTCTGTGGGAACGAGAGAGACTCACGGTTGGTGTGTTGCCTCCCAGGTGCCAGGGTACGTGATGTCTCTGATCGTGTTTTTTGGGAACGTTAATGGGGGGGGGAGCACCCCCAAGTCGTGGTCCACAGAGGCACCAACGACATAGCTAGGAAGAGAGATGGGAATTAAGACAGAAATTCACGGAGCTAGGGTGGAAGCTTAGAGCGAGAACAACCAGACTTGTTATCTCTGGGTTGTTGCCCGTGCCACGTGCTGGCGAAGAGAGGAATAGGGAGAGAGAGGAGTTGAACACGTGGCTGCAGGGATGGTGCAGGAGGGAGGGTTTTGGTTTCCTGGATAATTGGGGCTATTTCTGGGTAGGTGGGACCTCTACAAACAGGATGGTCTTCACCTGAACCAGAGGGGTACCAATATCCTGGGGGGGAGATTTGTTCGTGCTCTTCGGGGGGGTTTAAACTAAATCAGCAGGGGAATGGGAAGGTAAATTGTAGTTCCAGTGTGCAGGCTGTTGAGAGTAGTGAGGTAGGGGATAAGGTGACAGGGACGCAAGAGGGCACTGGCAATCAAGAACTTGGTTTAAAGTGTGTCTACTTCAACGCCAGGAGCATCCGGAATAAGGTGGGTGTGCTTGCAGCATGGGTTGGTACCTGGGATCCTGATGCTGTGGCCATTTCAGAGACATGGGTAGAGCAGGGGCACGAATGGATGTTGCAGGTTCCGGGATTTAGATGTTTCAGTAAGAACAGAGAAGAGGGTAAAAGAGGGGTGGGGGAGGGGGGTGTAGTGTGGCATTGTTAATCAAGGAAAGTATTACAGCGGCAGAAAGGACGTTTGAGGACTCGTCTACTGAGGTAGTATGGGCCGAGGTTAGAAACAGGATAGGAGAGGTCACCCTGTTGGGAGTTTTCTATAGACCTCCGAATAGTTCCAGAGATGTAGAGGAAAGGATAGCGAAGATGATTCTGGACAGGAGCGAGAGTAACAGGGTAGTGGTTATGGGGGACTTTAACTTTCCAAATATTGACTGGAAATACTATAGTTCGAGTTCTTTAGATGGGTCTGTTTTTGTCCAGTGTGTGCAACAGGGTTTTCTGACACAGTATGTGGACAGGCCAACCAGGGGCGATGCCACATTGGATTTGGTACTGGGTAATGAATCCGGGCAGATGTTCGATTTAGATGTCGGTGAGCACTTTGGCGATAGTGATCACAATTCGGTTAGGTTTACCTTAGCGATGGGCAGGGACAGGTATATACAGCAAGGCAAGAATTGTAGCTGGGGGACAGGAAATTATGATGCGATTAGGCAAGATTTAGGATGTGTAGGATGGGGAAGGAAACTGCAGGGGATGGGCACAATCGAAATGTGGAGCTTATTCAAGGAGCAGCTACTGCGTGTCCTTGATAAGTATGTACCTGTCAGGCAGGGAGGAAGTTGTCGAGCGAGGGAGACGTGGTTTACTCAAGAAGTTGAAGCGCTTGTCAAGAGGAAGAGGGCGGCTTATGTTAGGATGAGACGTGAAGGTTCAGTTAGGGCGCTTGAGAGTTACAAGCTAGCCAGGAAGGATCTAAAGGGAGGGCTAAGAAGTGCAAGGAGAGGACACGAGAAGTCATTGGCGGATAGGATCAAAGAAAACCCTAAGGCTTTCTATAGGTATATCAGGAATAAAAGAATGATAAGAGTTAGAACAGGGCCAATCAAGGATAGTAGTGGGAAGTTGTGTGTGGAATCAGAGGAGATAGGGGAAGCGTTAAATGAATATTTTGCGTCAGTATTTACAGTAGAGAAAGAAAATGTTGTCGAGGAGATTACTGAGATACAGCCTACTAGGCTAGATGGGATTGAGATTCACAAGGAGGAGTTGTTAGCAATTTTGGAAAGAGTGAAAATAGATAAGTCCCCTGGGCCAGATGGGATTTATCCGAGGATTCTCTGGGAAGCCAGGGAGGAGATTGCAGAGCCGTTGTTGTTGATCTTTATGTCATCATTGTCGACAGGAGTAGTGCCGGAAGACTGGAGAATAGCAAATGTTGTCCCCTTGTTCAAGAAGGGGAGTAGAGACAGCCCTGGTAATTATAGACCTGTGAGCCTTACTTCGGTTGTGGGTAAAATGTTTGAAAAGGTTATAAGAGATAGGATTTATAATCATCTTGAAAAGAATAAGTTCATTTGCGATAGTCAGCACGGTTTTGTGAAAGGTAGGTCGTGCCTCACAAACATTATTGAGTTTTTCGAGAACGTGACCAAACAGGTGAATGAGGGTAAAGCCGTGGATGTGGTGTATATGGATTTCAGTAAGGCGTTTGATAAGGTTCCCCACGGTAGGCTATTGCAGAAAATACGGAAGTATGGGGTTGAAGGTGATTTAGAGCTTTGGATCAGAAATAGGCTAGCTGAAAGAAGACAGAGGGTGGTGGTTGATGGCAAATGTTCATCCTGGAGTTTAGTTACTAGTGGTGTACCGCAAGGTTCTGTTTTGGGGCCACTGCTGTTTGTCATTTTTATAAATGACCTGGATGAGGGTGTAGAAGGGTGGGTTAGTAAATTTCCCGATGACACGGAGGTCGGTGGAGTTGTGGATAGTGTCGAAGGGTGTTGTAGGGTACAGAGGGACATAGATAGGCTGCAGAGCTGGGCTGAGAGATGGCAAATGGAGTTTAATGCGGAAACGTGTGAGGTGATTCACTTTGGAAGGAGTAACAGCAATGCAGAGCACTGGGCTAATGGGAAGATTCTTGGTAGTGCAGATGAGCAGAGAGATCTTGGTGTCCAGGTACATAAATCCCTGAAAGTTGCTACCCAGGTTAATAGGGCTGTTAAGAAGGCATATGGTGTGTTAGCTTTTATTAGTAGGGGGATCTAGTTTCGGAGCCACGAGGTCATGCTGCAGCTGTGCAAAACTCTGGTGAGGCCGCACCTTGAGTATTGCGTGCAGTTCTGGTCACCGCATTATAGGAAGGATGTGGAAGCTTTGGAAAAGTTGTAGAGGAGATTTACTAGCATGTTGCCTGGTATGAAGGGAAGGTCTTCCGAGGAAAGGCTGAGGGACTTGGGGTTGTTGTCGTTAGAGAGAAGGAGTAGGAGAGGTGACTGAATAGAGACATATAAGATAATCCGAGGGTTTGATAGGGTGGATAGTGAGAGTCTTTTTCCTCGGATGATGATGGCAAACACGAGGGGTCAAAGCTTTAAGTTGAGGGGTGAAAGATATAGGACAGATGTCGGAGGTAGTTTCTTTACGCAGAGAGTAGTAGGGGCGTGGAACGCCCTGCCTGCAACAGTAGTAGACTCGCCAACTTTAAGGGCATTTAAGTGGTCATTGGATGGACGTATGGATGAAAATGGAATAGTGTAGGTCAGATGGTCGGCGCAACATCGAGGGCCGAAGGGCCTGTACTGCGCTGTAATGTTCTAATTCTAATTCTTAAAAAAGAATGTTACGACCAGGTGAGGAAGAGATCTCGGGCTCCCCTTTTGCCCCTTTCTTGGTTTGACTGTGACATGGTTTATCTTTTAAAACGCAGTGTTGTTAGCTTGCACCTTCGTGAGCTTTTGCTTACTGCTTACTCAGTGATATTGCAAATGAACCAATCAGACAGGTTTTCTTAGATTGAAACATGAAAGATGTAAGTTATGGTCTTATCATCGTAATTCGGTTAAAATTACTAAAATACACGATGCAACCACGCTGGCATGCATACAAGATAAACACACACACAAATAGATACAATGGGGGAGAAAGAATTGGGTGTGGGTAGTGATGTTGAAATAGCGTTGGCAATAAATGGAATTCAGTTACTGTCTTTTATTTTTTATGTAAAGTCCGCGGGTGAAGTTGAGGTCTTGGACTTCTCGTTGGAGCCCAGTGCACAATTTCCGACTTTCTTCTCTGCAACCAGAAGTCTGAACAGTGGCTCTGTCTTGAGGCTTAATCTGCTACTGTTGGTCTCTGGAACGTTTTTGTATGGAGAGACAGGGAGAGAGAACTGCCTTCCGCTAGTCCGTTGGCAGTCTTCCTCCTTTCTGTTCAAATTGCAGCCTGAACTCTTTGTGTGGCACAATTCAAAAAGTCCGCCAGTCTGGCCAGCAGTTAGGTCAAGTCACCCTCTCTTTGCGTAAAACAGCAGCTGCTTGGGAAGGGTTGCTGGAGTTCAAGTCTTTCGACACACACTTGATGGGGATGCGGGAGGGGAGGGGAGGGGGGAAGCTCTGGCTGTTACACAGACAAGATCTGGATCATCACTATTGCCGAGACCAATATTGCTAACCGAATCAGTTAGCATTCTCAGTGTCTCTCTATTCAACTGTCTCTCAGAATGCGAATGTTCAACCTTGTTTTCAACTTTTCAGTTTTATGGTCTTCTTAAATGTGCAATATCCAGTTTAAAAAAACCAACGGTTCAAGTCGTGTCTCACATGGCAAAATATATTTGTTTCCCTTTGGCAGGTGTGATTTGCGTCGAAGAAAAAAATAGAGAAGGCAACAAGTAAGGTCGGGAAACAGTCCTGATTATGGAAGGCATTACAGTTCCAGGAATGGGGGAATGTCATTGAACGGGCAAGGACAAAATCCGATCGGTTAGCGCTGAGAAGTAAAAAAGGTATGGATATTAAGGGTATGCCATCGGCCTCCAAACAGTGAAACAGATAGAGTAGAGAAAATCTGCAGGAAAATCAAAGAGATGTGCAAAAATTATAGATTAGTGATATTGGGGGACTTAACGCAAATTATCAATTGGGATAATATTAGAGTCACGGGTAATGGGGGGGGGGGGGGAGCGGGGGGCTGGGGGGGGCGGAATTCCTAAAATGTGTTCACGAGAACTTCCTTCATCAGTATGTTCTCAGCCCAACTAGAAAAGCCGCATTGCTGGATCTGATGCAGGGAAATAAGTGGGCCATGTGTCTGTCGGGAAAGCGCTTGGTTAACAGTGATCATCCTGCAAATGTTTCGACCAAAAACGTAGTCAAGCAATGAACAAAATAAGGTAGAACATGCAGATTGCAATTGGGCTAATTGAAATGCAATGGAAATGGATCTAGCCATGGTAGAATGGAACCAAAGATTGGCAAGAAGAGCTGTATCAGAACAATCTTTAAGGAAGAGATGCTTCAGGTACAGGCAAGGAACATTCCAACAAGGGAACCAGGTCGGGGAATCATGAACGGGCTTCCCGGTTGACGAGGGAATTAGAGATGATGATAAAACAAAAAAGAGGGTGTGTCATGCATGTCTGATGATCTCAGGAAGTTAGAACTAGGCTGTATATAATAAGTTGAGAGGGGATGTGTCGAGAAACATAAGACTGCCAAAGAGAGAATATGAAAATAGAATGGCAGTCAACATAAAAGGGAGCCCAAAAATCTTCTACTGGTATGTAAACAGTAAGCTTGCATTAAGAGGAGCAGTGGAGACGTATTAGGTACAAAGGAAGAGTAATATATGCTCAGGGACGCAGGGCTAGGCTAATATACTTAATGAGTACTTTGTAAGCGTGAGGAAATGGAGGCTGGAGAAATACCAGTAGAAGCAGAGGGAGTAGAGGCAATGGTGAGCCTGTGGAATTGAGTTGAGGCCAAAACATTGCATGTTTTCAAGAAGCAGTTAGATATAGCTCTTGGGTCAAAAGGGATCAAAGGGTATAGGGAGAATGCGGGAACATGTTACTAAGTTGGATGATCAGCCATGATCATAATGAATGGCGAAGCAGGTTCGATGGGTCGAATGGCCTACTCTTTCTCCTATTTTCGATATTTCAATGTTTCTATCAACACCAGGGTTATAATGTTCCTGAGACTATTCATCCAAATCAACACCAGTGCTATTGCTTTATAAACTGTTCATCCACAACAACACCAGGGCTATTGTTCCTAAGATCGTTCATCCCCAACGAAACCAGGCCTTTTGTTCAAGCGACTGTTCATCCTGATCAACACCAGGACTATTTTTTTCCCTAAGACTGTTGCTCCTCATCAACAACAGGGCTACTGTTCCTGAGACTGTTCATCCACATCAACACCCGGACAAATTTTCCTGAGACTATTCATCCACATCAACACCAGGAAAAGTTTTCCTGAGAATGTTCATGCAGATCCACTTCAGAGCTATTGTTCCTGAGGCTTTTCATCAGCATCAACAGCAGGGCTATTGTTCATGCGACTGTTCATCCGTATCAACACCAGGTCTACTGTTCCTGAGAATATTTGTCAACAAGAACACCAGGGCGATTGTTCTGAGACTGTTCATTCGAACCAACGCCAGTGCTATTGTTCCTGAGACGGTTCATCAGCATCAACACCTGGTATATTGTTCCTGAGACTGTTCATCAACATCAACATCAACACCAGGGGTATTGTTCCTGAGACTGTTCATCTTAACCAACACCAGTGCTATTGTTTGTGAGGCTGTTCAGCAAGATCAACAGCAGACCTACTGCTCCAGAGACTGTTCAACCATGTCAAAACCAGGGCTATTTTTCCTGCGACTGTTCATCAATAACATCACCAGGGCTATTGTTCCTGAGAATCTGCATCTAAATCAACACCAGGGATCATGTTCCTCAGACTGTTCATTAACATCAAGACCAGTGCTATTGTTTCTGAGATTCTTTATCAACATTCATCAAAGTGATTATAGGGAGTTAGGCAGAAATGTTAAAAAGCAGGACTTCTAGGGGTAATCTCAGGATTACTCCCTGTGCCACATGCTAGTGAGGGTAGGAATAGGAGATTAGGCAAATGAATGCGTGGCTGAAGAGCTGGTGTAGGCGGGAGAGCTTCAGCTACTTGGATCATTGCGATCTCTTCTGGTGCAGAGATGTCCTGGACAAGAAGGATGGGTTGCATCTAAACTGGAGGGGGACCAATCTGCTTGCGGGAGGCTTTGCTAGTACTACTCGGGAGGGTTTAAATTTGTCTTGCAGGGGGTGGGATCCAATGTAGTAGTCTCTTGGATGAGATAGTTGAGGCAAATGTAGAGGTTAAAGCAACCAAATCCAATAGGCAGGCCGCGCAGGCGCAGGACAGGGAGAGTGGAAGGTCTGGTCGGCTAAACTGCAATTACTTTAATGCCAGAAGCCTTACAGGTAAGGCAGATGAACCCAAAGGATGGATTGGTACATGGGATTGTGATATTATAGCTATTACAGAAACGTGGTTGCGGGATGGGCAGGACTGGCAGCTCAATGTTCCAGGGTACCGATCCTTCCGGCATGACAGAGGTGGCGGTAAAGAGGAGGGGGAGTTACACTATTGATTAGGGAGGACATTACGAAAGTACTTAGAGAGGATATCCCAGGGGGAATGTCCAGCGAGGCCATATGGGTAGAACGTAGAAATAAGAAAGGGGTGATCACTTTGATGGGATTATACTATAGGCCCCCCAATATTCAGAGGGAAGTGGAGGACCATTTTTGGTGTCATCTGCAAACTTACTAATCATGGCCCTGACATTCACATCCAAGTATTAATATATATGACAAACAACAGAGGGCCCAGCACAGATCCCTGTGGCACACCACTGGTCACCGGCCTCCAATCTAAGAAACAACCCTCCACTAGCACCCTCTGCCTCCTATTACCAAGCCAACTTTGAATCCAATTTGCTAGTTCACCCTGGATCCCATGTGTTGGAACCTTTTGGACCAGCCTAGCATGCGGGACCTTGTCAAAGGCCTTGCTAAAGTCCATGTAGATAACGTCCATCGCCCTGCCCTCGTCAATTCTCTTGGTCACCTCCTTGAAAAACTCAATCAAATTCGTGAGACATGATTTCCCACGCACAAAGCCATGCTGGCTATCCCTAATCAGACCATGCCTTTCCAGATGCCTATAAATCCCAGTTTCTCAGAATCCCTTCCAATAACTTTCCCACCACTGATGTAAGGCTCACCGGCCTGTAGTTCCCTGCTGCACTTCTTAAATAAAGGCGGGCCGAAGGGCCTGTTTCTGTGCTGTACGACTCTATCTCTCTGTGACTCTATTAACACCAGGGCTATTGATCCTGAGACTGTTCATCTTTTTCAACACCGGGGCTAAAGTTCCTGAGATTTTTCATCCACATAAACACCAGGACTTTTGTGCCTGAGACTGTCCATCAACACCAACACCAGACGTACTGCTCCTGAAAGTGTTTACTCAAATCAACAGCAGGGCTATTGTTCCTGAAACTGTTCATTCTTATCAACATCATGACAATTTTTCCTGAGATGTTCATCCACATCAACACCAGGGCTATTGTTCCTACGACTGATCATCAATAACTACTTCAGGGCTATTGCTCCTGAGACTCCTCATCCAGATCAACACCAGGCATCATGTTCCTCCAACTGTTCATTAAAATGAAGACCTGCTATGGTTTCTGAGATAGTTAATCAACATCAACACATAGGGCAACTGTTCCAGAGAAAGTTCAACCACAACAAAACCAGGGTTATAGTGCCTGAGACTGTACATCCAATGCAACACCAGGGCTATCTGCGCTGCGACTATTCAACCACATCTACTGTGGGCTATTATTCCTGAGACTGTTCATCCAAATCAATACCAGGGCTATTGTTCCTGCGACTGTTCATCCAAATCATTACCAGGGCTATTGTTCCTGCGACTATTCACCATATAAACGCAAGGGCTATTTTGCCAGAGATGTTCATCCAAATCAACACCAGGGCTGTTGTCCTGCGACTGTTTATTCACATAAATGCCAGGGCTATTGTTGCTAAGACTTTTCATCCAATTCAACAACAGGGCTATTGTTACTGACACTGTTTATACAAATCAACACAATGGCTATTGTTCCTGTGACTGTTCATCCACATAAACATCAGGGGTATTGTGGCCAAATCTACTAGAATTCTTCGAGGATGTAACTGGTAGAGTTGATGAGGGGGAACCAATGGATGTGGTTTATTTGGGCTTTCAGAAGGATTTAGACAAAGTCCCACATAAGAGATTAGCATGTAAAATTAATGTGCTTGGGATTGGGGTAGTGTATTGCGATGGTTAGAAAATTGGTTGGCAGACAGGAAACAAAGTGTAGGGGTAAGTGGGACTTTTTCCGAATGGCAAGGCAAAGTGGGGTACCGCAGGGATCGATGCTAGGATCCCAGATATTCACAATATATATTAATGATTTAGATGAGGGAACTAAATGCAATTTCTCCAAATTTGCAGATGACACAACACCGGGTGGGAGAGTGAGTTGTGAGGAGGATACAGAGAGGCTTCAGGCTGATTTGGACAGGTTGAGTGAGTGGGAAAATGCATGGCAGATGCAGTGTAAGGTGGATAAATGTGAGGTTATCCACTTTGGTCGCAAAAACAGGAAGGCAGATTATTATCTGAACGGCTATAAACTGAGAAAGGGGAATATGCAGCGAGACCTGAGTGTTCTCGTACACCAGTCACTGAAGGTAAGCATGCAGGTCCAACAGGCGATAAAAAAGGCAAATGGTATGTTGGCCTTCATAGCGAGAGGATTCGAGCACAGGAGAAGGGATGTCTTGCTGCAATTATGCAGGGCCTTGGGTCGGCTACACCTGGATTATTGTGTGCAGTTTTGGTCTCTTTATCTGAGGAAGGATGTTCTTGCTATAGAGGGAGTGCAGCGAAGGTTTACCAGACTGATTCCTGGGATGGCGGGACTGATGAGGAGAGATTGAGTCGGTTAAGATTATATTCGCTGGAGTTCAGAAGAGTGAGGGGGGAATCTCATAGAAACCTGTAACATTCTAACTGGACTTGACATGGTAGATGCAGGAATGATGTTCCCGATGGTGGGGGAGTCCAGGACCATGGGTCATAGTCTAAGGATACGGGTAGACCTTTCAGGATTGAGATGAGGAGACATTTCTTCACTCAGAGAGTGGTGAGCCTGTAGAATTCAATACTACAGAAAGCAGTTGAGGCCAAAATATTGTACGTTTTCAAGAACGAATTAGATATAGCTCTTGGGTCTAAAGGGATCAAAGGCTCTGGGGCGAAAGCGGGAACAGGTTACTGAGTTGGATGATCAGCCATGATCAGAGTGAATGGTGGAGCAGTCTCGATGGGTCGAATGGCGTAATCCTGCTCCTATTTTCTATGTTTCTATGAGACTGTTCATCCATATCATTTATTATTATTATTCCAAAGACGGTTCGCCCACATCAACACCAGGGCTATTTTTTCTGATACTGTACATCCACAACAACAACAGGGCTATTGTTCCTGAGACTGTTCATCCATATCAACAGCAGGACTATTGTTCCTCAGCTTTTCCATTCACATCAATACCAGGACTGCTATACGTCAGACTGTTCATCCACATCTAATTCTGTGATCATAACAAAGTAATTTGCAAATCACTTTTTGTCGAAACTTGTAAGGAATTTAGAATTATGTTGTTTCCCATATCCTCTAATCATCATATTGTATTACTTTCAACAATGGTTCATTTAAGCTGTTTGTTTCCAAGAACGTAACTAACATCCCTGCTCAGATTCCCTTGATGACGGTCCTCAGGGATATTGATCCGTGGTATTCATAAGGGTTTCTCTGAAGAATTCTGTGCATTGGTGTTTCACACAAGAAATTTACCAGATAGAGCTCGTTTACTACCCGATTCTTGCAACTGTCAGTACTCCCGGTAAGGCAGTGAAATGACATGGTGGAAGTTCAATACCAATTTTGACTGTTCATGTTATATTTTCTCCTGTTTGATGGCAACAGTTAAGTGCCAAGTGATTGTCTTGTTTTCCTAATGTGATCTCTTAATTAATATTATAACTCTTCTGGAATCTATACCACAGAATTTTTTCAACAAACATTTAATGTTTACAATATAAACTCTTTCCTCGAGTCTGCACGAACTTCAGATCAGAAATAATTTCGCAATTTTAAATGTGCTGATGTTGTAAAATGGGTTACATGTGTAACATGGGGAAACTCCAATTTATTGTATTCTAACGATATTTCTAGTTGACATTTGGGGTTACTGCAGACTAGATTAGATTACAGCACTGAAACAGGCCCTTCGGCCCTCCGAGTCTGTGCCGAACATCAACCACCCATTTATACTAATCCTGCACTAATCCCATATTCCTACCAAACATCCCCACCTGTCCCTATATTTCCCTACCAGCTACCTATACTAGTCACAATTTATAATGGCCAATTTACCTATCAACCTGCAAGTCTTTTGGCTTGTGGGAGGAAACCGGAGTACCCGGAGAAAACCCACGCAGCCACAGGGAGAACTTGCAAACTCCACACAGGCAGTATCCGGAATCGAACCCGGGTCCCTGGAACTGTGAGGCTGCGGTGCTAACCACTGCGCCACTGTGCCGCCCCAAACGTTTCTCTTGTTCGTATGGATTTGAATTCAGCTTCGGTTTTGTTTCTCACTGTTAGTGGAAGGAATAGATTGCTGTGAACGGTGCATGGTCCACTCCACCAGACATTTCCATTCTGAAATGTGCCTGGCCAAATTAAAAAGATGGTGAGAGTGAGCTCTCCATGATGTACAGAATACAACAGAAAAGGGCAAGATTGCACGCTCTATGTTGTACAATCTATAACCCAATAGTGAGAGTATGTGCTCTCTCTATCCATTACAGACTGTAACCCAACAGACCAAGAGTGCACTCTCCATGTTACACAGGTGGTAAACCAACAGAGCAAGAGTGCACTTTCCATGCTATAGAGGTAGTAAACCAACAGGGCGGGAATTCACGTTCCATGTTACACAGGCGGTAAACCAACAGGGCGAGAATGCACGTTCCATGTTGCATTGAATATAACCCAACAGGGCGAGAGTGCGTTCTCCATGTTGCACAGACCATAATTCAACAGGGCGAGAGTGTGAGCTCTCCATGTTTTACAGACCATAACTCAACAGGGCGGAGCTGTTCGACAGTTACTTCCTCTTCGAGACACTGGTGTTCTGGATACCAGAATTCTGCAGACATTTTCTGTACTGTTTTAACCTCAGCATCTATTTCTTTGTCTGAGATCAACAATTTCATTTGTTTTATTTAATGTTCTCCTATTTTCTTTAGCTGCAAATTTCAATGCTGCCAATACTAGGTTCTTTAAATTAAAAATAGCATTAATTCAGAACTGTAAAACTTATATTTACACACATTCTTCAGGACTATAAATGGCTCTTTACAAAATGTTTTGGGACAGTGTTGATGTAAATTTCATGCTATCTGTTTATTACAGTTAACTTGCTGTCAGAAGCTGCAATCAAAATATAACACCGAGAAAACAGCCGCAGTGGTTATCGCCACCGTGTTTGTGGTGAGCTGTCTCAGAAATATTCCCTTTTACTATTCAGTTGAACCTGTATTTAGAATTGATGATGTGCCTTGGTATTGTGTTTCCACAGCTGATTATTTCACGTCCCCCTTGTGGAGGGTATACATGTGTATCCACATCATCACAAATCCTCTATTACCAATCCTTTTAATTCTGTTGTTCAATGCTTTGACCGTCAAGCACATTATAGTGGCCAATAGAGCCCGCAGAGGACTCCGGAGCAACAGTGAGAAACAGGATGATCCAGAGGTGAAGAATCGGAGGAAATCCATGATTTTGCTTTTTACTATTTCTGCCAATTTCATATTATTGTGGATGACGTATGTTGTCCATCTTCTAAACTGGCCAGTGGAAAACTTTTATTACACAGATAAATATTACAATAATGCGATATATATTACCCAGCAAGTTGGATTTATGCTGCAGTTTCTCAGTTGCTGCTCAAACATTTGTATCTATGGACTGGCACAGAGAAAATTCAGAGAGGAGCTGCAGAATGAGTTGAGATATGTGTTTACACTGATTGAGAAATTGTGTCAATAACAAGTAATGAACATCGATGTGGAGCAGGGCTTATAGGTTTATAAGTCAATTGCGTTTACATTCCTGAATTCCTTATGTGTAGGTGAATGACAATGAGAAGACTGATTATCTTTAACAAGATGTTGGGAAGTCATGTATAATGAACAGAATATTAAAGATGAATTTTAATATGGCAAAATGAAATGTTAATAACATGAACTATTCTGATGTTAATTTAACGGCTGGATTTGTGGAGTAAAAGCAAGCGTACACCAACAAAATACATCAAATTAGTCATATTTGACATGTGTCCCTCTTCTCACCTTCTTCCCCATCCCTTTCAAAACCACGATCGTCACCCCTTCCTCAAATGTCAACGCTCAAAACCTCTGTTCTTAAAAATAAGCTACAATCCCGAGGGCCCAAGGATCGCGGCCTACTCACTGACCTTCCTGGAGTGGAGATGAGCGGACCTGTGGGGAGAACGCCGTGAAAGGAATGATAATTGAGCCCGAGGATCGTGGCCCACACACGAAGCTTTCGGAAGCGGAGCAGAGAGCAGTCCAGACACACCACAGTTTGAATACAAATTGAACAGTGACGTCACAGGAAAGCTGCAAGATGATTCGTTGGTGAGTATTAAGGAATAACTCTAAATAGCTGGGTAAATAACTACAAGATAAGGGAAAGATCTACAGTGTTTTTAAAATATAGTAGGTAGTGTTTTTTGTGGGGAATCAAGGTCCCGAGTGTAAATCGTCTAATTTTTGCGCAATTTAAGGCGCCAAATTAAGGGTAAGTCATGGCAGGGCAGCCAGGCACCGTGGAGTGCTCCTCCTGTGCAATGTGGGAAGTCCGGGACACTTCCAGTGTCCTGGGCAAACACGTGTGCAGGAGGTGTCTCCAGCTGCAGCTACTCGAACTAATTTGGCAGGGAGATCGGATAAAGAGTGGAGGTACAGTAGGGGCGATGCACAGTCAAGTATAGAAGAGAAACTGCATCAGTCTGGAACACAGAGCAAGTATAGACCTCTTAAGGCCCAAGTAAAAAATGCAAGGCTGGATTGCATCTACTTTAATGCAAGGAGTCTTACCAGTAAGGTAGACGAATTGAGGGCGTTGATTAGCACATAGAATTATAATATTATTGTTATCATAGAAACATGGTTGAGGGAGGGCAAGGACTGGCAGCTCTATATTTCATGGAATGGAATATTCAGGAGAGAAAGGGTAGAAGCAAAAGAGGAGGTGGCCTTGCACTGTTGATCAAAGTGTCATGTCTGCAGTAAAGAGGGATGATATCTTAGAAGTTATCTCAAATGAAGCCATTTGGGGAGAACTTAAAAGCAAAAAGGGGGTGAATACTTGGCTCGGAGTGTACTGTAGGCCACAAAACTGTCTTGGACAGATATAGGAGCAGATATGTAGGCAAATCGCAGAGAGATATAAAAATAATAGGGTAATAAAAGTAGGGGATTTCAACTACCCCAATATCAACTAGGATAGTCTTAGTGCAAAAGGCTTAAAGGGGGTGGAATTCTTAAAATGCATATAGGAGAGCTTTTCGAGCCAGTACGTAGAAGGCCCTGCAATAGAAGTGGCAGGACTGGACCTAGTCCTCGAGAATGAAGCCGAACAAATGGTCGAAGTGCCAGTGGGGATAGTGACCATAATTCTGTAAGATTTAAGATAGTTATGGAAAAGCGCAAAGATGGAACAGAAATAAATGTACTGAATTGGCGGAAGGCCGATTCAAATATGATAAAACAGGGTCTGGCCAAAGTGGACTGGGAGCAGCTCCTTGTTGGAAATTCTACACGAGACCAGTGGGATTTTTTCAAAGAGGAAATAGTGAGAGTTCAGAGCCAACATGAACCCAGTAAGGTAAAGGGTAGGACGAACAAGTCCAGGGAACCCTGGATGTCAAGACATATGCAGCATTGGATCAGGGTAAAAAAGGAGGCTTTTGGCTGATTCAGAGCGCTGAAAACAGCGGGGGCACTGGAGGAGTACAGAAAGTGTAGGGAGGTGCTTAAAAAAGTAATTAGGAGAGCGAGGAGGGGACATGAAGAAGCACTGGCAGGAAAGATAAAGGAAAATCCTAAGGCGTTTTATAAGTTTATTAAGGGCAAGAGGAGAACCCGGAAAAGAGTAGGGCCCATTAGGGACCAAAGTGGCAATCTGTGTGTGGAACAGGAGGACATAGGTGAGGTTTTAAATTATTACTTTTCCTTGTTGTTCACTGTGGAGAAGGTCGATGTAGGTATGGAAATCAGGGAGGGGGAGTGTGAAAAACTTGAACATAATAGCATTGAATGGGAGGAAGTATTAGCTGTTTTATCGGGCCTAAAAGTGGATAAATCCCCAGGCCCAGAATCAATGTATCCCAGGCTGTTATGTGAGGCAAGGGAAGAGACAGCAGGGGCTCTAACACAACATTTCAAATCTTCTCTTGCCACAGGAGAGGTGCCAGAGGGTTGCAGGACCGAATGTGGTACCATTATTCGAGAAATGTAGCAGGGATAAACCAGGTAATTACAGGCAAGTGAGACTAACATCAGTGGTTGAGAAACTATTGGGAAACAATTCTGAGGGAGAGGACTAATGTCCAGTTGGAGAGGCAAGGATTAATCTGGAATAGTGAGCATGTCTTTGTCAGGGGGCGATCGTGTTTTACTAATTTGATTGAATTTTTTGTGGCGGTGAATCGATGTGCAGATGAGGTTAACGCAATTGATGTAGTCGACATGGGCTTCAGTAAGGATTTCGATAGGGTCCCTCATGGGAGATTGGTTAAGAAGGTAACGCCCATGGGATCCAGGGCAATTTGGCAAATTGGATCAAAAATTGTTTGAATGACAGGAGACAGAGGGTAATGGTCGAGGGCTGTTTTTGCGATTGGAAGCCTGTGATCAGCGGTGTAACAAAGGGATCGGTGCTGTGACCCTTGCTGTTTATCTTGCTCATTAATGATTTAGACGTGCATATAGGAGATATGCTAAGTAAGTTCGCTGATGAGACGAAAATTGCTAATGTCGTAAATAGTGAGGAGGAAAGCCTTAGATTACAGAACGATGTAGATGGGATGGTAAGATGGGCAGAGCAGTTGCAAAGTAAAATTAATCCTGAGAAGTGTAAGGTGGGAGGACTAATAGGGCAAGGGAATATACAATGGATGGGAGGAACCTAAAAAATACAGAGAGTCGACTTGGTTTACTTGTCCATCAGTCAGTGAAGGCAGCAGTGGCGCTGTGGTGAGCACTGCGGTCTCACAGCTCGAGCGACCCGGGGATGATTCTGGGTACAGCCTGTGCGGAGTTTGCAAATTTTTTCCCTATGACTGTGTGGGTTTCTACCGGGTACTCTGGTTTCCTCCCAGAGCTAAAGACTTGCAGGTTGATGAGTAATTGACCATTGTAAGTTGCCCCAAGAGTAGGTAGGTTGCAGGGAATATGGGATTACTGTAGGGTTAGTATAAATGGGTGGTTGTTGGTCGGCACATACTCAGTGGGCCGAAGGGCCTGTTTCAGTGTTGTATTTGTCAATATAAATATAGCATAAATAGGTGGTTGATGGTCGGCACAGACTCAGTGGGAATGAGAACCAAATGAGGTCAGTGGAGAGTAAGGATGTAGTAACTAAAGCCTGTAAGGAACTAGATAATGAAGTCAGCGTGACTAAGGGAAAGAGTAGGCAGGAAGCAGATGATGAAAGCAAAGGGACTGGTGGTCTGAGGTGTATTTGCCTTAATGCAAGAAGTGTAATAGGTAAGGCAGATGAACTTAGGGCTTGGATTAGTACCTGGGAGTATGATGTTATTGCTATTACTGAGACTTGGTTAAGGGAAGGGCATGATTGGCAACTAAATATCCCAGGGTACGATGCTTCAGGCGGGATAGAGAGGGAGGCAAAAGGGGTGGAGGAGTTGCATTACTGGTCAAAGAGGATATCACAGCTGTGCTGAAGGAAGGCACTATGGAGGACTCGAGCTGTGAGGCAATATGGGCAGAACTCAGAAATAGGAAGGGTGCGGTAACAATGTTGGGGCTGAACGACAGGCCTCCCAACAGCGAGCGTGAGATAGAGGTACAAATATGTAAACAGATTATAGAAAGCTGTAGGAGCAACAGGGTGGTGGTGATAGGAGATTTTTATTTTCCCAACATTGACTGGGATTCACTTAGTGTTGGAGGTATAGATGGAGCAGAATTTGTAGAGAGCATCCAGGAGGGTTTTCTAGAGCAGTATGTAAATAGTCCAACTCGGGAAGGGGCCATACTGGACCTGGTGTTGGGGAATGAGCCCGGCCAGGTGGTTGACATTTCAGTAGGGGACTACTTTGGGAATAGTGATCACAATTCCGTAAGTTTTAGAATACTCATGGACAAAGACGAGAGTGGTCCTAAAGGAAGAGTGCAAAATTGGGGTTTGGCCAACTATACCAAAATTCGACAGGAGCTGGGGAATGTAGATTGGGAGCAGCTGTTTGAAGGTAAATCCACATGTGATATGTGGGAGGCTTTTAAAGAGAGGTTGATTAGCGTGCAGGAGAGGCATGTTCCTGTGAAAATGAGGGGTAGAAATGGCAAGATTAGGGAACCATGGATGACAGGTGAAATTGTGAGACGAGCAAAGATGAAAAAGGAAACATACATAAGGTCTAGGCGGCTGAAGAAAGACGAAGCTTTGAAAGAATATCGGGATTGTCGGCGCAATCTGAAACGAGGAATTAAGTGGGCTAAAAGGGGTCATGAAATATCTTTAGCAAACAGGGCTCAGGAAAACCCCAAAGCCTTTTATTCATATATAAGGAGCAAGAGGGTAACTAGAGAAAGGATTGGCCCACTCAAGGACAAAGGAGGAAAGTTATGCGTGGAGTCAGAGAAAATGGGTGAGATTCTAAATGAGTACTTTGCATCGATATTCACCGAGGAGAGGGATATGACGGATGTTGAGGTTAGGGACAGATGTTTGATTACTCTAGGTCAAGTCGGCATAAGGAGGGAGGAAGTGTTGGGTATTCGAAAAGGTATTAAGCTGGACAAGTCCCCAGGTCCGGATGGGATCTATCCCACGTTTATGTGGGAAGCGAGAGAGGAAATAGTTGGGGCCTTAACAGATATCTTTGCAACATCCTTAAGCACGGGTGAGATTACGGAAGACTGGAGAATTGCTAATGTTGTCCCCTTGTTTAAGAAGGGTAGCAGGGATAATCCAGGTAATTATAGACAGGTGAGCCTGACGTCAGTGGTAGGGAAGCCGCTGGAGAAGATACTGAGGGATAGGATCTATTCCCATCTGGAAGAAAATGGGCTTATCAGTGATAGGCAACATGGTTTTGTGCAGGGAAGGTCATGTCTTACCAACTTAATAGAATTCTTTGAGGAAGTGACAAAGTTGATTGATGAGGGAAGGGCTGTAGATGTCGTATACATAGACTTCAGTAAGGCATTTGATAAGGTCCCCCATGGTAGACTTATGGAGAAAGTCAGGAGGCATGGGATAGTGGGGAATGTGGCCAGTTGGATTAAGAATTGGCTAACTGATAGAAGGCAGAGAGTGGTCTTAGATGGTAAATACTCAGCCTGGAGCCCAGTTACCAGTGGCGTGCCGCAGGGATCAGTTCTGGGTCCTCTCCTGTTTGTGATTTTTATTAACGACTTGGATGAGGAAGTCGAAGGGTGGGTCAGTAAATTTGCAGATGATACAAAGGTTGGTGGAGTTGTGGATACCGAGGAGGGCTATTGTCGTCTGCAAAGGGACTTGGATAGGTTGCAGTGCTGGGCTGAAAAGTGGCAGATGGAGTTTAACCCTGAAAAGTGTGAGGTCGTCCATTTTGGAAGGACAAACATGAATGCAAAATACTGGGTTAACGGTAGGGTTCTTGGGCATGTGGAGGAGCAGAGAGACCTTGGGGTCTATGTGCATAGATCGTTGAAAGTTGCAACTCAAGTGGATAGGGCTGTGAAGAAGGCATATGGGGTGTTAGCGTTCATTAGCAGAGGGATTGAATTTAAGAGCCGTGAGGTGATGATGCAGCTGTACAGGACCTTGGTAAGGCCTCATTTGGAGTACTGTGTGCAGTTCTGGTCGCCTCATTTTAGGAAGGATGTGGAAGCCTTGGAGAGGGTGCAGAGGAGATTTACCAGGATGTTGCCTGGAATGGAGAATAAGTCTTACGAGGAAAGGCTGAACATTCTAGGCCTCTTCTCATTAGAAAGGAGAAGGATGAGGGGTGACATGATAGAGGTTTATAAGATGATCAGGGGAATAGATAGGGTAGACAGTCAGAAACTTTTTCCCCGGGTGGAGCAAAGCGTTACAAGGGGTCATAAATTTAAGGTGAAGGGTGGGAGATATAAGGGGGATGTCAGGGGAAGGTTCTTTACCCAGAGAGTGGTCGAGGCATGGAATGCCTTGCCCGGGGAAGTTGTTGAGTCAGAAACTTTAGGGACTTTCAAAAGGCTTTTGGATAGGTATATGGATAAAGGAGAATGATGGGGTATAGATTAAATTGTCCTTGACAGAGGACAAAGGATCGGCACAACATTGTGGGCCGAAGGGCCTGTTCTGTGCTGTATGTTCTATGTTCTATGTTCTATGTAATCAGGGCAAATGCGAGGTGATGCATTTTGGAAGATCCAATTCAAGAGTGAACTATACAGTAAATGGAAAGGTCCTGGGGTAAATTGATGCACAGAGAGATTTGGGTGTTCAGGTCCATTCTTCCCTGAAGGTGGCAACGCAGGTCAATAGAGTGGTCAAGAAGGCATACGGCATGCTTTCCTTCATCGGACGGTGTATTGAGTACAAGAGTTGGCAGGTCATGTTACAGTTGTATAGGACTTTGGTTCGACCACATTTGGAATACTGCGTGCAGTTCTGGTCGCCACATTACCAAAAGGATGTGGATGCTTTGGAGAGTATGCAGAGGAGGTTCACCAGGATGTTTCCTGGTATGGAGGGCGCTAGCTATGAAGAGAGGTTGAGTAGATTAGGATTATTTTCATTAGAAAGACGGAGGCTGAGGGGGGACCTGATTGAGGTGTACAAAATCATGAGAGGTATAGACAGGGTGGATAGCAAGAGGCTTTTTCCCAGAGTGGGGGATTCAATTACAAGGGGACACGAGTTCAAAGTGAAAGGGGAAATGTTTAGGGGGGAAATGCTTGGAAAGTTCTTTATGCAGAGGGTGGTGGGTGCATGGAATACATTGCCAGCGGAGGTGGTAGACGCGGGCACGATAGCGTTATTTAAGATGTATCTGGACAGATACATGAATGGGCAGGAAGTAAAGAGACACAGTCCCTTCGAAAATAGGCGCCAGGTTTAGATCGAGGATTTGGAGCGGCGTAGGTTTGGAGGGCCGAAGGGCCTGTTCCTGTGCTGTAATGTCCTTTGTTCTTTGTTCAGTGGGCCGAAGGGCCTTTTTCTGTGCTGTATCTTAACTAAAATAAATAGAACTGGTTGATAATGTGTTTAGGATGGCAAATGGGGTACTTGCCTTCGTTAGCTGAGGCAAAGAATATAAGAGCAGATAAGTTATGATGGAGCTGTACAAAACGCTAGTTGGGCCACAGCTGGAGTACTGTGTACAGTTCTGGGAACCACACTGTAGGAAGGGTGTGATTGCCCTGGAGAGGATGCACAGGTGATTCACCAGGAAGTTGTCTGGGCTGGAGCATTTCCGTGATGAAGCAAGACTAGGGTTGTTTTCCTTCATGCAGAGAAGGCTGAGGTGGGACTTCATTGAGGTATACAAAATTATGAGCGGCATTGATAGGTTACATAAGAAGATATTTTTTTCCATTAGCGGAGGTGTCGATAACAGGGGGCATAGACTTAAGGTAAGGGACAGGAGGTTTAGAGGGGATTTATTTTTTACTCATAAGGTTCTTGGAATCTGGAATGCACTGCCGGAAGCGCTGGTAGAGGCAGGCACCCGAACCAAATTTAAGAAGTATTTTGATGAGCACGTGAAACGTCATAGCATACCACGCTACGGGCAGAGTGATGGAAAATGGGATTAGAATAGTTAGGTGTTTGATGGCCAGCACAGACACCATGGGCTGTCGGGCCTGCTTCTGTGATGTATAACTAGATTAGATTTTTAGATTAGAGATACAGCACTGAAACAGGCCTTTCGGCCCACCGAGTCTGTGCCACACATCAACCACCCATTTATACTAATCCTACACTAATCCCATATTCCTACCAAACATCCCCACCTGTCCCTATATTTCCCTACCACCTACCTATACTAGTCACAATTTATAATGGCCAATTTACCTATCAACCTGCAAGTCTTTTGGCTTGTTGGAGGAAACCGGAGAAAACCCTTTCCTCTCCAAATCCCTTCAACATATATTGCCTCCCAAATCCATGTGCGCATCCTTCTGACAATAACATATTTGTATCTCTTGATTCAGCTTTCTATTCCTGCCACAATACTCAAAACTTCGCAAACAATGTTATACATCACACCTTCTGCGACAGTTACTGTGGTGCACAATCTCTGCACAAGACCTCCTCGGTCTCTCTGCATTATTTGACATGTTCACATACAACTCTCCTTCTATGTCTCTGATCTGTTCTCACTGAATATTCCCCTCTCTCAGTTTATTGCCGTTCAGATAATAATCTGCTTTCCTGTTTTTGCTACCAAAGTGGATAATCTTACATTTATCCACATTATATTGCATCTGCGATGCATTTGCCCACTCACTCAACCGGTCCAAATCGTCCTGAAGTATTCACTCAGCAGGTCTGGCAGCATCTGTGGAAAGAGAAGCAGAGTTAACGTTTCGGGTCAGTGACCCTTCTTCGGAACTGACAAATATTAGAAAAGTCACAGATTATAAACAAGTGAGGTGGGGGTGGGGTAAGAGATAACAGAAGTGAAGGAGCATGATTGGACCAGGCCACATAGCTGACCAAAAGGTCAAGGAGCAAAGGTAAACAATATGTTAATGGTGTGTTGAAAGACAAAGCATTAGCACAGATTAGGTGTGAATACACTGAATATTGAACAGCAGCAAGTGCAAACCTGAAGAACATTAACATCCATGTTAATGTTCATTTGCCCGACAATCGTGGTAATGACTTCAATGTTATTGTTTTACTATTAATCTTTGCATGGAACTTATTCCATGATAAACCAGTAGCGTTAAACTCTCTGGCCTTGCTGTGCTACTCTGTTGGCTGTAGACAAATCACTACAGTGCTTTGTTGCCTCGACTTTTCTCTGCAGAATTACTTATCTCCCTTCATATGAATCTTTTCCCACCATTTTACTTCAAAGCCCTTCCTGGATCCCTAGTTATATGATTCACCATATGATGAATCCTATGGTCCCAGCCTGGTTTAACTGGATCCCATACCAATGGAACAGCTCCCTCTTTGCCCAGCAATGGTGCCAGTACCCCATGAATGGAAGCTCATCCTTTGAGCCAACCATATAATCATCTAACCTTCTTGACCCTGTGCCAATTGGTCCGTTTCTCGGATAACAATCTGATCGGAGAGTATTATCTATGAAATTCTGCATTTGAATTTGGACACTAACACCTCAAACTCTTTCTGCAGAGCATCATTCCTCTTTCTGCATAGGATATTTTTTCCTATTTGGACCATGATAACTGGATCCTCCACCTTACTTTCTAATTTCATCTCCAGCTGGCATTGGGAAGGTCTCGAACTTTAAGAACTCCAGGTCGTGGCTGCAGATAAAAGTAACTATTTCCTGATTATACTGCCCGCTGTCTTTGCCACATTCCATTTTAGTGCCCCACTTGAATGTCATCCGGCACCATGGAGTTTTGGTCACTTTGCCCATTCACTCTGCAGTACTTGTACTCATCCACACTGGTAACAAGTACCTCATGCCTGTTGGTCAAAATCAAGGGCCAAGGCTCCTCCATCATTAAATGTTGGACCCACATAGCTGTCTGATTCACAGTTACATCCTCGTTTCCCTGACCATTGACTGACTCAGATGTTCAACTTAACCAAAGGTGTGTGACTGCCTCCTGGAACAATGTGTCCAGCGAACTCTCCCCGTTTCTGAGGGCGCACATTGAATGCAGCTCGGACTCTACCTCAACAACTCGGAGACAATGTTGCAGACACTTACCCCAGATCTGCCTGTCCAGCATCTCAATACTCTCCACAAGCTCCCACGTGTTGCAGTGACAGAACCTCGTCTGCTCTACAATGTCTGTCAAACCTTATTTATTCATTTACTGAGTTAACTAGTGAAAGGGAGTTCAGTCACCCTCCGATTCCACAATAGACCACACAAGACTCAAGTTCTTTATTCACCGGTTTATTGCATGCATATGGAGGAGAGACCGTACCCATACAAACACCCCGAGTGGTTACAAAGCATCATTTTTATACCATTTTACCGATAACAGTTTGTTTGCATTTACCAATCAATCGGTTACACTTCTTACTCTCTTTTCTGTATCCAATTGTGTCTACTTGTACATAGCTAGGTTACCCTATTACATTCTAAGCAGGTATACATGATATTTTCCAATCATGAGAAAGACATGTACACATGAAACTTAGAGAGTTGTCTGGTTTTTGTCACTCTTGACAGCATCAGGTCTTCTCCTTTGTTCAAACTAAGGTATGTACACATTAAACATAGTTGACCCTTGCCTGGTTCAAATCACTGCAACAGCTCGTGGTTCATCAGGCCTTCTCCTGTGTTCACTGTCCCAGTCATTTTTTCTGCCCCAACAGCGCTTGCCACCGCTCCCCCCACCCCCCGCCGCCACTTTTGGCCCTTGACCTGCCCAAGTTGGCTAAGCACCAGCGTTGAGAGTTCCTCCATTTGCCCTCAGATGGCCAGTCGTTCAGACGTCTGGAGGAATCCTAAACTGCCAAACTATGTAGATTAGCTTTTCCTCTTATCCCCATATCCCTTCCCCTTGTGTGCATGGTTGATACCGGAGCATATCCTCAAAATGCCATTTTATACCCTTTTAGGGATCGCCGCTGGTAGTGACACAGACCATACCAACTGTGCCAAACGAAAAATGGCCATTACCATTGGATATATATATATATATATATTTTATTCATTCATGAGATGTGGGCGTCACTGGCCAGGCTAGCTTTTATTGCCCATCCCTAATTGCCCTTGAGAAAGTGGCGGTGAGCTGAGTGGCTTGCTAGGCCATTTTAGAGGGCATGTAAGAGTCAACCACATTGCTGTGGGTCTCGAGTCACATGTAGGCCAGACCAGGTAAGGACAGCAGATTTGCTTCCCTAAAGGGCATTACTGAACCAGATGGGTTTTTACAACAATCGGCAATGGTTTCATGGCCATAATTGGAATAGCTTTTTAATTCCAGATTTATTAATTGAATTCAAATTCCACCTTCTGCTGTGGTGGGATTCGAACCCATGTCCCCAGAGCAATACCCTGGATGTCTGGGTTACTAGTCCAGTGACAATACCACTACGCCACTGCCTCCCAATGCCACCAATTTGTCAGTCGCCATGCGGCAGAGTAATTTCTGGCCCACCTCGCCAACTGTGTGGCTGATCTGTTGGCCAGGACTATGTGGATGCGCCCCCGTGTGATTTGTTCTTTCCAAGCCTGGTTTATGTTTTGCACATATGATACACTGCTGGCAGTATCTCGCTGCTTCCCTGCCCATCCTTCGCCACCTCCAACACCGGCACATAAGGTCCACCATATGATTTCACCCGGTATATTACGCCCCATGGTAGATTTCTAACAATATACGCCTGATACCCGGGGGACCTATAACCCTTCCTTCCTTTCGTCAAATTCCGTCCTCATCTCTCTCTGCTCCCCATCCTTCCCACTACAATATGCACTGATGCAACGCACCAAAGCTCCTTAGACAGCACTTTCCAAACCCTCGACCTCTACCAACTACAAGGACAAGGGCGGCAAATGCATGGGAACACCACCACCTGCAAGTTCCCCTCCAATTTACACACCATCCTGACATGGAACTATATCGCCCTTCCTTCACCGTCGCTGGGTCAAAATCCTGGAACTCCATTCCTAACAGCACTGTGGGTGCACATACCTCTTGGGCTGCATTATCTCATGGCAGTCATCCTTGTGCTTTTATCCCTCCTCCGTCTTCTACCACTGCCCATCCTGTCCTTGGGACCCCGTCTATCAATCTGCGGGATCTGTCCATATAGAGGGTCATATCTGCCATTCAGAAGTCACGACAGCCATCTCAATTATCTGCATCAATCTGGTGTTGACAGCAAAGCTCATTTCACGTTCACAGCGGTCATCTCAAACTTTGCCAAGCCAAAAGCCATTCTAATCGGCCTCAAATATTGATCGACTGTCAGCCAATCGAGCCTCTTAGAACAGTAATGTTGATGCTGAACTTGTGCAATTCACAGTTGATCAATGTCTTCTTACGTACATTGTCTGTTGCCTGTACTTCATTATACATGGCAGGACATATGGTCCAGAATTTCCAGCTTCCAAGCTGCAAGATGTTCACCTTTCATTTCATGGGTGGCCATTTACCGTCTGTTGTCAGCATCGGATCCCTAATCATCACGTATGCAAAAAGGAGGGCAAAAAATTGACTGGTCAGTAACTTATTGGCTGAGGGCTGCCCAGCTTTTGGCAGGCCGTGACTGAGCAATAGAATGGCCTGATTATTCACACCTTCGGAGACAATTCCTGGTGACCATCAATTACTCCAGTTGAGTTGAGCTTCTACCCAGTAAACCGCTCCCTCCTGTGTTGGTCCCCTCACTTGTCAAAGTAACTATGAGGCTCACTCACCATTTTTAAATGTGAAGTGCCTTCTATATTTTCTTCTGGCTGCATTTCCTGGGCAACGTTTGGAGGCACCAACATCCACGCCATCTACATCTCCCTCTGGAGGTTATAGACTAAATCCAGCGGAAGGGCAAGAACCCCCTACGACTGGAGTGCAATCAGTTACAGGAATTGCATGAAGGTCCGTGCGAAAAGGAAGCACAGCCACCAATAGTTCTCTGATGCAGTGTCTTTGAATGTCCCGAGCCACGCCACAGGAAAATGAGCACACTTTGACACTTAGCTAGGGCCTGTTTGATGTTCAGCAGAGCGTTTACACGCTGGGGGGGCCATTAGACCGCATTTCTGCCGCCCAAGGTTCCGCTGAGATTGCCTGCAGTACAGCCTAGGGCCGCAGGGTGCCAAGTTCCTGTGTGTGATGGCAAAGACGCACTGATGTTGAGGCGCTATACTGAAAGAGATACTAACGGATTTTGCCCCCTTTTCGCAGTAAGCCTGCCAGTGAAGTGGATCATTCATACCTGTGCTGGCTCGCCAAAGGATCAATTTCCCAAGTGCCACTCCCACGCCTTCTCCACGCAAGCCATCAAATTCTTACTTTTCAGATAATTATACAATTCCCTCTGAATGCTTGAATTTAAACTAGCTCCACCAAAATCTCAGGCAGCGAATTCCAGAACCTAACTACTCGTTGCTGGCAAACCTTTTTGCATGTCACCATTGCTTCATTCGCCAATTACCTTAAATCTGTGCGTACTCGATTTTCACCCATCAGCTCTGTCCAGAACCCTCATGATTTTTTTAGAACATTACAGCGCAGTACAGGCCCTTCGGTCCTCGATGATGCGCCGACCTGTGAAACCATCTGACCTACACTATTCCATTTTCATCCATATGTCTATCCAATGACCACTTAAATGCCCTTAAAGTTGGAGAGTCTACTACTGTTGCAAGTAGGGCGTTCCACGCCCCTACTACTCTCTGAGTAAAGAAACTACCCCGAACATCTATCCCATATCTATCACCCCTCAACTTAAAGCTATGTCCCCTCGTGCTTGCCATCACCATCCGAGGAAAAGGACTCTCACTATCCACCCTATCTAACCCTCTGATTATCTTATATGTCTCTATTAAGTCACCTCTCCTCCTCCTTCTCTCCAACGAAAACAACCACAAGTCCCTCAGCCTTTCCTCGGAAGACCTTCCCTCCATACCAGGCAACATCCTAGTAAATCTCCTCTGCACCCTTTCCAAAGCTTCCACATCCTTCCGATAATGCGGTGACCAGAACTGCATGCAATACCCCAGGTGCGGTCTCACCAGAGTTTTGTACAGCTGCAGCATGACCGCGTGGCTCCGAAACTCGATCCCCCTACCAATAAAAGCTAACACACCATATGCCTTCTTAGCAGCCCTATTAACCTGGGTAGCAACTTTCAGGGATTTATGTACCTGGACACCAAGATCTCTCTGATCATCTACACTACCAATAATCTTCCCATTAGCCCAGTACTCTGCATTCCTGTTGTTCCTTCCAAAGTGAATCTCCTCACACTTTTCCGCATTAAACTCCATTTGCCATCTCTCAGCCAGGCTCTGCAGCCTATCTATGTCCCTCTGTACCCTACAACATCCTTCGGCACTATCCACAACTCCACCGACCTGTGTGTCATCCGCAAATTTACTAACCCACCCTTCTACACCCTCTTCCAGGTCATTTATAAAAATGACAAACAGCAGTGGCCCCAAAACAGATCCTTGCGGTACACCACTCGTAACTAAACTCCAGGATGAACATTTGCCATCATCCACCACCCTCTGTCTTCTTTCAGCTAGTCAATTTCTGATCCAAAGCTCTCAATCACCTTCACCAGGTGATTCACCAGGATGTTGCTTGGGTTGGAGCATTTCAGCTATGAAGAGAGACGAGATAGGCTAGGGTTGTTTTCCTGAGAGCAGAGAGGGCTGAGGGGGGAACTGATTGAGGTATACAATATTATGAGGAGCATAGACAGGGTAGATAAGAAGAAACATTTTCCCTGAGCAGAGATGTCACTAACCAGGGGGCATAGATTTAATTTAAGTGGAAAGATGTTTTGAGCGGATTTGAGGAAATCAGATTTCACCTAGTTGGTGGTTGGAAACTGAAACACAATGACTGTCGGGGTGGTAGAGGCAGGAACCCTCAAAACATTTAAGAAGTGTTTAGATGAGCACTTGAAACGTCATAACGTACAATGCGATGGACCAAGCGCTGCAAAATGGGATTAGATAATGCGAAGATTCGGCCTAAAGGCCTGTTCTGTATAACTGTATGACTCGATGTCTCTATGAGTCTAACCCTCCCTAACTCTGTACGCTCATCTCGCCCCATAAATTCGTCCCTCCTTTTGTAACCTCCTCCATTCCCTGCAACCCTCACTATCTCTGTGATATCCACCAACCCTACCATATTCCATAATCCTAGAATGTCCTCCAGTGCTACAGCTCGTCCTCTGTAAACTACACCATCCTTGTCAAGACTCCTATCTTAATAGCATCATCAAGCTCCTACATGCATGTCGGATATATGCACTCTTGCAAATTGAAAATCGTGCTTCCCGGATTCCCATTTCTCCACCAGCGATGGACGTGCATTCACGACTGACATACTACACTTTAGAATGCCCTCTTAACATTTCTTCACCTATATTCCCTGTAATTATCTGTCTGAGTATGCAAGCGATTTAAAAAAAAGTATATTCATTTCAAATTTTCTGTGCTCCCATGCACACACGTTGATTTAAAGGAGATGACCTGTTGCCTGGATGTGGAATTTCCATTGCTGCACTGCCATCCAGCCAAGAGAGAACATTGCCCCCTTCAGGGCGCTCATGAAGACCGATCTCTTGGACATGGCTTTTGCGCACCTCTACTAATATCTCCTTTTGGATTAGTGTCAAACGATTGCCTGATTAATGACCCCGAGAAACACCTTACGATGCTTTTGCCAATGTTCATCGGCGCTATAGGTATGTAAATTACTTATTATAAGCAAGCAGCTTGTTGCAATGGTTTGAATGGTGTGAGGGATCTTACAAATATCATCGAAACTGTGGCATGGCATCTACATTCTAGAAGATATGAGGGAAGAAAGAGTTTTTTCTCACATTTGCAGCCCTCTGCTGGCAAAGTAACTTATGGGCCATACGAATTCTACACTTCCTCAACTGATTCAATGTACAGTGTAGAAACATACAGTGTAGCCAGACTCTGTGGCTGGATGAAAAAAAAGGAAAGGCAAGCTTTTTATACAGAGCTTTTCATAACAGCAATGCTTCCCAATGTACTTCACAGACAATGAAGGAACAGCCAGAGTGTGTTCACGCCGAGAAACAGTGTTTGCAGAGCAAGGGCCTAACAAGAGCAATGCGAGAACTGACCAGACGTCATCTGCATTTTTTTATGAGCATGGGTAACTTAGAAATATTAGGCCTCAGGACACCGGGGAGAAGTCATTCTCTATTCCTGTTTCATAGTGGCCGTGGTATTTTTTGCATCCACTTGAGATGGCAGATGGATCCTCAGTTTCACGTCTCATCCATACAAATGCCCATCCAACAATACAGCGCTCCCTCCATACAAGAGCAACTTTAATTTATATATCGGCTGAGTAAAATGGCACCAGCCACTTCACAGGAGCTTTACAAAATGAAGTATAACACTGAAGCACGTAATGCAATCAAAGATCAGATGAATAAAAGCATGGTCAAAGAGGTTTTAAGCAGTGTCTTAAATGAGGAAAGCTCGGTAGAGAGGGGGGGAGGTATAGGGAGGGTTCTCCATAGGTTGAGACCGAGGCAACAGAAGGTGCAACAAAGGTGGTATGATTTCAATAAGGGATGAACAACGGACAGAATTAGTAGAGTGCAAAGACCTTGGAGCGTTGTGGGTTTGGAGGAGATTACAGAGATATGCAGAGGTGGGCACATGGGTTGTTTTGGAATAAAAGATGGTGATTGTACAATTAAGAGGTTGTTTGATAGAAAGCCAATGTCGATCAGCGAGGTAAGTTGGGATAGAATTGCTGCGAGTTATGCCACGAGTAGTGTGTAGACTGCCTCAGCATTATGGAGAAGAGAATGTGGGAGACGTGGCATGACTGCTTGTCAAAACAATTATAACCAATTTGGAGGAACATTTAATTTTAAGCCATTAGAGATAAAAAGGAACCTACAAATCTGGAACCATAAACCAGCGAAATCGTGAAATAATTGGCGAGTTCATTGTGGTGCTTAAGATGCTGTATATTTTTAGAGCGTGCTCTATAAGATAGATTTGTATTTGGATTGATAAACGAATGAATTCAGTCACAATCAGTCTCCACACATAAGGTTACGTTTGATCTAGCTTGCACGATTTTTTTCTACCATGAAAATGGCCTTACGGAATTCAATAGAATATTATCCTTTGTTATCCAGTACATATGCTGTCCTCTTTCATGAGGATTCTAGCAACTCTAAAATGGAATATCGGATTAAAAGACAACAGCTGATATAGGTTTATTGACTTATCATCTCTGGAAGGGAAAGCATACAGCACAAGCAAGTCAGTGTAGATTTTTTTTAACTACCAAAGGATTTGCTTGCTTGCCAAGCAAACTCTTCAAGTGAATACAGAATGCCTTAGCAGAGAACAATGAGGATTGTGCGGAATATATGCCAATAGTAATAGCTTCAATTGCAGAAACCATAGTCAAAATGTGTTGATAAATTAACGTGCATTGATAATGCTGCAGATTGCACTTTTACAACTGGAGCTATTTATGAGAGCAGATTCATTGTCAAACCTCTTACACAGTCCAGTTGAAATCCTACTCTGGTGAGGTGTTAGAAACGTGTGGATTAATGAAATGCAACGTCCGTCATGAGGGCACGTCCCTCAAGTTACTCACATTTTGGAGAAATATGTCAACAAATCAACTTCTTTGTACGCTGACATTTGACTGGACATTGAGACGACCAGGAGCTTAACCAGCTATTGAATAGCTGCAGAAACATTTCTGAGAAGACATAATTGGTGTGAAAGCCCACATCTGAATTGGGCTCGGTACAAAACTAATATATTGCAAGCTTAGGCCGGTACCTTATGCATTCAAAATCCAGATGGAAGAGGAAATAAAGAAGCGAGAGAGGCAGACGGTGATTGATCAGCCTCAATTCTATCAGCACCTATGTCGGACGAAACAACAAGACTACGTGAGCACTGTAAAGTCACAATCAGCCAGGCAGCAGATGATGAAGATTATCCACGATGGACCTCTCATAATTTGTATGTTTATTAAGTGGGTTCCAAGCTATTCAGGCACTTGGATTTGTCCCATGCTCATGCACAGCTCAATATAGATTGAGATAGTCAGCAGTATCTCACTATAATGGCATACATGGAGTTATTCGCCTGTACATAGCTGGCCTATGGTCTGACGATTTCTCCAATAATCTTCCAAGGGACAATGCATAAGATTTGTCAAGGAGTGCCTCATTGCTGTGCAATCAGAATGATATGCTCATCACGACCACAACAGAAGATGATAAACTTCAAGAGCTGGTTGGAGTGTTACAAAGGTCCGATGACCTTTAGTTCAGTTACTAGTGGTGTAGCGCAAGGATCTGTTTTGGGGCCACTGCTGTTTGTCATTTTTATAAATGACCTGGATGAGGGTGTAGTAGGGTGGGTAAGTAAATTTGCGGATGACACGAAGGTCGGTGGAGTTGTGGATAGTGCCGAAGGATGTTGTAGGTTACAGAGGGACATAGATAGGCTGCAGAGCAGGGCTGAGAGATGGCAAATGGAGTTTAATGCGGAAATGTGTGAGGTGATTCACTTTGGAAGGAGTAACAGGAATGCAGAGTACTGGGCTAATGGGAAGATTCTTGGTAGTGTAGATGAACAGAGAGATCTTGGTGTCCAGGTACATAAATCCCTGAAAGTTGCCACCCAGGTTAATAGGGCTGTTAAGAAGGCATATGGTGTGTTAGCTTTCATTAGTAGGGGGATCGAGTTTCGGAGCCACGAGGTCATGCTGCAGCTGCACAGAACTCGGGTGCGGCCGCACCTGGAGTATTGCATGCAGTTCTGGTCGCCGCATTATAGGAAGGATGTGGAAGCTTTGGAGAGGGTGTAGAGGAGATTTACTAGGATGTTGTCTGGTATGGAGGAAAGGTCTTACGAGGAAAGGCTGAGGGACTTGAGGTTGTTTTAGTTAGAGAGAAGGAGGAGGAGAGGTGACTTAATAGAGACATATAAGATAATCAGAGGGTTACATAGGGTGGATAGTGAGAGTCTTTTTCCTCGGATGGTGATGGCAAACACGAGGAGACATAGCTTTAAGTTGAGGGGTGATAGATATAGGACAGATGTCAGAGGTAGTTTCTTTACTCAGAGAGTAGTAGGGGCGTGGAGCGCCCTGCCTGCAACAGTAGTAGACTCGCCAACTTTAAGGGCATTTAAGTGGTCATTGGATAGACATATGGATGAAAATGGAATAGTGTTCTTCCACAATGTGAATTTGAAAAATAGAAAGGTTGCTTTCACGCCATTTGAGTTTGACTACATTGGATTGAAAATCAGAAGAAGCTAAGGGCTGCGCTCAATGCCCTAAAGCCAAACAATGTCCCTGGTTGTAGAATATTTCTAGCCATGGTCCAATTCTACTCGTTATCTCGACCTGAGCCTTCAACAGTGTGAGCTCCACTACACGATACGGTCGAGAAAATTGTGAAATTTGGAATGACAACAAAATGATTATGAAGCACGAGAAGGAAGATTTACTCTCAATTCCTCAGTCCTTCAGTAAGAGACAAAGCATGGCCTAAATCTAGCATGTGATGCTTCGAACTATGGAGCTAGAACAGTGATCAGTCATGTAGGAGATGATCATCAAGAGAAGTACAGAGCATTCGCATTATGTATGCCAAACTACAGTGAACGTTACTATGTGCAGATAGAAGTGAAAGCAGCTGATGGCAGGGCCACCAGTGGTGCAGTGATTCAGATTAGGGATACTAAAGTGACCAGAATTAGTGGAGCACAGAGATCCTCTCAGGTGGTAGGGACTGGAAGAGGTTTCAGAGATTAAAATGATTTTAGGGACTGGAGGATGTGACAGAGAGTGGAGGGGATCGCGGGTCTGGAGGAGTTTAAAGAGTTTGTAAGGGTTATAGAGACTGGAGGGGGTCACAGAGATAAGGAAGGACGTACTGCTGCAGAGATTACAAAGATATGAGCGAGGCCATACCTGGATTTAAGAAGAAGAATAAAAATTTAAAATCCAAGTGTTGCTTGCCATTGGTGCCAGGGTAGGTGAGCGAGCACAAGGAGGATGGGTGAACGGGACTCAGTGTGAATGAATGCACGTGCAGCAGGGCTTTGAATGATCTCAAGTTTACAGAGGTGAGAATGTGTGAGGCTGGCCAGGAATATGTTAGAATAGTCAAGTCAAGTGGAAACAATGGCATTGATGGTAGTTTCACCAGTATACATAGAAAATAGGAGCATAGGTATGTCTTTCGTCCCTTCGGGCCAGCTCTGCCATTCATAAAAGATCATGGCTGATCATCTAATTCAGTGTCCTGTTCCGTGTTTTCCCCATATCCCTTGATTTCGTTGGCATTAAGAGGTATGTCTATCCCCTTCCTGAATAGATTTAATGTATATGCCCTCCATTGCCTTCTGTGGTAGAGAATTCCACAGGTTGACCACCGTTTGATTGAAGAAATTTCTCCTCAAATCGATTCTCAATGGCGTGCCCGGTATCCTGAGACTGTGAACCTTGGTTACAGACTCCCCAGCCATCGGGAACATTCTCCCTGCATCCAGCCTGTCTAGTCCTGTTCGAATTTTATGAGTTTCTATGAGATCCCCTCTCCTTATTCTAATCTCTGGTGCATATAGGCCTAGTTGACCCAATCTCTCCTCATATGTCAATCCTGCCATTCCAGGAATTCGCCGAGTAAATCTTCTTTGCGCTCCCTCAATGGCAAGCACTTCAGATAAGGAGACCAAAACTGCACACAATCCTCCAGATGTAGTCTCACCAAGGCCCTGTATAACTGCAGTAACACATCATTGCTCCTGTACTCAAAGCTGTGTCAATGGTGAAGTGGAACAATGATAGAAAGGTTGACGTTGGTGGTTTGACTGATGGTTTGGATATGTTGTCAGACCTTGGTCTGAAGAACACATTTAAGACCAAAGTTTGAACAATCTGGTTCATCCTCAGCCTTAGCCAAGATGAAGAATCAACCAAAGGATAAATCCTTTGGGGAGAACAGAGAAAACGGTACAGGAGCATGAAAAGAGGCAATTATAAGTGACAGCCCAGCTATGGCTATATAAATAAGAATAAGTGCAAGTGCCCCTATGTGGATGGCAGTGGAGCTTCTTCAGAATGTGATGGTGTGGTCAACAGTGCAACAGGCTGCAGAGAAGTCGAGAAGGGCGAGAGGGTTCAGTTTTTATTCCACAGTCTGTACGATAAGATGTCTTTTGTAACTTTGATAAGAGAAGTGTTATAATTTTGTTAGGGATCGAGACCAAGACGATAAAAGTTCGAACATGCAGTTGCGGGATACTGAAGCACGGATTTTAACCGTGGCAGCACGTTCCAGGACTTTGGATAGGATAGGGAGGTTGGATATGAGACAGTAACTTGAAAGGGCGGAGGTACCAAGTATGTTTTTTTTCTAATGAGGAAAAGGGTGTTAACCACAATGGCCAGATGTGTTTTTGCAACAAATGGCAAATGTTTCATGGTCACCATGAGGCAAATGTTTAATTCTAGATTTTTTAGTTGAATTGAAATGTAACCATCTACCGTGGTGGGATTCGAACTCATGTTCTAAGTATATCAACCTGGGTTCTGGATGACTACACCAGTGACAATATTGTCATGCGACTGTTTCGATCTCAACCCTGTCCTTTCCTGCGCTGAGCCTCTACCACTCGTTCGAGTCCAGTCCCGGCTCCCCACCAGTGTTTTCGGGTGGGCTTGTCCAGGTGCAAATCCCCCGAAACTACCATATGACTCATGGGGAGTGTGCACGTGTCGGAGAGGGAGAGAGATGGCTCTGACTGTTCGGGAGTTGTTTTGGAGATCGAATTTTCTCTCAAATAAAAAAAGTAAGAATTAATTGGCACGAGTTTTCAAACAGCTGCATCATTTTTCTTTTTAGTTATAGATTTTGATTTTCTGAGCTTGTGTGAGGAGCTGAGAATAAATTGTGCAGGTGCAGAGGCATTGGCTGCTGTGCCATCTCCTGTCCTGAAAGGGGCGCTCTAACCCAACACCTCGACCTTTGCATCATGTGCACAAAATTTCACTTTGTGCCTGCCATGCTGCTGCCGTGTGGCACGTATGACCATCCATAAACCAACTCTCCCATTGCACGTCCAATCAACTAGCTGAAGGTCAACACTTTCCAGTTCCAGAAACGTATTGCATTCATAGGCTGGAAACACCGAGAGGTTCCATTGGGCCACTCTCAGTTGGTTTGTGCATACATTAATTGGGCTATTGATGGAACCAGATATTTCATTGCACTCTTGACTTGCTCTCTGAACTTTGACTGAGTCACACCATAAATGAAGGTATTTGTGCAGCAACTTAAATTCATAAACATCAAGCCGACTCTTTCAAGTATGAATTCAGAATTATTGTAATTCCTGGGAGCTGTTCTTGCAATGTTGTAGTATAAGAATTCTATAACATACACCAGCCACAGAAGTATGAAGCTTCCAGATATGCTGAAGAGCAAAATCACAGACCTCCTTCTGCTCTCCATTTCAGGGTCACTGCGATTCTCTCCGCTGATCTGAACCCTCAATCCCATCCGGACTCTACTGGCCACTATAATGTGTCTGACAGTCAGAGCATTGAGCAAAAGAATTAAAACGAATGGGAGTAACGGTGTTGAAACCGCATCAAACCAATCAAATGCCACCCATCCTGGCTCAGTATAATAGTTTGGATTTGTATAACAATCCCATGGTACATTGTTGATTACCTCTCCAGATACATATATAAAGTAGGAAGGAACATTTTTGAAACAGAGCAGAGTGCACGTTGTTGTTAGAATCACAGCTGCAGTTTTCTCAGTGCAGTATTTTGTTTTCAGCTTCCGACAACAAATGGCTACAAATCGATCAAAGGAGAATGTGATGGTGAACCAGACAGAACATTCTTTTGCCGCAAATCTGAAGACAGCAATAACACTACAAACAGGGGTGATGTACAGGAAAGATCTGCGGAAATAATAATAACCAATTCGCCACAGTATGATGTCATTGATAACAAACAGTAGATCCTCTATTGCCATGGCCACCAGGCAGCGAGTCGTGCAGGTGGAGAGGCCGCACTTTCTCCATGACAGGATCATAATCGCCAGTAAATTAACTGTAAGGGAACGAAATAAGTTGAGAATAGAAACGTAACTGAGCAAATATTCTCCATGTCTGACCCCGACAATAAGGGCAGGACCTTCGATCAAAGTAACTGGTGGAGGGGGTGTGGGAGTTGAGGTTGGGTCAGGGAATACAATTTTGGAGATCTCAACCCCGTCCGCAACCACCTCCGACTGACTGAGGTCCGGGTTTAACAGATTGATGACAGGATATGGACAGAAAATCTCTTGCAGGAAGTTGTTCAGAAAGTTAAACATTTTAATGAGGTTCAAAGTCTCTGATTAATCTGCTTACAGGTTTATCGCTTGTCGTCCAGTTGTTCCCGGTCGACCACACGTTCCATAATGGAAACACCAAGGATTGACACATCCTGGACACATCCGCCGGGCTCAGACATCAGGCCGCAGCCCCTGGGTTTCAATACCGCCAAGCCAGGATCAGTGATTCCTTGGAATAGAGAGCCCTCTGGATTTGGATCAGCCAGCATTACACCCGCCGAGGATTTGGGACCTCTCCTTGAATTGGAACCCACGGGGATCAGAGTCGCCTCATAGGATTGGAATGCCGTTACAGTATGGGACACCTTTCCCAGGATCAGTCAAATACGGCGTCCCCCTTCGAGATTGGGAACCCCACAAATTAGGTTGCCCCATCATGTGTTTAATCAGACGCTCACGATTCAGAGAACACTCCATGATAGGGGACCCCTTCCCTTTTGAGGAGCAGGCACTCTTATGATCCTCGCCAGACTCTGACCACACTCAAGAATATGAGGCACCTGGCTCAGACCCATCCCCTGACACTCACATTCCGACTAAGTCTAGCTCCAGCATATGAGACAATTCTACTGGGTTAGTAATCCCGACACGCACACTCTACTCTACTATTACGGTAATTGAACCACAGTCCAGTATGGGAGATCTTTCCCAGGAAGTGGGGAACAACATCCCAGCGGTCAGAGTTGTCCCCACTCTTTTTCCCTGTTGCCATTGGGATTGGACGTCACCTATATCAGTCAGCCCCTTACCCGGAGTTCATGGTTAGGAACACATTGGTCCTGAGGTCTGCTCAATCAGAAAATGAGCATGCAATTAATCTGGCATAAGGGCGGGGTAACTGACAGGATAAAACAGGAATTCTGTGAAGTTAAAATGCTGAAACTCCTACGAGTGTTTTCATTCCCAGAACACAGTCGTAGAGGAAGAGAGGATTTTCACGAATGAAACTAAACGAAACAATTCCAAATAGGGCCCTCAGCAGAATAAGATCGAGGGAAACTTGCCGATCAATGGTCTCAAGTTATCTGTCCAGCAAGATCGCATTCTCTTTGAGTTTAAGGAACAGATTGTTTATTACTGGATCTTGGGCAAGTGAGGAAAGACTGGCAGGTTCAGAAATGTAACTGGACTTCTGGATGACATTCCCAGCTCAGAAGCACGTTACGTCTGCTGAGGGCATTCGGGGCAGAAGCAATCAGTGGATGACAATCGACTGTCTGAAGACGGGAGAGAGATCTCTGAGGCGGCGGGGGGTGGGGGTGGGTGGGGAACTAAACTGGTATATCATACGCAATACAGAAATATTTAAAACATTTAATGAAGCAAGTGGTGAGATATCTGATGAAGTAATCTAAAGCAGGAAAAAACATCTTGCTCAGATGCATTGTGACCACACAGTAAAAGAAATACAGGGAAGAGACAGCAGAGGCACGATTATCTGTTCATTAATAATCAGCAAAAGGGGAATGATGTCATAGAACTGACCGATAGCTACTGTGTTGCTGGTATTTAAAAAGGCTGGATAGATCAAATCCATGAAATGTAGAGCAGTTAGCATCACGTCACTGGTAGGAATGTTAATGAAATTCGTATTCATAAAATAATTGAAAAACGACGTGAAACTCATAATATAATAGAGCAGCCAGCACGTATTCCAAAATAAAGGTCATAATTGAACAATCATATTGAATTATTTGCATAATTATCAGAAAGAGTAGATAAAACTAATTCAGTGGATGTAATATACTGCGGAATCTGCTTGTGCACAGTGCAACCACTGTGTTTTCCACAGAAAGGCATAGGGGTGAAGAGTAGAATTCAAAGTCAATAATTCTCCATTGACGTGTCGCTTAAATTAACGTTTACCGTTATCTGCATAACCTGATAGATAATGTTTAATGAATTTGCTTTCCTCTAAATTTTCCTCTAAACAGTGGAGTCGTGGACTCCACTCGAGTCTTGTTCAGACGGTGACCAGCAACACCAATAGCAATGCTCAGCTCCCAATGGAGGAAAATGCGTCCCTGGCTAAGAGGCTACATTAATCGGATGGACCAGCAGGGCGACGAGGGACGGCCTTTCTTCGCTAGGTGGCGGATTGAAAGCCAGGATCCCGACACAGGCCGGAGTGGGTTTCCTATGTCCGAAACTTCTGGATAGCGACCATGAGCACTGCGTCAGCCTGGAGGGCCTGGAGGACGCTGACATCGAGGAGGCCATCCTCGCACCACCTTAACCCCTCATACATGCCCACTCCCTGTTGTGCATCAAAGTTAGACTTAAACCAAAGAAGCTACATCACTCCAAGCAGAAGGGCCGCCCGAGCATCAACAGAATTACTCATCCACTGCTGTTCCCTAAGTTTCTAAATTCACTTGAAAAAGAACTTCAAAACACTGCTGCAGGGGATGCAGAGACGAAGTGGGCCCATATCAGAGACACCATCTATGACTCTGCAATGACCACCTTTGGCAAACGTGAGATGCTAAATGGAGACTGGTTTCACTCTCACTTTGAAGAGCTGGAGCATGTCATAGCCAATAAGCGCACAGCACCGTTGAACTACAAGGAAGCCCCCAGCGAGGTAACATCTGTAACACTTAAAGTAGCCAGAGGTGCTGCACAAAGAACAGCCAGGCGCTGTACAATTGACAACTGGCGGCAGTCGTATTCAGCTGCCTCCGACAGCAGAAACATCAGAGGAATGTATGATGGCATTAAGAGAGCTTTTGGGCCAACCATCAAGAAGATCGCCCACCCCTCACCAGCCGCTCCCACCCCCGCCACCCTCAAGTCTAAATCAGGGGAAACAATCACTGACCAACGTAAACAATTGGACCGCTGGGTGGAGCACTACCTAGAACTGTACTCCATGGAAAATGTTGTCACTGATACTGCGCTCAATGCAGCCCAGTCCCTGTCAGTCATGATTGAGCTGGAAGAATAGCCAACACAATCGGAACTCAGAGATGCCATTGATTCTCTAGCAAGTGCAAAACCCCCGGAAAGAAAGGCATTGCCCCTGAAATAATCAAGAGTGCCAAGCCTACTATGCTCTCAGCACTCCATGACCTGCTTTGTCTGTGCTGGGATGAGGGAGCAGTACCATAGGACATTCACAATGCCAATAAGAACAAGGTGGCCGTGATGATTGCAAAAACCACCGTGGAATCTGCCTGCTCAGCATCGTGGGGGAAGTTTTAAACCGATTCCAGAAGCTGTCTGAGCATGTCTACCCTAAGGCACAGTGCGGCTTTCGAGCAGCGAGATCCATCATTGACATGCTGTTCTCCCTTCACCTTCTATATGCAAAATTCAGTGAACAACAGATGCCCCTCTACATTGCGTTCATAGACCTTACCAAAGCCTTCGACCTCCTCAGCAGACATGGTCTCTTCAGACTACTAGCAAAGATCGGATGTCGACCAAAGCAACCATGACAATATCCTCATTCCACATCATTCCATGACAATATGAAAGGCACAGTTCAGCATAGTGGTGCCTCATCAGACCCTTTTCCGATCCTGAGTGGTGTAAAGCAGAGCTGTGTTCTCGCAACTACACTGTTTGGGAGCTTCTTCTCACTGCTGGTCTCACGTGTGTTGAAGTCTTCGGAAGAAGGAACTTTCCTCCACATAAGATCAGATGGCAGGTTGTTCAACCTTGCCCGTCTTAGAGCGAAGACCAAAGTATGGAAAGTCCTCATCAGGGAACTCCTCTTTGCTGACAATGCTGCATTAACACCCCACACAGAATAGTTTCTGCAGAGACTCATCGACAGGTTGCAGCTGCCTGCAACGAATTTGGCCTAACCATCAACCTCAAGGAAACAAATATCATTGGACAGATTGTCCAAAATGCTCCATCAATCAATATTGGCGACCACGCTGTGGAAGTGGTTCAAGAGTTCACCTACCTAGGCTCAACTATCGCCAGTAAGCTATCTCTCGAAGCCGAAATCAACAAGCACATGGGAAAGGTATCCACTGCTATGTCCAGACTGGCCAAGAGGGTGTAGAAAATGGCGCACTGACACAGAACACTGAAGTCCGAGTGTTTGAAGCCTGTGTCGTCAGGACCTTGCTCTAAGGCAGCGAGGCCTGGAAAACCTATGTCAGCCAGGAGCGGTGTCTCAACTCATTCCACCTTCGCTATCTGGGGAGAATCCTTGGCATCAGATAGCAGGACTGTATCTCCGATGCAAAAGTCCTCGAGGCGGCCAACATCCCCAGCATATAAACCCTACTGAGCCAGCAGCACTTGCGATGGCTGGGCCATGTGAGCCGCATGGTAGATGACAGGATCCCCAAGGACGCACTCGTCACTGCTATTAGACCCACCGGCCGTCCATGTCTCTGCTTTAAAGACCTCTGCAAACTCGACATGATGTCCTGTGACATTGACCACAAGTCGTGGCAGGCAGGTGCCAGTGATCGCCAGAGCTGCTGGACAGCCATAAAAGCGGGGTTAAAGAGATGCAAGTCAAAGAGAATTAGCAGTAGGCAGGAACAAAAATGCAGAAGTGCAAGGTGAATGCCAACTGTGTAACAGCTCCGGCAACCAGCCCCTGTGGAAGAATCTGTCACTCTAGAATTGACCTCTAGACGCTTACTCATTTGAGTCATTTGAGTCATTTGGGCCAAAGTAAATACTGTAATTTTCCCACGTCCCTCGATAAGGGAGCTTATCGCAGATTCATACTCAATGTTGCAGCTACCAGAGTGAATGCACAAGCAGCAAAATGGGCAGAAAGCTAGCGAATAAAAAAATTAAGCTCGGGGATCGGGGTTAACAATATTTACTCAGATTAACGGCAGGTGGAAAGTGGTGTTGCACATGGATCAGCAATAGGAAAGCTGTTTTCACCATTTATATCATCGATATGGGCAAGGAAAGAAAAAGCAGAATTTCCAAATATGCAGCCAAATCCAATTGAGAGGACAGAGGTACAGACGAAGGGAGCAACAATATACCTGATTACATTAATCATAATTAATAAAGTTGTGCAATGGTATTTAAATGGAAAAATAAGTTCAGTGTGAGCTGTTGAATTTTGTTCGGACGAATACGCGTCCAAAATACTCCTTGGAAAATAACAGTCTGACAAGATGGAAGGGAAAAGAGATTCAATTGTGCAGATTCACAAATCATTTAACCAAGCAAAACTCGGCACAGGACCATAAAGATGCAAATAATGGACTGGAGTTCATTTCTAGAGGAATGGAATTCTTAAATACCAAAGAGCTGAGCTGAAACTAATATAGAAACTTATTATTACAAAGCGCAGAGTACTGAGTCCAGTCCTGCTCACCATGTTGCAAAAAGGGATATCGATAAATTAAACACAGTTCAATTATTTTAACCATTGATAAAAGCAATGACAGAAGTGCATTACTTGGGCTGGATTTAAGAGTCTGATGGCGGACTTCTGTGGGATGTTCAAAAACTGGGGGGCAGCAATCTCCCGTGTGCTGGCTTATTTAAATAGCTGTGGAGGCCCGCCCCGAATCACATTGAGGGGGCGGACTTTCTGGCACCGAGCTGGCATCAGCTGCTTGTGTGCAGACGCTGGCAGCATTTTAAAGGGAAGCCTGCCCTGCCGTCTTATTTTAATTTTTAAAGATACACCCCACACTCAACAGAAAAATTCTCAAATACATTTCAAACGCCCTTTCGCACACCCCAACAACAATTAGATTAAATTTTTGCTCTTTCCCCAAAGCATTTGCCTTTTACATGTGACCTCCAACCCCTCCTCACACCACGACCCCTCCCTCCAAGACAGCACAAAGTAAAAATTTCACCTCTTCCCACCATCTCCCATGCACATTACAGTTACTTGACCCTTCTCTCCGCACTGAATATCTTAACCGTTCCCCCCTCCGGACAAGTGTCACGCCGGCTTTCCCTGGATGGAGTACTAAATGTGTAGGAGTGTCAGCCACAACACCAAAGATCGTGACTTCCAAAAGGCATTTGACAAAGTGTCACTCAACAGACCTTTGAGCAAAGCTCTCGCCCATGGACTAAAGAGGAGAGTAGCAACATGGAGACAGTATTGCCTGAGCGACAGGAAATAGAGAATATGATGTTGCCTCGTCTGGAGGGCTTGAGTGAAAAAGAGAGATTGGAGAGGCTGGGTCTGTTTTCCCTGGAGCGAAGGAGACTGATAGGGGACATGATAGAGGTATATAAAATTATGAAAGGCATAGCTAGGGTAGATAGCCAGTGTCTGTTTCCCATGGTAGAGGCGAATAAAACTAATGGGCATAGATTTAAGTTGAGAGGGAGGAGGTTTAAAGGGGTTTAAAGGGGTAAATTATTCACACAAAGAATAATGGGTATCTGTAATGATCTGCTGAGGATGTGGTGGAGGTAGGGACAGTAGCGACATTTAAGAGGCATCTGGACAGCTACTTGAATGAGCAAGGCATAGAGGGATATTGAATTAATGCAGGCAGGTGGGATTAGCATAGATAGTCATTATGTTTGCCATGGACGCAGTGGGATGAAGGGCCTGTTTCTCTGCTGTACGACTCTATGACCCTATAATAGTGGTTATTGCAAGTTTTTTTTAAAGGTTAGAGGTTGGTTTCATAATGAAGTTTCCTGTGGGTCGACTTTAGGCACTTGCACTTCATCATACATATTAGTGCTCTAGACCTTGTTGTACAGGCATCATCTCAAAATTTGACAATAATACCATATTTGGAAACAATATAACAATATTAACTGTGATGAGGCAAGGATAGACCTCCAAAAGCACCGAGACAGGCTGACGGAATTGGCGAACAATTGGCAGATACAATTTAATGCAGAGAAGTATGAAGTGAATCATTTTGCTAGGACGAAAGCAGAAACTCAATATAAATTAAAGGGCACAATGGTAAACATGATCCAGGAGCAGGGCGACCTGCTGAGTGTATAAGTGCATTATTCATTGAAAGTGGTCGGACTGATTTAGACAACGATTACTAAAGCATACAGTGTCCTAGGCTCTCTTCTTAGAGACAGAGAGTACAAAAGCAAGGAAGATATATTAAACTTGAATAGAACATTGGTTCGGCCTCAACTTAAGTACTGCTCCTGGTCTGTGGCCCCAAACATTATGAAAGTTTTGACGACATTAGAGAACATGCAGCAAAAGTTCGCGAGAAGGGTCCCAGAGATGATGAACTTCAGTTACTGTTAACAGGGGATTTGATAGAGATATTCAAAATCATTGGAGGTGTGTACACAGGAGATACAGATAATCTTTTCTCGTTGCTGGAAGGATGGATGTCAAGAGACTACAGATTTAAGATAATTGCAAAAGGAAGCAATGACGACATGAGGAAACGTTTTTTTTATGCAGTTCGTTGTTTGGGATCTGGAATGGACGGCTTGACAGTGTTGTGGAGGTAGGGTCAACTGAGGCATGCAAGATGAAATTGGATTGTTAAAGGCAATTGTTAAAGGGCTACGAAGGTAATGCAATGGAATGCCATTAGATAAATTGCTCCTTTAGGGCAGAACCTAGGCACGATCGGCTGAACGGTCTCGTTATGTGTTGTAACAATGCTGTAATCCTGTTTATTTTTGTTAAAGAAAGCTCATGCTGCAAAAGATTTGAATACTTAAGAGTGCTGTCCTGCTGTTTAGCTGACAGTAACTTGTAAATATCCATTTCTGCTTTGGCATTTCATTTGGACACGGAACGACATCAATTTAAACATTTATTACCAAGCATCAGCAAAAAACTTTGCAATCTGTCGCATTCTTAAAACACATGAGGCAGCTTCACGGAACGGAGAAAGCAGTCACTTGAAACAATGGTTTCAAATAGAAGCACATTCAATAATTGTAATCAGTAACAAAAATAATTCAGCAGTAATATATACTCTTAGTAATACATGGCGTGACCCACGCTCAATAAAATTCTACTGTGACAGTATTCACAGTAATACAAGGCAAATGGGGACAGCTGTTCCATTCCAGTTAGTAACCCATACTCAGTACAATTCTACAGTGATAGATTCACCTAGTAATACATAGTTCTGGGGTCACGTATTCCATTCCAGTCAGTGACCTATTCTCAACCCAATTCTACAGTGAGTGATACTCCCACTAATGCCTTCACTCAGAGACTTATATTCGCTGCGTTTCAATGCAGCAGTGCACAATATTTCACAAATTGTATTAACTTCGCAAGTCATACATCTGATCAGTTACTAACAGAGGTTTATTATCAGCGAAGTAAATAGAATAAAAATGCAGCAAGAATTCAAAATATTTGACATAAGGAAATGACATTTTTATCACGTGCCTGTATAGTTGTGCCCACCAGATCACCGTGCATTATTATCAGTCACAGCGTAACACCAGGATCCATCTCCCACACAGATATACACATCAGGTTATAGTCACTTACCAGGAACACCAATGACGGCAAGGGTCATATAATATATTTTCACGATACTGTCAACTGGTTGGTGCATTCTCTGTGTGAAGTGATCTGTGCCTTCGCGCTATTCAATATGTCACTGTATTAAACTCTCCGAGGCAATACCTTCTCAGAGTCTTTAATTTATACCCTCTGGGATATTCCTGGAAACATTGTGGTTGCAACATCTTTCAAACTTTTTTTAATTTGAACTAATAGATTACGGCATCAAGTTCGGTCCATGTACTCATAGAATATATTTGGTTCTGGGATAGACATAGAAAACGCTGGACAATGTTCGCTACATTAAATAATCAGTAAAAAATATCAGCAGTCTCCCAGCAATCTGGTCGTTGTTTAAACATGATAAATGCCATCTCTAGACTATATATTATTTGAGTGTTGGTCATCACTCAACTATGACCTTTCAATAATAAAATTCCAAATGTTTAGATGTCTCTGTCTTCGGGTTAATCTGTTGCACTGTGTGATGTGGCTGCTCTATTTAACGGTGAGCATGCAGTTACATGACCTAAATAGGTTATTTATGACTATGAAATGCAGGATTCAACTAAAACAGCATCAGCAACTAATTCAACACCGCAGACTGATAAACATTGATATGGAATGCAGAACCTCAAACTACTACAATGCTTGAAACCAACAGAATAACTCTATTAATACAGATCCGCCAGCCGATGCAGCCTGGGAGCCCCAACATATACTATTTCTCCAACCGATTCTCACTCTCAAAACGATAAAAGCCAACTGATATTGATCCTCCAAATCCTACCAACTCCCCACCAGAAGCAACACTTCCATCAGAATCATTCCCTCCAACTAATACACACATTCAAGCTGAGGCAGACACTTCAAGTGAAACGGCATCTTAATATAACATAACAACTCAACATTATAGTTCGTCTGAAACTAATGCAGTCCTCAAACTAAAACCTCCTCTGAAATTAATACAATTAAACCTGCTCTGACTACAGCGGGAGCAGTGCACTGTTAAGTCAATCTCATCGCTCCAAAGGTCACAGCAACTTGCTTTAAGCTTTCTGAATCAAATAAGCAGCACATTTGAACACTCTGGTATCCCCCCGAATGAAGCAGACCGAACCAGGTATCTTTGGGCAATAACAAATTAAGTATGTATTTAAGTAAACTAAAATCCTAAACGCCACTAAGATAACCATTTGTCTAAAGACCTCACACCTATGTATTTAAAAATCTAACCTCCACATTCGCATATACATGTTCAAACTAACAATCATTCAATCTTTACATAGCTGATCGTTGAGCATAAGATAAAAACGAATGTCTTTATAAGTTATGTTCCTGATGAACGGCGTCTTCCAATGCAAAAACAGTCAAAGTTTGCTTGATGGGTTCACAGTGGTATAATGCAAAATAAAACCCTTCAAAGAGAGGAATTCAACAGTTCAGCTGTTGTAGCATTAAATTTCCCTTCAGTGATGGACACAGAAAATACTGATAATTAGTTAATAAAGAAAGTCTTTCCTTATTTTCTTAGGGAATTAATTTGGCTTACAGCTTTATGGAATAATGAGAGAAGAATAACACAACTTCTTCAGTTCAAATCGCCTCAGAACTCTCTATGCTGAAAATGCAAAATTGAATCACGTGACCTTCCTCTCCCGCTGCTTAGTCTTGGCAACGACAATGCAACTGGCAGTCTGAGTCTCCAGAACTTTCTGTCTTAAAGGTGCAATGATCTTCATACAGTCTTAAAGGCATATACAATATTTCTGAGGAGAAAAAGAAATAAACAAGACCGTGGCAATAAAGCTTCTCTCACTGAAGCAACAACTGGAGTATTGCTTCCAGTTCTGGATACCACACTTCAGGATGAAAGTGAGGGACCTTAAGGGCGTCCGGAGGAGATTTCCCCGACTTGTTCCAGGGATGGATTATTTTGTTACAGCATACAAATTTGGATAGGTCCTCATTGGAACAAAGGAGATCGATGCATGATTTAATGGAATAATACAAGATTTCAATAGGCGAAGATAAGTTAAACAAGGATAACCTGTTTCCCTTAACTAATGGTGTAAGGAACTGGGCCAAAGATTGAACGCGTTGGGCAAGAGATGCAGGGGGAATTTGAGGAAGCATTTTTTCTTATGCAGCCGGTGGTAATGACGTGGGTTTTGCTGCCCACAAGAATGATGGAAGCGGATACAATTAATGCCTTAAAGAGAAAGTTGGGTGATCACTTCATAAAAAGATATTGCAGCAGTTCGGTGATCGAGTGGGGGTGTGAGACTGAATGAATAGCTCCATGGAGAGCCGGCATGGATTCGATGGGCCGCATGGTCTCAGTCTGCGCTGTAAAAAGACTCCATGACTCCATGACTTTATAACTAATACAGACGTTGAAACAAATATACTACTTCCATTTAATGCAGTATCTCAAGCAAGCACCTCAAACTAACACAAAACCTAAAAGTAATACTGCTGCTCAAACTAATACAGTACACAAACTCGTGCAGCTGGAAATTGTAGAATCAATGCACTTTACGGCACATAAGTAGGCCATTCGCCCTATTTCATCTGTGCCAACCAACAAAGGGCAACTTAATCTTATCGTACTTCCCAGTACTTAATCTGTCCTCTGACAGTTTGCTACCAGGATGGTTGGCGGATGAGTGCACCCTCGGCCACTCTGCTGCTAGCGGTGCTGTGGGTACCTGTGATTCAGAGCCACCCTCCGCCTCCGTCCCAAGACAAGTGAGCAGCCCAGGGAAGTCAGTTCGTCCTGTCTCTGGAAATACAGCCAGATACGAGACCAAAGCTTTCCCCACTAGCGCCCACAGGCTCAAAAAAACGGTGAACAATTCAATTCAGTTCATATTATGGAAATAGAGCTTTCTGTTGGGCATATCCCAGATGGCTAGAATGGTTGACTGTCATAGGTACCGCCAAATTCCAGGACACTTGACCCAGCGGCATATAGTGTATTTTCTCCTGGTGGGACCACAGCCTTCTGCAGCACAGGCCGGTTCTCCCCTCCTCAGGCATTGCCAAATTTACAGTGGCTTCACTCCTGACTCCGTCCATACGGATAGCAAGCTGCAAGCCTAGGTTCGAGGTCCTGATGCTTCTGATGGTGGAGACAACCTTAGGTTACGCAACAGCAGATGGCCCCTGCAGCCCAAGGCCCTCTTCAGAGGAGGCACGCCTCCTCCTCTTAATCAGCGAAGGTTGCGGAATGACAAAGAAATCCATCTCACTGGAGATTTCAGCTTCATTCTCCACCCCCTACTGCCCAAAATCCTTCAACATCAACTCAGCGTGGGGCACGTGGGTTCCCCTGAGAATGCCCAGGGCAGAGCTCAGGCTCACGTTGTTTTCCCTGTCCGGACAGCGTGCATTCATGTGTTTTATTTTGCACCATCCCTTCCTTCCACACAGGCCGTCCCCCCACCCCTGCAGTATCCATGCAATCAATGGCATTTGAAGCAGCCTGAGCCGTGGCTGTTGCAGGTGGAGGGCAGGGGGAGCAGCGCCAAAACTGTCTGATGAAGTGTAGCTGGCAGCCCAGTATTTGGGAAAACATACAGCTGGCAGCAGAAGAGGCAGACGAGTTATAGTCTGGTCTCCTCAAACCCGAGATGGACTGGAGTGATGCCCGACCTCTCCTCTCTGAGATGGTGCAGGTGGTGGAGAAGGGTGGGACTTTAGCTGACAGAAACCACTGCTCCTGAGTCCCAGAGTGTCCACTGGCAGAAAGGTCCCGACCAAAGAGATCCTCCTGGTCAAGGCGTGGGACAAAGCCCACTCGCCCTTCACGAGAAACAGCGTCGTTCCATATATTTTAGAGGCTGTGACAATGTCCGAGGGACCAACAACCTCAGCCATTGTCTTTACACAAGCCTCAGCAGTCATAGTTGGGTAGGCATAATTCTGCACTCCATGCTCTGCTGTTTGATGCCTGACTAGTAACAAGGCTGTAAGAGTGGCTGCAGCAGCCGTTGCAGAATAGGGGGGCCACCAAGGGACAGGTCAGAGAAGCCATAGGGCAAAAGAGTGTCACACACACACACACACACTTTGCTGAAAAAGTGAATTAAAACGAATAATTATGTATTATAATTGAAATACATGGAGGGTTATGGCAAGCGGGGTGGAGGGGGGCGTGTCTGAGGGAGAGGATGGCCAAGCGGAATCAATATATGCAGCTATAATAATAGAGAGCAGTCATTTCACTGGTCTTCGAACTGTAGGGGTTGGGGATGTCTTTCGCCAAACAGCTGAAGTTGCGCAGTCACACTCCTATGCTGAAGTTATGAGACAGAAAAAGAAGAGCCTTCCCTCACCCCCCCCACCCCACCGCCACCACCACCCGCCCCCCTCCCCCCGGCAGCTCTAGCTGTCCCTGATCAGCGGAAGGAGCTGCCGATTTATGGTGACAAACAACACCAGAAACCCCAATTGAAACAGACAGCCCCACCCTAGGTATTTTGACTCGTCCTCCTCCCTCAACAATCTAGAATAGCATTGACTCAAAACTCCAAAAAAACATCACAAAAGTTCTTTCAGGTCTTGTGTCTTCCTGTTGCCTCCCTTCAGTGACAAAAAAATGGAAAACCTTCCCTTCAGTCTCAGTCGCTGTCTCTCCCTCCCTGCTGCACTTGCAAACAGCTCACAGTCTGCAGTCAGCCAAACATTGTTGATTCTCACTGTTCCTGAGCAGCTCCAAGCAAGTAGCAGCGGGCACAGTGTGATAGATGTCCAGGGGGTGTTTTATGGCGACTTTATAGAGGGAGATTTACTCAGTATCTAACCCGTGCTGTACCCTCCCTGGGAGTGTTTGATGTGGACAATACAATGGGTACATTACTCTGTAGCTAACACCATTTTTTTCCTTTTTATTGTCGAGGGAGCTTTTTTCTTTATTTAACCCCATTTTTGTTATGATGGGCTTCATAACTCAGTTCCTTTTTTATATTTCTGTTGTGGGGGCTTTTCTTCCTCAGGCCCAGTTTGAATGCATTTTACAAAACAGTTTTATTAAAATCGCATAACTAACAGAAAACTCAAAGTAAAATACCATTTTTGGCATCTATGATGCACTCCAGCCCCTGTGGTACCCCTATATCTTGCAAGGCCTTAACCGAACTAGCGGACATCATATTCTCCTTCTCCAGGGACACCCGCACGTGAATGTAACCTCGAAAGAGGGGCAGTTAATCAGGGCCGATGGACCCCGAGCCGCCTGCAGCCTGGACCTGCGAATTGCCACCTTGGCCTGGCCCAGGAGCAGACCGACGACGAGATCCTCTTCCCGGCCCACCCCACCCCTTCTCCCCGCTCGGCACTGGCTGCAAATGATCAGGAGCTTGGGGCTGAAGTGCAACCAAAACGTGAGCAGCCACCCTTTCAAATACCCAAAGAGGGGCTGCAAAGTCGCACACTCTGCATATACATGGAACACAGACTTGTCCAGGCTGCAGAAATTGCAGGCTCCCGGGAATCTATGAACCGACTTAAAAGTCTATTCCACGGGCTGCCCTGTCTACGATGTAAAGGGGAAGGACTCCCACGCAAACACCTCCACCGGGATTTCCCTTCACTGCCATTTGGAAACACAAACCGTCATGGTGTATCCAGGTGAAAGACGAGGGCGAGCAAGTGGGGAGTGTGAAGGAGCAGCCCGTACTAGAAACCCCTCTCTGTTCTGTGGATTGGCAGGGAGGGCATTTCCGAGAGGCAGGTCAGGTTATGTGGAACTGAATCCCAAGCAGTGTTTCTGAGCCTGGGTCCACTGAACAGTTCCAGCTGAGCGGGATTCAGCTTGGCCGGGCGTACTCCAAACTCCTGTGCCCTCTGGTCACCCACAGTGAGGGACACCCCAGCAGCATCGGCTATTCGTCTGCTCACCTTTGCATCCCGAGAGCCGATTGCCTGGCCAGCCAAGACACTCTCCTGCACCAACTGGGAGCGCCTTGATTGTTGGCGACCATGTTCCAGAATCTAAATAGATCATGGTCAAAGACGGGTAGCTCCCTCAGAGAGGCGCGGCTCACGTTCTCGACGGGAAGCTGAGTGTCGTCTTGAAGGCAGTGCACCTGTGCACACACTCTGGAAGTATGCTCGACATACAAGTATCTCTGCACGGTCTAAAGGCAGACAGTTGCAACCTGGGTGCGTACGCACACCAGCAACTGGCCTACCTCCACAATTGGGAGACTCAGGACCTTAGCAGAGTCCCAGTGTTTCTTCTTGCCCCAGAAGGCGGCACAGTGGCGCAGTGGTTAGCACCGCAGCCTCACAGCTCCAGGGACCCGGGTTCGATTCCGGGTACTGCCTGTGTGGAGTTTGCAAGTTCTCCCTTTGTCTGCGTGGGTTTTCTCCGGGTGCTCCGGTTTCCTCCCACAAGCCAAAAGACTTGCAGGTTGATAGGTAAATTGGCCATTATAAATTGTCACTAGTATAGGTAGGTGGTAGGGAAATATAGGGACAGGTGGGGATGTTTGTTGGGAATATGGGATTAGTGTAGGATTAGTATAAACTGGGTGGTTGATGTTCTACACAGACTCGGTGGGCCGAAGGGCCTGTTTCAGTGCTGTATCTCTAATCTAATCTAATCTAAGAAATCGACGATACACTTCCAAATCTTGGTGACAACTGCAGGGAGCTACTAAATGACCAGCGATCGGCCCCTGTAGGAAAGCACTCAGACCAGTCCTGGCCCAAGCCCGAGCCGAGTGGTGACTTTCACCACCAACACATGCCAGTTTGCCGGCCAAGCTTCCTCAGTGGGGTTCAGGTAGACTCCTAGATAGAGGAGATTGGTGGTGCTACACATGAAGGTGCTAACTTCCCTGGCAGGGACTCTACTTGCCACTGACCCACCATGAGTCCAGAGCATTTCTCCCAATTGATCCTCATGGAGGACGCAGCAGAAAAGGTCAGCTGGCACTTGCGCATCCTCCGCAAGTCAACGGGACCTATGTCCGTGAGGTTCATATCTTCAGTGTAATCCGAGAGGATGACCTGCATGCCAATCCCACGCAGACCCAGACTCGCCAACCTCCTGTAATGCAGGCACAGGAATGGCTCCATGCAAATGGCATACAATTGGCTGGACATGGACCATCCCTGAAGCACGCTCTCCCAAATCGAAGGGGCGCCGTCAAGAATCCGTTAACTTTGACAAGAGACTCGAAGTCCGAATGCACGCGAGTCCTGAAAAGGTATTCGTGATCCACCCTGCCTTCTCCTGAACGAGGGAGAGAAAGGCGACTGACAGACCAGTCCTCTGGAAAAGTAGGATCAGCTCCCGGACCACATGGATGTTGTACTGTATGGACTGGCCCGGGACCTTATGGGAGTGGTCGGGGTGAATAATGTTGGCCAGCTCGGAGGCCAGGCAGGTCGACACAGGAGTATAGAGCGGGCAAAGATCTCACAATGCGTGCTGAGGCTGAAGACTGGATGCCAGTTATTAAGCAGGCGGAATCATCCCTCTTCAGCACCCGTGACATGAAGGCAGAGTGCAGAGGGAATTTTCTTTTGTGCAAACCGTGGTGAACCTGCCAGCGAAGTTTTGATTGGGGTAGTTGAGAGGTAGCTTTACTCTGTGTCTAACATCGTCCTGCACCTGCACTTGCAGTGTTTGATGGAACAGTGTGTAGGAAGTTTTGCCATATCTGCCGCATGGCTGCAACTGCTCTGGGTGTGTTGAATGAGGTCAGTGTAGAGGCAGGCTGACTCTATAGTTTTCCAGTGCTGTATTTGCCCTGGGAACTATTTAAACTAACGGTGTGTGCTATTCCACATTCCTTACAATCCTGAGAATTGACACTGGTTGAGTTGGTCATTCCTGCTTTAACAGAAAAGTTTCTGCTCACACTGGGCGTTTTTGCCTTTGACTTGAGTGCTGCGTCCATGGCCAGTTCCTTCATGGGTTGGTTCTTATTGGTGGGATTGAACTACGTGCGGCATCAAATCCAGTCCCAATCAACAGCCTCCTTCAACAGGCCAGAGATAACGATTGCATCCTTCTCTCCATTTGACCCGGAAATGAATTACTGACATCATATCCGCCCCACCACTAACACTGCCTATTTCATGCTCCATAAAATAATCTGCCTCCATCCCTGTATGAGCTCAAATTGTGCAGAAAGCCCCACAGATCACTGAATCTATAGGACATAGAAGGCTGGGGCATCACAAAGAACAAAGTACCGTACAGCACAGGAACAGGCCATTCGGCCCTCCAAGCCTGCGCCGATCTTGATGCCTGCCGAAACTAACACCTTCTGCACTTCCGGGTCCTATATCACTCTATTCCCTTCCTATTCATATATTTGTCAAGATGTCTCTTAAACGTCGCTATCGTATCTGTTTCCACCACCTCCCCTGGCAGCAAGTTCCAGGCACTCACCACCCTCTGTGTAAAAAACTTGCCGCGCACATCCCCATCTAAACTTTACCCCTCGCACCTTAAACCTATCTCCCCTTGTAACTGAATCTTCCACCCTGGGATAAAGCTTCTGACTATCCACTCTGTCCATGCCGCTCATAACTTTGTAAACCGCTATCATTTCGCCCCTCCACCTCCATCGTTCCAGTGAAAACAATCCGAGTTTTTCCAACCTCTCCTCATAGCTAATGCCCTCCAGACCAGGCAACATCCTGGTAAACCTCCTCTGTACCCTCTGCAAAAAAGACATCACCGATAGTAATGTTGTTGAATGTCAAGGGAAGATGGCTGGATGCTAAATTGATTGACCTGAAGTTATAGGGTTTATCCCCTCTCTCCTTTTCTTTGAACTTCGGGTCAAAGTGGTAACCTTCAGACTTTTTGCAGCACTCACATATCAAAGCAGAACTGGAAGATTTTAATCAATGTCTCTGCTATTTTCACCTTGCCATCGATCAGCAGCCATTATACATCTCATACAGTCTGTTAAATGATTTAATTTATTCTGCGACAAAATAAGGTGCATTTAATCATTGGAAAGAATTAAGCCAATATCTTTGGATCCAGGTACAAAATCCATTCTTTATCCAAAAACTCCATTCTCTTCTCAGCCAAATATGTGAGGCGAAAGCACATGGATCCGTTTGACACTGAGCTGCCTCTGATCCCAGATAATTTCCATTATCACACTATCACACTGCAGCTCAGCCCATCTGCTGTATAAAGCTTCATGCCTTTATTGAATCTGGAAAATTTCGACCCTAATGCTACCTGGGGTCAACCTCCAAGTCAGAAAGCTCAATAGATTACAAATCATCCAAAGCTCTGCTGTCAGAGAACATAGAACATGGAACATAGAACATTACAGCACAGTACAGGCCCATCAGCCCTCGATGTTGCGCCAACCTGTGAAACCATCTGACCTACACTATTCCATTTTCATCCATATGTCTATACAATGACCACTCAAATGCCCTTAAAGTTGGCGAGTTTACTACTGTTGCAGGCAGGGCGTTCCACGCCCCTACTACTCTCTGTGTAAAGAAACTACCTCTGACATCTGTCCTATATCTATCACCCCTCAACTTAAAGCTATGTCCCCTCGTGTTTGCCATCACCATCCGAGGAAAAAGGCTCTCACTATCCACCCTGTCCAACCCTCTGATTATCTTATAAGTATCTATTAAGTCACCTCTTCTCCTCCTTCTCTCCAACGAAAACAACCTCACGTCCCTCAGCCTTTCCTCGTAAGACCTTCCCTCCAGACCAGGCAACATCCCAGTAAATCTCCTCGACACCTTTTCCAAAGCTTCCACATCCTTCCGATAATGCGGTGACCAGAACTGCACGCAATACTCCAGGTGAGGCCGCACCAGAGTTCTGTACAGCTGCAGCATGACCTCGTGGCTCCTAACCTCGATCCCTCTACCAATAAAAGCTAACACACCATATGCCTTCTTAACAGCTCTATTAACCTGGGTGGCAACTTTCAGGGATTTATGTACCTGGACACCAAGATCTCTCTGCTCATCTACACTGCCAAGAATTTTCCCATTAGCCCAATATTCTGCAATCCGGTTACTCCTTCCGAAGTGAATCACCTCACACTTTTCCGCATTAAACTCCATTTGCCATCTCTCAGCCCAGCTCTGCAGCCTATCTATGTCCCTCTGTAACCTACAACATCCTTCGGCACTCTCCACAACTCCACCGACCTTCGTGTCATCTGCAAATTTACTAACCCACCCTTCTACACACTCATCCAGGTCATTTATAAAAATGACAAACAGCAGTGGCCCCAAAACAGATCCTTGCCTTGCACCACTAGAAACTGTACTCCAGGAAGAACATTTACCATCAACCACCACCCTCTGTCTTCTTTCAGCTAGCCAATTTCTGATCCAAAGCACTAATTCACCTTCAATCCTTTCCTTCTGTATTTTCTGCAATAACCTACCGTGGGGAACTTTATCAAACGCCTTACTGAAATCAATATAGACCACATCCACGGCTTTACCCTCATCCACCTGTTTGGTCACCTTGTCAAAAAACACAATAAGGTTTGTGAGGCACGACCTACCCTTCACAAAACCGTGCTGACTATCTCTAATGAACTTATTCTTTTCAAGATGATTATAAATCCTATCTCTTATAACCTTTTCCAACATTTTACCCACAACCGAAGTAAGGCTCACAGTTCTATAATTACCAGGGCTGTCTCTACTCCCCTTCTTGAACAAGTGGACAACATTTGCTATCCTCCAGTCTTCCGGCACTATTCCTGTCGACAATGACGACATAAAAATCAAGGACAAAGGCTCTTCAATCTCCTCCCTGGCTTCCCAGAGAATCCTAGGATAAATCCCATCTGGCCCAGGGGACTTATCTATTTTCACACTTTTCAAAATTGCTGACACCCCCTCCTTTTGAACCTCAATCACATCTAGCACAGTTGTCTGTATCCCAGTATTCTCCTCGACAACATTTTCTTTCTCCACTGTAAATACTGACGAAAAATATTCATTTAACACTTCCCCTTTCTCCTCTGATTCCACACACAACTTCCCACTACTATCCTTGATTGGCCCGAACCAGTCTCTAGTCATTCTTTTATTCCTGATATACCTATAGAAAGCCTTAGGGTTTTCTTTGATCATATCCGCCAATGACTTCTCGTGTCCTCTCCTCACTCTTCTTATCTCTCCCTTTAGATCCTTCCTGGCTAGCTTGTAACTCTCAAGCGCCCTAACTGACCCTTCACGTCTCATCCGAACATAAGCCTTCTTCTTCCTCTTGACAAGCTCTTCAACTTCTTTAGTAAACCACGGCTCCCTCGCTCGACAACTTCCTCCCTGCCTGACAGGTACATACTTATCAAGGACACGCAGTAGCTGCTCCTTGAATAAGCTCCACATTTCGATTGTGCCCATCCCCTGCAGTTTCCTTCCCCATCCTATGCATCATAAATCTTGCCGAATAGCATCATAATTTCCTTTCCCCCAACTATAATTCTTGCCCTGCTGTATATGCCTGTCCCTGCCCATCGCGAAGGTAAACCTAACCGAATTGTGATCACTATTACCAAAGTGCTCACCAACCTCTAAATCTAACACCTGGCCGGGTTCATTACCCAGTACCAAATCCAATGTGGCATCGCCCCTGGTTGGCCTGTCTACATACTGTGTCAGAAAACCCTCCTGCACACACTGGACAAAAACAGACCCATCTAAAGTACTCAAACTATAGTAATTCCAGTCAATATTTGTAAAGTTAAAGTCCCCCAAAACCATTACCCTATTACTCTCGCTCCTGTCAAGAATCATCTTTGCTATCCTTTCCTCTACATCTCTGGAACTATTTGGAGGTCTATAGAAAACTCCCAACAGGGTGACCTCTCCTCTCCTGTTTCTAACCTCGGCCCAGACTACCTCAGTAGACGAGTCCTCAAACGTCCTTTCTGCCGCTGTAATACTTTCCTTGATTAATAATGCCACCCCACCCCCTCTTTTACCATCTTCTCTGTTCTTCGTGAAACATCTAAATCCCGGAACCCGCAACATCCATTCCTGTCCCTGCTCTACCCATGTCTCTGAAATGGCCACAACATCGAGATCCCAGGTACCAACCCAGGCTGCAAGCTCACCCACCTTATTCCGGATGCTCCTGGTGTTGAAGTAGACACATTTTAAACCAAGCTCTTGCTTGCCAGTGCCCTCTTGCGTCCTTGTAACCTTATCCCTGACTTCACTACTCTCAACATCCTGTGCACTGGAACTACAATTTAGGTTCCCATCCCCCTGCTAAATTAGTTTAAATCCCCCCGAAGAGCACTAGCAAATCTTCCCCCCAGGATATTGGCACCCCTCTGGTTCAGGTGAAGACCATCCTGTTTGTAGAGGTCCCACCTACCCCAGAAAGAGCCCCAATTATCCAGGAAACCAAAACCCTCCCTCCCACACCATCCCTGCAGCCACGTGTTCAGCTCCTCTCTCTCCCTGTTCCTCACTTCGCTAGCACGTGGCACGGGCAACAACCCAGAGATACCAACTCTGTTTGTTCTCGCTCGAAGCTTCCACCCTAGCTCCCTGAATTTCTGCCTTAAATCCCCATCTGTCTTCCTACCTGTGTCGTTGGTGCCTATGTGTACCACGACTTGGGGCTACTCCCCCTCCCCCTTGAGGATCCCAAAAACACGATCCGAGACATCACGTACGCTGGCACCTGGGAGGCAACACACCAACCGTGAGTCTCTCTCGTTCCCACAAAACCTCCTATCTGTTCCCCTAACTATGGAGTCCCCAATGACAAATGCTCTGCTCCTCTTTCCCCTTCCCTTCTGAGCAACAGGGACAGACTCTGCGCCAGAGATCTGTACCCCATTGCCTACCCCTGGTAAGTCGTCTCCCCCAACAGTATCCAAAACGGTATACCTGTTGTTGAGGGAAACGGCCACAGGGGATCCCTGCACTGCCTGCTGGTTCCCTCTCCTTCCCCTGACGGTAACCCATCTACCTTCTTCTTTTACCTGAGGTGTGACTGCCTCCCGATAACTCCTCTTAATAATCCCCTCCGCCTCCCGAATGATCCGAAGTTCCTCCAGCTCCAGCTCCAGTTCCCTAACGCGGTCCTCGAGGAGCTGGAGCTGGGTGCACTACCCGCAGATGCAGTCAGCAGGGACACCCTTGGCGACCCTTACCTCCCACATTCTGCAGGAGGAACATTCAACTGCCTTAACCTCCATTCCCACTGTTCTAAATTCCCAAGTTTTTAACCAATCACACGATAAAACAAGAAGAGAACTAGAAAAGGCCTTCCCTTACCTACACACAACCGAGTCCTTTTTTTGTTAAGAGGAGGAGGGTGGGTGGGAGACACTACAAGAGTAGTGTCTCGGGTTCAGAAACATCAGAAACAGCCCAAATATATAGGTTTCTACTTACCCTGCAGTCCCTGCTCCACCGAAACTCCAGATGAAATTGATTTCCCAGCTGTTCACTCCTCGCTCGCAATGCCTGTGCTCCTGGAAAAGCTGCACAACGAAAAGGTAAGAGAATTTACACAGCCCAAATATATAGGTTTCTACTTACCCAGCAGTCCCTGCTCCACCGAAACTCCCGATGAAATTGACTTCCCTGCTGTTCACTCCTCGCTCGCAATGCCTGTGCTCCTGGAAAAGCTGCACAACGAAAAGGTAAGAGAATTTACACAGCCCAAATATGTAGGTTTCTACTTACCCAGCAGTCCCTGCTCCACCTGTGGAGTCCGTGCCCAAAATCAGACAGAACCCCTTTCACCCATCACATGCATAATCACTGACCTACTTGGGTTCCCGATCTGGCAGGAATTCAAGTTTAGCATTCTCACTCATTTTCAAAGTCCTCCATGGCATCATCGTCAATTACTCCCAATCCCTTGCTCATTACCCATGTGCCTGTAACTTCTTACGCTTTAAGTATTCACACTCCCTCTTGAAAGTGAATTTATTTCCCTCTGTTTCTCTCCCTGTGTGCGTCCTGACTCCATAGAGACGCTGGTGCCGGCGCGAAGACGCCAAGAAGCCACAGGATGGTGTGTTACAAGCTACTGGACTCTACCAACGCGCGCCATGTTGTGTTCTGTGCTGGGAAGGGCGGTTCAGCAGCTTTAATGCTCTTCCTTGAAAAGAGTACGGTGTAAGTGTGGAATGTATTCAGTCATTTGCCACCTTTGTGTTTGAGCAGGAAACAGGCCGAGAATCAGTTAATGTCCTTGTCATTTTCAGACTCTGAATTGTGTATGAGTGTGGCTTTGTTTGTTGTCAGATACCATCCCTGTCATAGTGTGACGCTGCAATGTACGTGAATATGTGGTTAATTGAATATCTGCCCGTTTCTGTGCGTCGAGTAGAAAACAGGTCCAGCGTCAGCAACTGGCCATTTCACTACCTTACGAGATGACGTGTAAAATTGTGGGATTAACTCAGTGTAAATTGGTGTCCCCATCACTGTTTGACTCTGGACTGTGTCTGAGTGTGGGATTTATCCAGTGTCAGTTACTGTCTCTTCCACTATATATTTTTGCACTGTTTGTGAAGTTGGGTTTATTCATTTATGTTACTGTCCCTGACACTGTCCCAGACCATACAGTGTGTGAGTGTGGGATTTATTCAGCGTCAGTTACAGTCGTTGTTTCTGTCTTGCTCAGTGTGTGAATGTGGGACATAGGCAGTTCCAGTGATTGTTCCGGTCACTGTCTGACTCTGGACTGTGTGTGAGTGTATTACTTACTCAGTGTCAGTTACTGTCCCTCTCACCTTTTGCCACTGTCGTGTGTGTGAGTACGGAGTTTGTTAGATAACTAGGTGACTTTAGACCCTGAATATGAAAACATAACAGGTGTCAGTTTCTCTTCCTGTCAGTTCCTGACGCTATTGTTTTGGAGTGCAGCATTTATTTAGTAACATTTACTGTTCCTAGTGCTGTCTGACTCTTTACTGCATTTGTAGGATTTATTCAGTATTTGCTACTGTACCTGTCATTGGCGCACACTACCCGGGGCATGGAGAAAGGATTCCTTCACACTCTCTTTCTTTTGTGTAGCTGACTAGCCCATTGCCATTTACAGTCGCTGCCATTGTCCAGCACTGTACTATATTTGAATGCCGGATTAATTTCTTGCCAGTACCATTCCTGCCACAGTCTGATTCCCTACTGTGTTAGAGTGTGACGTGCTTTCAGTTTCACTACTATTCATGACTGTCTGATGGTGGACTACGTGCTCTGGAACAAGGCATGGATAGCACAAAGTCCACGCTGAGCATACATTTATAATAGCTGCTTTCCTTTTTTTGCTCATCCTGACAACACCATGATGCTGGAAGCATGTTTGCCTTGAAACTATGTCTGATCCAACTCTTGTGTTTAATGATCCGGTGAACAGTAACTTTTGTCCTAGTAGCAGATGCTTCAGAATATTATCTGGAGTGTCGTAAAAGTGATCATTTACTTCTACATTTGCGAACAATGTTGGTGCATAAGTTCATATGATGGTGACCAAACCTCTATCTGATTGTAGAACAAGATATATGAGGCATTCAGCAGTTATGGCAGGCATTTCAATTATTTGCATCAATCTGGTGTTGATAGCATATGTATGGCGTCATCTGCAACTGTCCCACGCCAGAAGCCAGCAGAATTTTCTTCATATTGTATCCAGCATCGCTCAATCTACTCTCTTAGAGCAGCAAGCAGTACTGTCGAAGCTGAACTTCTGCAAAACACATTTCATCAATAACTTCTGTTTCTAATAACTTCTAACATTGTCTGTTGACTGTAACTCTTCATACATGGCAGGGCATATGGTCATGACTTTTCAGCTTCCAAGCCGGAGAATCTTCACCTTTTGTTTCATGGGCGGTCATTTACCGTCGTTGTCAGAATAGGATCCCTTAACCTCGCGCACACAACGCAGAAGCACATTAGTTGGGGGCTGCTCAGCTTTAACAGGCTGTGAGTGCACAACAAAATGACCCGATCATTCAGACATGCGGAGACAACATGTGGTGACCTCCACTTATGCCAACGGAGTTTGCCTTATCACCTGAAAACTGCTACCTGCTCTGTTGGTCCCCCTGCTGGTAAAAGTAAAGATAACATACCCTCTCCATGTCCTCTCCATTTTATTTCAGCTCCATTTCCTGGGCAGGATTTGGATGCATGGACTTTCCATTCCGCTCCATGTTCTTCCAGACATTATAGACTGAATTCAGAGAAAAAGGAGGAACCCCCTATCCGAGCCCACTCAGTTGCAGGACTTGAAGGAAGATACATGGTTAAAGCGAGTACAGCCGTCAATAGAACTCCACTGCGGTGCCTTTGAAACTCCCGTGCCACATCTGCAGGGCAATGGGCACGCTTTTGCACGTAGCTGGGGCCTCTCTCAGGGCAGGTCCACTGCACTCTGTGGTGTGACCCATCTCCTTAAACGTGGAGGTTCAGTAATTAAATTCCAAATGCTTGAGTATCTATCAGGAGTGTTCGACTGCACTCTGTGATTTGTCTGTCCTCCTTAATTGTGTACAATCAGTAATAAGTTGAAATATTCCAGGTATGATAGCGATGGTTAAGAGGCATCTTGACAAATACATGAATAGGATGGGAATAGTGGGATACGGACCCCGGAAGTGCAGAAGGTTTTAGTTCAAAAAGGAATCACGATTGGCGCAGGCTTGGAGGGCCGAATGGCCTGTTCCTGTGCTGTACTGTTCTTTATTTGTTCTCTTTGTTCTTTGACTAGTGAAAGTCGGCTCTATATAACTTTGGGAATTTTCTGTCTTCTTTAACTGTCGCCATTCAGCAATTAGACTGTAAATGTTAGACTGTCTCTCTAAGGGCTGATCTGCTGCACTCTGTTATGTGTCTGCCCCCTTTGCCAGTCCATTCAGTAATTAAATTACAAATGCTGGAGCGCCTCTGCCGGGGCTGCGTTCAGCACGATTGGATGTGTGTTCCCTCTTTAACCATCTCCATTCAGGAATTACCCTCCATTAGTCGGACTGCCAACTCTGTGCTCCTCTACATCAACTTATGTGATCCATTTGCAAATCAATCATTCAGTAAGTAAATTCCAAATGTATGGCTATATTCTCCACTCTTTGGAGGTGGCTCTCCACTTTAACTTTGCTCATTCAGCAATTTGAATTGCAAATTTGAGAGGATCTCTCTCATGGCTACTCCACTGCGAGCTGGGATGCTTCATTCTTCCTTAACCGTGGAAATGGTACAGTCAATTCTTTACTCGTTAATTTTAAGACAAATCCTGACGTGAATCTACCATACGAGGCTTCTAAGAAATAGAGCTAGAACAGTGATCAGTCATGTATTAGATGATCATCAAGAGAAGTCCATATATTTCACGTTATATATGTCAAACTACAGTGCAAGTAACTATGTGCAGATAGAAGAAAAGCAGTTTAAGGCACAGCCATCAATGGGGCAGTGATTACTAAAAGGGATACTCAAGAGACCAGGATTAATGCAGCATAGAGACCCTGGAGGGTGGTACGGACTGGAGGAGGTTTCAGAGAATGGAAGTGCTTTAGGCACTGGTGGATGTTACAAAGAATGGAAGCGTTGTAGGGTCTGGAGGACGTTGAAGAGATTTTAAGGGTCAAAGAGGCAGGAGGGGGTCACAGAGATAAGGAATGTTATACTGCTGGAGAGATTACAGGGATCGTAGTGAGGTCATACCGGAATGTGCAACCAAGGATAAAAATTTTAAAGTGACGTTTTGCTTGCCTGGGTGACCAGGTCGTTCAGCAAGAAAAAGGCAGGATGGGTTACCAGGGCAAGGTTGGCACAGTGGCGCGGTGGTTAGCACGACAGCTCCAGTGACCCGGGTTTGGCTCAGGTGACCGCCTGTATAGGATTTGCAAGTTCTCCCTGTGACCGCGTGGGTTTCCGCCGAGTGCTCCGGTTTCCTCCCACAGCCAAAGACTTGCAATTGATCGGTAAATTGGCCATTGTAAATTGCCCCTAGTATAGGTCGGTGGTAGGAGAATTGAGGGAAGGTGGGGGTGTGGTAGGGGATATGGGATTAATGTAGGGTTAGTATAAATGGGTGGTTGATGGTCGGCAGATACTCGGTGGGCTGAAGGGCTTGTTTCAGTGCTGTATCTCTCTATGACTTGGTGTAAGTGAGGATGCAGGCAGCAGGGTTTTGAATGCCCCCATGTTTCCAGATGATAGAATGTCTGATGCTGGCCACAAGTGTGTTGGAATAGTCAAGGCAAAAGGGAATAGTGGCAGTATGATGGTTTGATCAGTAAATGAGCTGCGTCGGTGCTGAATTGGGGCAACGTTAGAGAGGTTGAACTATTTGGTCTTAGTGGTGGTTTAGATATGTTGTCAGATAGTCGTCGTCGAAGCAAATTTAAGTTTGAACATTTTGGTTTGGTATCAGTCTGCAGCCAAGATGAAGGATCGAACACAGAATAGAGCAGTGATAACAGTACAGGTGCAAGAAGAGAAGCAGTAATAAGTGACATCCTAGCTATGATTCGATAAAGACGAATTTGGATGGTAGTGGAGAGACTTTGGAAAGGATGGTGCAGTCTACAGTATCACAGGCCGCAGAGAGATCGAGTATGACAAGGGGGCTTAGTTTAAATTTGTCACAGTCAGTGATATAGGGTGTCATTTATGACGTTAATTAGAGACCTTTTGATGTTGTGCTAGGGGCGAGAACCAGATGATAAATTTTCAAACATGGTATTTCGGGAAACGTGAGCACGGATTTGAGAGTAGCAACATGTTCAGGGACTTTGGACGGGATAACAAGGCGGACGCTGGTTTTATAAATTTGAGTGAGGAGCTGAGAATAAATCGTGCAGATGGAGGTGAGGTTATAACTGCTGTTTCCCTTCTGGCCGGCAAGGGGCTCTCTGTCTCCCCACTGCCTTTTTGCATTGGGTCCTCTAAAGTTCACCTTGTGGATGCGGTGCTTCTGCTTTCTGGAGCGTATGACCACCCACAAATCAAGACACCCGAGACACTACACGGGTAGTGGCTCCCACCCACCCTCCTCCTCTAACCAAAAAAAAAGGACTCGGTGGTGTGCAGATAAGGTAAGTCTTTTTCTATTTGTCTTTTTTTTATCCTGTGATTGGTAAAAACTTTTCGTTCCTTTTTCATTTAACTAAATTAAGCTTAAGATTAAAAATGGCATGAGATCTCAGACCCGTGTCATGCACCTCTTGCTCAATGTGGGAGCTCAGGGACACGGCTGATCTCCCTGACTCCTTCATGTGCAGGAAGTGTGTCCAGCTGCAGCTCTTGTTAGACCGCATGACGGCTCTGGATCTGCGGATGGACTCACTTTGGAGCATGCGCGATGCTGAGGAGGTCGTGGATAGCACGTTTAGCGAATTGGTCACACCGCAGATTAGGATTGCTGAGGGTGAAAGGGAATGGGTGACCAAAAGGCAGAGAAAGAGCTGGAAGGCAGCGCAGGAGTCCCCTGCGGTCATCTCCCTCCAAAACAAGTATACCATTTTGGATACTGTTGAGGGAGATGGCTCACCAGGGGAAGGCAGCAGTAGCCAGGTTCATGGCACCGTGGCTGGCTCTGCTGTTCAGAAGGGCGGGAAAAAGAGAGGAAGGGCTACAGTCATCGGGGATTCGATTGTAAGCGGAGTGGATAGGCGGTTCTGTGGTCGAAAACGAGACTCCCGAATGGTATGTTGCCTCCCAGGTGCACGGGTCAGGGATGTCTCAGATCGGCTGCAGAACATTCCAAAGGGGGAGGGTGAACAGCCAGTTGTCATTGTGCACATAGGCACCAATGATATAGGTAAAAAACGGGATGAGGTCCTACAAGCAGAGTTTAGGGAGTTAGGAGCCAAGTTAAAAAGCAGGACCTCAGAGGTAGTAATCTCAGGATTGCTACCAGTGCCACGTGATAGTCAGAGTAAAAATGAAAGAATAGTCAGGATGAATGCGTGGCTTGAGAGATGGTGCAGGAAGGAGGGGTTCAGATTTTTGGGACATTGGGACCGGTTCTGGGGGAGGTGGGACTATTACAAATTGGACGGTCTGCACCTGGGCCGGACTGGAACCAATGTCCTTGGGGGTGCTTTTGCTAACGCTGTTGGGGAGGGTTTAAACTAATGTGGCAGGGGGATGGGAACCAATTGAGGTCAGTTGACAGTAAGGAGGTAGTAACAAAAGCCTGTAAGGAACTAGATAATGATGTCAGTGTGACTAAGGGGAAGAGCAGGCAGGGAGCAGATGATGAATATAAAGGGACTGGTGGTCTGAGTTGCATTTGTTTTAATGCAAGAAGTGTAGTAGGTAAGGCAGATGAACTTAGGGCTTGGATTAGTACCTGGGAGTATGATGTTATTGCTATTACTGAGACTTGGTTGAGGGAAGGGCATGATTGGCAACTAAATATCCCAGGATATCGATGCTTCAGGCGGGATAGAGAGGGAGGTAAAAGGGGTGGAGGAGATGCATGACTGGTCAAAGAGGATATCACAGCTGTGCTGAAGGAGGGCACTATGTAGGACTCGAGCAGTGAGGCAATATGGACAGAACTCAGAAATAGGAAGGGTGCGGCAACAATGTTGGGGCTGTACTACAGGCCTCCCAACAGGGAGCGTGAGATAGAGGTACAAATATGTACCAGAGTATGGAAAGATGTAGGAGCAACAGGGTGGTGGTGATAGGAGATTTTAATTTTCCCAACATTGACTGGGATTCACTGTGTGTTAGAGGTCTAGATGGAGCAGAATTTGTAAGGAGCATCCAGGAGGGTTTTCCAGAGCAGTATGTAAATAGTCCAACTCGGGAAGGGGCCATACTGGACCTGGTGTTGGGGAATGAGCCCGGCCAGGTGGTTGACATTTCAGTCAGGGACTACTTTGGGAATAGTGATCACAATTCCGTAAGATTTAAAATACTCATGGACAAAGACGAGAGTGGTCCTAAAGGAAGAGTGCTAAATTGGGGGAAGGCCAACTATACCAAAATTCGGCAGGAGCTGGGGAATGTAGATTGGGAGCAGCTGTTTGAAGGTAAATCCACATGTGATATGTGGGAGGCTTTTAAAGAGAGGTTGATTAGCGTGCAGGAGAGACATGTTCCTGTGAAAATGAAGGATAGAAATGGCAAGATTAGGGAACCATGGATGACAGGTGAAATTGTGAGACTAGCTAAGAGGAAAAAGGAAGCATACATAAGATCTAGGCGGCTGATGAAAGACGAAGCTTTGAAAGAATATCGGGAATGTTGGACCAATCTGAAACGAGGAATTAAGAGGGCTGAAATGGGTCATAAAATATCTTTAGCAAACAGGGTTAAAGAAAATCCCAAAGCCTTTTATTCATATATAAGGAGAAAGAGGGTAACTAGAGAAAGGATTGGCCCACTAAAGGACAAAGGAGGAATGTTATGCTTGGACTCAGAGAAAATGGGTGAGATTCTAAACGAGTACTTTGCATCGGTATTCATCGAGGAGAGGGACATGACGGATGTTGAGGTTAGGAACAGATGCTTGATTACACTAGGTCAAGTCGGCATCAGGAGGGAGGAAGTGTTGGGTATTCTAAAGGGCATTAAGGTGGACAAGTCCCCAGGTCCGGATGGGATCTATCCCAGGTTACTGAGGGAAGCGAGAGAGGAAATAGCTGGGGAGTTAACAGATATCTTTGCAGCATCCTTAAACACGGGTGAGGTCCCGGAGGACTGGAGAATTGCTAATGTTGTCCCCTTGTTTAAGAAGGGTAGCAGGGATAGTCCAGGTAATCATAGGCCGGTGAGCCTGACGTCAGTGGTAGGGAAGCTGCTGGAGAAGATACTGAGGGATAGGATCTATTCCCATTTGGAAGAAAATGGGCTTATCAGTGATAGGCAACATGGTTTTGTGCAGGGAAGGTCATGTCTTACCAACTTAATAGAATTCTTTGAGGAAGTGACAAAGTTGATTGATGAGGGAAGGTCTGTCGATGTCATATACATGGACTTCAGTAAGGCGTTTGATGAGGTTCCCCATGGCAGGCTGATGGAGAAAGTGAAGGCGCATGGGGTCCAAGGTGTACTAGCTAGATGGATAAAGAACTGGCTGGGCAACAGGAGACAGAGAGTAGCAGTAGAAGGGAGTTTCTCAAAATGGAGACGTGTGACCAGTGGTGTTCCACAGGGATCCGTGCTGGGACCACTGTTGTTTGTGATATACATTAATGATTTGGAGGAAAGTATAGGTGGACTGATTAGCAAGTTTGCAGACGACACTATGATTGGTGGAGTAGCAGATAGTGAAGGGGACTGTCAGAGAATACAGCAGAATATAGATAGATTGGAGAGTTGGGCAGAGAAATGGCAGATGGAGTTCAATCAGGGCAACTGCGAGGTGATGCATTTTGGAAGATCCAATTCAAGAGTGAACTATCCAGTAAATGGAAAAGTCCTGGGGAATATTGATGCACAGAGAGATTTGGGTGTTCAGGTCCACTGTTCCCTGAAGGTGGCAACGCAGGTAAATAGAGTGGTCAAGAAGATATACGGCATGCTTTCCTTCATCGGACGGTGTATTGAGTACAAGAGTTGGCAGGTCATGTTACAGTTGTATAGGACTTTGGTTCGGCCACATTTGGAATACTGCGTACAGTTCTGGTCGTCACATTACCAAAAGGACGTGGATGCTTTGGAGAGGGTGCAGAGGAGGTTCACCAGGATGTTGCCTGGTATGGAGGGCGCTCGCTATGAAGAGAGGTTGAGTAGATTAGGATTATTTTCATTAGAAAGACGGAGGTTGAGGGGGGACCTGATTGAGGTGTACAAAATCATGAGAGGTATAGACAGAGTGGATAGCAAGAAGCTTTTTCCCAGAGTGGGGGATTCAATTACAAGGGGACACGAGTTCAAAGTGAAAGGGGAAAAGTTTAGGGGGGATATGCGTGGAAAGTTCTTTATGCAGAGGGTGGTGGGTGCCTGGAACGCGTTGCCAGCGGAGGTGGTAGATGCGGGCACGATGGAGGCTTTTAAGATGTATCTAGACAGATACATGAATGGGCAGGAAGAAAAGAGATACAGAACCTTAGAAAATAGGCGACATATTTAGAGAGAGGATCTGGATCGGTGCAGGCTTGGAGGGCCGAAGGGCCTGTTCCTGTGCTGTAATTATCTTTGTTCTTTGTTCTTTGTTCTTTGTATGGGGTTTTCACAGTGTATCAGGATCCTGCCAGGTGTATATGTGGGTTTCACAGTTTATCAGGATCCTGCCTGGTGTGTATGGGGTTTCACAGTGGATCAGGATCCTGCCAGGTGTGTATGTGGGTTTCACAGTTTATCAGGATCCTGCCAGATGTGAATGGGATTTCACAGTGGATCAGGATCCTGCCAGGTGTGTACGGGTTTTTCACAGTGTATCAGGATCCTGCCAGAAGTGCATGGAGTTTTCACAGTGGATCAGGATACTGCCAGGTGTGTATGGGGTTTTCACAGTGGATCAGGATCCTGCCAGGTGTGTCAGGGATTTCACAGTGCATCAGGATCCTGCCAGGTGTGTATGGAGTGTTCACAGTTTATCAAGGTCCTGTCAGGTGTGTATGGAGTTTTCACAGTGGATCAGGATCCTGCCAGGTGTGTATGGGGGTTTCACTGTGTATCAGGATCCTGCCAGGGGTGTATGGGGTTTCACAGAGCATCAGGATCCTGCCAGGTGTGTATGGGGTTTCACAGTGTATCAGGAACCTGCCAGATGTGAATGTTGTTTCACTGTGTATCAGGATCCTGCCATATGTGAATGGGGTTTCACTGTGCATCAGGTTCCTGCCAGGTGTGTACGGGGATTTCACAGTGCAACAGGCTCCTGCCAGGTGTGTATGGGGGTTTCACAGTGTATCAGGATCCTGCCAGGTGTGTATGTGTTTTCACAGTATTTCAGGATCCTGCCAGGTGTGTATGGGGGTTTCACAGTTTAGCAGGATCCTGCCAGGTGTGTATGGGGCTTTCACAGTTTATCAGCATCCTGCCAGGGGCGTATGGGACTTATACAGTGGATCAGGATCCTGCCAGGTGTGTATGGTGTTTTCACAGTGTATCAGGATCCTGCCAGGTGTGTATGGGGTTTTCACAGTGTATCAGGATCCTGCCAAGTGTGTATGGGGTTTTCACAGTGGATCAGGTCCTGAAAGGTGTGTATGGGGTATTCACAGTGGATCAGGATCCTGCCAGGTGTGTATGGGGTTTTCACAGTGTATCAGGATCCTGCAGGTGTGTATGGGGTTTTCACAGTGCATCAGGATCCTGCCAGGTGTGTTTGGGGTTTTCACAGTTTATCAGGATACAGCCAGGTGTGTATGTGGGTTTCACTGTTTATCAGGATCCTGCCTGGTGTGTCTCGGGATTTCACAGTGTATCAGGATCCTGCCAGGTGTTAATGTTGGTTTCACAGTTTATCAGGATCCTGCCAGGTGTGAATGGAGTTTTCACTGTGCATCAGGATCCTGCCAGATGTGTATGGGGTTTTCACAGTTTATCAGGATCCTGCCTGGTGTGTATGGAGGTTTCCCGTTGTATCAGGACCCTGCCAGGTGTGTATCTGTGTTTCACAGTTTATCAGCATCCTGCCAGATGTGTCTGGGGGTTTCACAGTTTATCAGGATCCTGCCAGGTGTGTATGGGGGTTTCACAGTTTATCGGGATCCTTCCTGGTGTGTCTGGGGGTTTCACAGTTAATCAGGATCCTGCCAGGTGTTAATGTGGGTTTCACAGTTTATCAGGATCCTGCCAGGTGTGAATGGAGTTTTCACTGTGCATCAGGATCCTGCCAGATGTGCATGGGGTTTTCACAGTGCATCAGGATCATATATAGAACATACAGCACAGAACAGGCCCTTCGGCCCACAATGTTGTGCCGATCCTTTGTCCTCTGTCAAGGACAATTTAATCTATACCCCATCATTCTCCTTTATCCATATACCTATCCAAAAGCCTTTTGAAAGTCCCTAAAGTTTCTGACTCAACAACTTCCCCACGCAAGGCATTCCATGCCTCGACCACTCTCTGGGTAAAGAACCTTCCCCTGACATCCCCCTTATATCTCCCACCCTTCACCTTAAATTTATGACCCCTTGTAACGCTTTGCTCCACCCGGGGAAAAAGTTTCTGACTGTCTACCCTATCTATTCCCCTGATCATCTTATAAACCTCTATCATGTCACCCCTCATCCTTCTCCTTTCTAATGAGAAGAGGCCTAGAATGTTCAGCCTTTCCTCGTAAGACTTATTCTCCATTCCAGGCAACATCCTGGTAAATCTCCTCTGCACCCTCTCCAAGGCTTCCACATCCTTCCTAAAATGAGGCGACCAGAACTGCACACAGTACTCCAAATGAGGCCTTACCAAGGTCCTGTACAGCTGCATCATCACCTCACGGCTCTTAAATTCAATCCCTCTGCTAATGAACGCTAACACCCCATATGCCTTCTTCACAGCCCTATCCACTTGAGTTGCAACTTTCAATGATCTATGCACATAGACCCCAAGGTCTCTCTGCTCCTCCACATGCCCAAGAACCCTACCGTTAACCCAGTATTTTGCATTCATGTTTGTCCTTCCAAAATGGACGACCTCACACTTTTCAGGGTTAAACTCCATCTGCCACTTTTCAGCCCAGCACTGCAACCTATCCAAGTCCCTTTGCAGACGACAATAGCCCTCCTCGGTATCCACAACTCCACCAACCTTTGTATCATCTGCAAATTTACTGACCCACCCTTCGACTTCCTCATCCAAGTCGTTAATAAAAATCACAAACAGGAGAGGACCCAGAACTGATCCCTGCGGCACGCCACTGGTAACTGGGCTCCAGGCTGAGTATTTACCATCTAAGACCACTCTCTGCCTTCTATCAGTTAGCCAATTCTTAATCCAACTGGCCACATTCCCCACTATCCCATGCCTCCTGACTTTCTCCATAAGTCTACCATGGGGGACCTTATCAAATGCCTTACTAAAATCCATGTACACCACATCCACTGGTTTACCCTCATCCACTTGCTTGGTCACCTGCTCAAAGAATTCAATCAGGCTTGTGAGGCAAGACCTACCCCTCACAAAACCGTGCTGACTGTCCCGAATCAAGCAGTGTCTTTCCAGATGCTCATAAATCCTATCCCTCAGCACCTTTTCCATCAACTTGCCTACCACCGAAGTAAGACTAACTGGCCTGTAATTCCCAGGGTTGTTCCTATTCCCTTTCTTGAACAGGGGCACAACATTTGCCACCCTCCAATCACCTGGTACCACCCCCGTCAGCAGAGAAGATGAAAAGATCATTGCCAGCGGCTCTGCAATTTCATCCCTTGCTTCCCATAACATCCTGGGATATACCCCGTCAGGCCCGGGAGACTTGTCTATCTTCAAGTTATTCAAAAACCCCAACACATCTTCCCTCCTAACGAGCACTTCCTCGAGCTTACCAGTCTGTTTCACACCGTCCTCTTCAGTAATACACCCCTTCTCATTCGTAAATACCGAAGAGAAGTACTCATTCAAAACCTCACTTATCTCTTCCGGCTCAACACACAGTCTCCCGCTATTGTCCTTGACCGGACCTATGGTCCCCCTAGTCATCCTCATATTTCTGACATACGCGTAAAAGGCCTTGGGGTTTTCTTTTATCCTACCCGCCAAGCATTTTTCATGCCCTCTCTTAGCTCTCCTAATCCCTTTCTTCAGATCCTTCCTGGCCATCTTGTATCCCTCCAGAGCTATGCCTGTGCCCTTTTTCCTCAACTTTATATACGCATCCTTCTTCTTCCTAACAAGACTCTCAACCTCTCTTGTCAACCACAGTTCCCTCACATGACCATCCCTTCCCTGTCTGACAGGGACATGCTTATCAATGACCCCTACTATCTGCTCCTTGAAAAAGTTCCACATTTCGACCGTGCCCTTCCCTGCCAGCATATGCTCCCAACTTATGCTCCTCAATTCCTGCCTGACAGCATCATATCTACCCTTCCCCCAATTGTAAACCTTGCCCTGTTGCACATACCTATCCCTCTCCATTACCACAGTGAATGCTACAGAATTGTGATCACTATCTCCAAAGTGCTTCCAGAAAGTGTTTCACAGTTCATCAGAATCCTGCCAGGTGTGTATGTGGGTTTCACAGTTTATCAGGAATCTGCCAGATGTGAATGTTGTTTTCACTGTGATTCAGGATCCTGCCAGATGTGTATGGTGTTTTCACAGTGCATCAGGATCCTTCCAGATGTGTCTGGCGGTTTCACAGTGTATCAGGATCCTGCCACGTGTGTATGGGGTTTCACAGTTTATCAGGATCCTGCCAGGTGTGTATGTGGGTTTCACTGTTTATCAGGATCCTGCCCGGTGTGTCTCGGGATTTCACAGTGTATCAGGATCCTGCCAGGTGTGTATGTGGGTTTCACAGTGTATCAGGCTCCTGCCAGGTGTGTATGTGGGTTTCACAGTTTATCAGGATCCTGCCACGTGTGTATGGGGTTTTCACAGTGTATCAGGATCCTGCCAGGTGTGTATGGGGTTTTCACAGTGTATCAGGATCCTGCCAGGTGTGTATGGGGGTTTCACAGTTCATCAGGATCCTGCCAGGTGTGTATGGTGGTTTCACAGTTTATCAGGACCCTGCCTGGTGTGTCTGGGGGTTTCACTGTTAATCAGGATCCTGCCAGGTGTTAATGTGGGTTTCACAGTTTATCAGGATCCTGCCAGGTGTGAATGGAGTTTTCACTGTGCATCAGGATCCTGCCAGATGTGTATGGGGATTTCACAGTGCATCAGGATCCTTCCAGATGTGTCTGGCGGTTTCACAGTGTATCAGGATCCTGCCACGTGTGTATGGGGTTTCACAGTTTATCAGGATCCTGCCAGGTGTGTATGTGGGTTTCACTGTTTATCAGGATCCTTCCTGGTGTGTCTCGGGATTTCACAGTGTATCAGGATCCTGCCAGGTGTGTATGTGGGTTTCACAGTGCATCAGGCTCCTGCCAGGTGTGTATGTGGGTTTCACAGTTTATCAGGATCCTGCCTGGTGTGTCTGGGGTTTCACAGTGGATCAGGATCCTGCCACGTGTGTATGGGGTTTTCACAGTTTATCAGGATACTGCCAGGTGTGTATGGGGTTTTCACAGTTTATCAGGATCCTGCCAGCTGTGTATGTGGGTTTCACAGTTTATCAGGATCCTGCCAGGTGTGTATGGGGGTTTCACAGTTCATCAGGATCCTGCCAGGTGTGTATGGTGGTTTCACAGTTTATCAGGACCCTGCCTGGTGTGTCTGGGTGTTTCACAGTTCATCAGAATCCTGCCAGGTGTGTATGTGGGTTTCACAGTTTATCAGGAATCTGCCAGATGTGAATGTTGTTTTCACTGTGATTCAGGATCCTGCCAGATGTGTATGGTGTTTTCACAGTGCATCAGGATCCTTCCAGACGTGTATGGGGGTTTCACAGTGTATCAGGATCCTGCATCGTGTGTCTGGGGTTTCACAGTTTATCAGGATCCTGACAGGTGTGTATGGGGTTTTCACGGTGTATCAGGATCCTGCCAGGTGTGCATGGCATTTTCACAGTTTATCAGGATCCTGCCAGGTGTGTATGTGGGTTTCACAGCTTGTCAGAATCCTGCCTGGTGTGTAATGGGTTTTCAGAGTGCATCAGGATCCTGCCAGGTGTATATGTGGGTTTCACAGTTGATCAGGATCCTGCCTGGTGTGTATGGGGTTTCACAGTGGGTCAGGATCCTGCCAGGTGTGTATGTGGGTTTCACAGTTTATCAGGATCCTGAAAGGTGTGTTTGGGGGTTTCACAGTTTATCAGGATCCTGCCACATGTGTATGGGTTTACACAGTGGTTCAGGATCCTGCAAGGTGCGTTTGGGGTTTTAACTGTGCATCAGGATCCTGCCAGATGTGAATGGGGTTTTCACTTTGCATCAGGATCCTGCTAGATGTGTATGTGGATTTCACAGTTTATCAGGATGCTGCCAGGTGTGTCTGGGGGTTTCACAGTGTATCAGGATCCTGCCAGATGTGTATGGGGGTTTCACAGTGTAGCAGGATACTGCCACGTGTGTATGGGGGTTCACAGTTTATCAGGATCCTGCCAGGTGTGTATGTGGGTTTCACAGTTTATCAGGTTCCTGCCTGGTGTGTCTGGGGTTTTCACAGTTTGTCAGGATCCTGCCTGGTGTGTATGGGTATTCACAGTGTATCAGGAGCCTGCCAGGTGTTTATGGGGGTTTCACAGTTTATCAGGATCCTGCCAGCTGTGTATGTGTGTTTCACAGTTTATCAGGATCCTGCCAGGTGTGTATGGGGGTTTCACAGTTCATCAGGATCCTGCCTGGTGTGTTTGGGGGTTTCACAGTTTATCAGAAACCTGCCTGGTGTGTCTGGGGGTTTCACAGTTTATCAGGATCCTGCCAGGTGTGTATGGGGGTTTCACAGTTCATCAGGATCCTGCCTGGTGTGTCTGGGGGTTTCACAGTTCATCAGGATCCTGCCAGGTGTGTATGTGGGTTTCACAGTTTATCAGGAACCTGCCAGATGTGAATGTGGCTTTCACAGTGATTCAGTATCCTGCCAGATGTGTATGGGGTTTTCACAGTGCATCAGGATCCTTGCAGATGAGTATGGGGTTTTCACAGTGTATCAGGATCCTGCATCGTGTGTTTGGGGTTTCACATTTTATCAGGATCCTGCCAGGTGTGTATGGGGTTTTCACAGTGTATCAGGATCCTGCCAGGTGTATATGGGGTTTTCACAGTGTATCAGGATCCTGCCAGGTGTGTATGTGAGTTTCACAGTTTATCAGGATACTGCCTGGTGTATATGGGGTTTTCACAGTGTATCAGGATCCTGCCAGGTGTGTATGTGGTTTTCACAGTTGATCAGGATCCTGCCTGGTTTGTATGGGGTTTCACAGTGTATCAGGATCGTTCCAGGTGTGTATGTGGGTTTCACAGTTTATCAGGATCCTGCCAGGTGTGTATGGGGGTTTCACAGTGTATCAGGATCCTGCCAGATGCGAATGGGGTTTTCACAGTGCATCAGTATCCTGCTAGATGTGTATGTGGATTTTACAGTTTATCAGGATGCTGCCAGATGTGTATGGGGGTTTCACAGTGCATCAGGGGACTGCCACGTGTGTATGGGGTTTCACAGTTTATCAGGATCCTGCCAGGTGTGTATGTGGGTTTCACAGTTTATCAGGATCCTGCCTGGTGTGTCTGGGGTTTTCACAGTTTGTCAGGATCCTGCCAGATGTGAATGGGGTTTTCACAGTGCATCAGGATCCTGCTAGATGTGTATGTGGATTTCACAGTTTATCAAGATGCTGCCAGGTGTCTATGGGGGTTTCACAGTGTATCAGGATCCTGCCAGATGTGTATGGGTGTTTCACAGTGTCTCAGGATACTGCCACGTGTGTATGGGGTTTCACAGTTTATTAGGATCCTGCCAGGTGTGTATGTGGGTTTCACAGTTTATCAGGATCCTGCCTGGTGTGTCTGGGGTTTTCACAGTTTGTCAGGATCCTGCCTGGTGTGTATGGGTTTTCACAGTGTATCAGGATCCTGCCAGGTGTTTATGGGGGTTTCACAGTTTATCAGGATCCTGCCAGCTGTGTATGTGTGTTTCTCAGTTTATCAGGATCCTGCCGTGTGTGTGGGGGTTTCACAGTTCATCAGGATCCTGCCTGGTGTGTTTGGGGGTTTCACAGTTTATCAGAATCCTGCCTGGTGTGTCTGGGGGTTTCGCAGTTCATCAGGATCCTGCCAGGTGTGTATGTGGGTTTCACAGTTTATCAGGAACCTGCCAGATGTGAATGTGGCTTTCACAGTGATTCAGTATCCTGCCAGATGTGTATGGGGTTTTCACAGTGCATCAGGATCCTTGCAGATGAGTATGGGGGTTTCACAGTGTCTCAGGATCCTGCCAAGTGTGTATGGGGTTTCACATTTTATCAGGATCCTGCCAGGTGTGTATGGGGTTTTCACAGTGTATCAGGATCCTGCCAGGTGTATATGGGGTTTTCACAGTTTATCAGGATCCTGCCTGGTGTGTATGGGGTTTTAACAGTGTATCAGGATCCTGCCAGGTGTGTATGTGGGTTTCTCAGTTGATCAGGATCCTGCCTGGAGTGTATGGGGTTTCACAGTGGATCAGGATCGTTCCAGGTGTGCATGTGGGTTTCACAGTGTATCAGGATCCTGCCAGATGTGAATGGGGTTTTCACAGTGCATCAGTATCCTGCTAGATGTGTATGTGGATTTCACAGTTTATCAGGATGCTGCCACTTGTGTATGGGGGTTTCACAGTTAATCAGGATCCTGCCAGCTGTGTATGTGTGTTTCACAGTTTATCAGGATCCTGCCAGGTGTGTATGGGGTTTTCACAGTTCATCAGGATCCTGCCTGGTGTGTTTGGGGGTTTCACAGTTTATCAGGATCCTGCCTGGTGTGTTTGGGGGTTTCACAGTTCATCATGATCCTGCCAGGTGTGTATGTGGGTTTCACAGTTTATAAGGAACCTGCCAGATGTGAATGTGGCTTTCACAGTGATTCAGTATCCTGCCAGATGTGTATGGGGTTTTCACAGTGTATCAGGATCCTGCCAGGTGTGCATGTGGGTTTCACAGTTTATCAGGATCCTGCCAGGTGTATATGGGGTTTTCACAGTGTATCAGGATCCTGCCAGGTGTGTACGGGGTTGTTCACAGTGATTCAGTATCCTGCCAGATGTGTATGGGGTTTTCACAGTGTATCAGGATCCTGCCAGGTGTGCATGTGGGTTTCACAGTTTATCAGGATCCTGCCAGGTGTATATGGGGTTTTCACAGTGTATCAGGATCCTGCCAGGTGTGCATGTGGGTTTCACAGTTTATCAGGATCCTGCCTGGTGTGTATGGGGTTTTAACAGTGTATCAGAATCCTGCCTGGTGTGTATTGGGTTTTCAGAGTGCATCAGGATCCTGCCAGGTGTATATGTGGGTTTCACAGTTGATCAGGATCCTGCCTGGTGTGTATGGGGTTTCACAGTGGGTCAGGATCCTGCCAGGTGTGTATGTGGGTTTCACAGTTTATCAGGATCCTGAAAGGTGTGTTTGGGGGTTTCACAGTTTATCAGGATACTGCCACATGTGTATGGGTTTACACAGTGGTTCAGGATCCTGCAAGGTGCGTTTGGGGTTTTAACTGTGCATCAGGATCCTGCCAGATGTGAATGGGGTTTTCACAGTGCATCAGGATCCTGCTAGATGTGTATGTGGATTTCACAGTTTATCAGGATGCTGCCAGGTGTGTCTGGGGGTTTCACAGTGTATCAGGATCCTGCCAGATGTGTATGGGGGTTTCACAGTGTAGCAGGATACTGCCACGTGTGTATGGGGGTTCACAGTTTATCAGGATCCTGCCAGGTGTGTATGTGGGTTTCACAGTTTATCAGGTTCCTGCCTGGTGTGTCTGGGGTTTTCACAGTTTGTCAGGATCCTGCCTGGTGTGTATGGGTATTCACAGTGTATCAGGAGCCTGCCAGGTGTTTATGGGGGTTTCACAGTTTATCAGGATCCTGCCAGCTGTGTATGTGTGTTTCACAGTTTATCAGGATCCTGCCAGGTGTGTATGGGGGTTTCACAGTTCATCAGGATCCTGCCTGGTGTGTTTGGGGGTTTCACAGTTTATCAGAAACCTGCCTGGTGTGTCTGGGGGTTTCACAGTTTATCAGGATCCTGCCAGGTGTGTATGGGGGTTTCACAGTTCATCAGGATCCTGCCTGGTGTGTCTGGGGGTTTCACAGTTCATCAGGATCCTGCCAGGTGTGTATGTGGGTTTCACAGTTTATCAGGAACCTGCCAGATGTGAATGTGGCTTTCACAGTGATTCAGTATCCTGCCAGATGTGTATGGGGTTTTCACAGTGCATCAGGATCCTTGCAGATGAGTATGGGGTTTTCACAGTGTATCAGGATCCTGCATCGTGTGTTTGGGGTTTCACATTTTATCAGGATCCTGCCAGGTGTGTATGGGGTTTTCACAGTGTATCAGGATCCTGCCAGGTGTGTATGGGGTTTTCACAGTGTATCAGGATCCTGCCAGGTGTGTACGGGGTTGTTCACAGTGATTCAGTATCCTGCCAGATGTGTATGGGGTTTTCACAGTGTATCAGGATCCTGCCAGGTGTGCATGTGGTTTTCACAGTTTATCAGGATCCTGCCAGGTGTATATGGGGTTTTCACAGTGTATCAGGATCCTGCCAGGTGTGCATGTGGGTTTCACAGTTTATCAGGATCCTGCCTGGTGTGTATGGGGTTTTAACAGTGTATCAGAATCCTGCCTGGTGTGTATTGGGTTTTCAGAGTGCATCAGGATCCTGCCAGGTGTATATGTGGGTTTCACAGTTGATCAGGATCCTGCCTGGTGTGTATGGGGTTTCACAGTGGGTCAGGATCCTGCCAGGTGTGTATGTGGGTTTCACAGTTTATCAGGATCCTGAAAGGTGTGTTTGGGGGTTTCACAGTTTATCAGGATCCTGCCACATGTGTATGGGTTTACACAGTGGTTCAGGATCCTGCAAGGTGCGTTTGGGGTTTTAACTGTGCATCAGGATCCTGCCAGATGTGAACGGGGTTTTCACAGTGCATCAGGATCCTGCTAGATGTGTATGTGGATTTCACAGTTTATCAGGATGCTGCCAGGTGTGTCTGGGGGTTTCACAGTGTATCAGGATCATGCCAGATGTGTATGGGGGTTTCACAGTGTAGCAGGATACTGCCACGTGTGTATGGGGGTTCACAGTTTATCAGGATCCTGCCAGGTGTGTATGTGGGTTTCACAGTTTATCAGGTTCCTGCCGGGTGTGTCTGGGGTTTTCACAGTTTGTCAGGATCCTGCCTGGTGTGTATGGGTATTCACAGTGTATCAGGAGCCTGCCAGGTGTTTATGGGGGTTTCACAGTTTATCAGGATCCTGCCAGCTGTGTATGTGTGTTTCACAGTTTATCAGGATCCTGCCAGGTGTGTATGGGGGTTTCACAGTTCATCAGGATCCTGCCTGGTGTGTTTGGGGGTTTCACAGTTTATCAGAAACCTGCCTGGTGTGTCTGGGGGTTTCACAGTTTATCAGGATCCTGCCAGGTGTGTATGGGGGTTTCACAGTTCATCAGGATCCTGCCTGGTGTGTCTGGGGGTTTCACAGTTCATCAGGATCCTGCCAGGTGTGTATGTGGGTTTCACAGTTTATCAGGAACCTGCCAGATGTGAATGTGGCTTTCACAGTGATTCAGTATCCTGCCAGATGTGTATGGGGTTTTCACAGTGCATCAGGATCCTTGCAGATGAGTATGGGGTTTTCACAGTGTATCAGGATCCTGCATCGTGTGTTTGGGGTTTCACATTTTATCAGGATCCTGCCAGGTGTGTATGGGGTTTTCACAGTGTATCAGGATCCTGCCAGGTGTATATGGGGTTTTCACAGTGTATCAGGATCCTGCCAGGTGTGTATGTGAGTTTCACAGTTTATCAGGATACTGCCTGGTGTATATGGGGTTTTCACAGTGTATCAGGATCCTGCCAGGTGTGTATGTGTTTTTCACAGTTGATCAGGATCCTGCCTGGTTTGTATGGGGTTTCACAGTGTATCAGGATCGTTCCAGGTGTGTATGTGGGTTTCACAGTTTATCAGGATCCTGCCAGGTGTGTATGGGGGTTTCACAGTGTATCAGGATCCTGCCAGATGCGAATGGGGTTTTCACAGTGCATCAGTATCCTGCTAGATGTGTATGTGGATTTCACAGTTTATCAGGATGCTGCCAGATGTGTATGGGGGTTTCACAGTGCATCAGGGGACTGCCACGTGTGTATGGGGTTTCACAGTTTATCAGGATCCTGCCAGGTGTGTATGTGGGTTTCACAGTTTATCAGGATCCTGCCTGGTGTGTCTGGGGTTTTCACAGTTTGTCAGGATCCTGCCAGATGTGAATGGGGTTTTCACAGTGCATCAGGATCCTGCTAGATGTGTATGTGGATTTCACAGTTTATCAAGATGCTGCCAGGTGTCTATGGGGGTTTCACAGTGTATCAGGATCCTGCCAGATGTGTATGGGTGTTTCACAGTGTCTCAGGATACTGCCACGTGTGTATGGGGTTTCACAGTTTATTAGGATCCTGCCAGGTGTGTATGTGGGTTTCACAGTTTATCAGGATCCTGCCTGGTGTGTCTGGGGTTTTCACAGTTTGTCAGGATCCTGCCTGGCGTGTATGGGTTTTCACAGTGTATCAGGATCCTGCCAGGTGTTTATGGGGGTTTCACAGTTTATCAGGATCCTGCCAGCTGTGTATGTGTGTTTCTCAGTTTATCAGAATCCTGCCGTGTGTGTGGGGGTTTCACAGTTCATCAGGATCCTGCCTGGTGTGTTTGGGGGTTTCACAGTTTATCAGAATCCTGCCTGGTGTGTCTGGGGGTTTCGCAGTTCATCAGGATCCTGCCAGGTGTGTATGTGGGTTTCACAGTTTATCAGGAACCTGCCAGATGTGAATGTGGCTTTCACAGTGATTCAGTATCCTGCCAGATGTGTATGGGGTTTTCACAGTGCATCAGGATCCTTGCAGATGAGTATGGGGGTTTCACAGTGTCTCAGGATCCTGCCAAGTGTGTATGGGGTTTCACATTTTATCAGGATCCTGCCAGGTGTGTATGGGGTTTTCACAGTGTATCAGGATCCTGCCAGGTGTATATGGGGTTTTCACAGTTTATCAGGATCCTGCCTGGTGTGTATGGGGTTTTAACAGTGTATCAGGATCCTGCCAGGTGTGTATGTGGGTTTCTCAGTTGATCAGGATCCTGCCTGGAGTGTATGGGGTTTCACAGTGGATCAGGATCGTTCCAGGTGTGTATGTGGGTTTCACAGTGTATCAGGATCCTGCCAGATGTGAATGGGGTTTTCACAGTGCATCAGTATCCTGCTAGATGTGTATGTGGATTTCACAGTTTATCAGGATGCTGCCACTTGTGTATGGGGGTTTCACAGTTAATCAGGATCCTGCCAGCTGTGTATGTGTGTTTCACAGTTTATCAGGATCCTGCCAGGTGTGTATGGGGTTTTCACAGTTCATCAGGATCCTGCCTGGTGTGTTTGGGGGTTTCACAGTTTATCAGGATCCTGCCTGGTGTGTTTGGGGGTTTCACAGTTCATCAGGATCCTGCCAGGTGTGTATGTGGGTTTCACAGTTTATAAGGAACCTGCCAGATGTGACTGTGGCTTTCACAGTGATTCAGTATCCTGCCAGATGTGTATGGGGTTTTCACAGTGCATCATAATCCTTGCAGATGAGTATGGGGGTTTCTCAGTGTCTCAGGATCCTGCATCGTGTGTATGGGGTTTCACATTTTATCAGGATCCTGCCAGGTGTGTATGGGGTTTTCACAGTGTATCAGGATCCTGCCAGGTGTATATGGGGTTTTCACAGTGTATCAGGATCCTGCCAGGTGTGCATGTGGGTTTCACAGTTTATCAGGATCCTGCCTGGTGTGTATGGGGTTTTAACAGTGTATCAGGATCCTGCCAGGTGTGTATGTGGGTTTCTCAGTTGATCAGGATCCTGCCTGGAGTGTATGGGGTTTCACAGTGGATCAGGATCGTTCCAGGTGTGTATGTGGGTTTCACAGTTTATCAGGATCCTGCCAGGTGTGTATGGGGGTTTCACAGTGTATCAGGATCCTGCCAGATGTGAATGGGGTTTTCACAGTGCATCAGTATCCTGCTAGATGTGTATGTGGATTTCACAGTTTATCAGGATGCTGCCACTTGTGTATGGGGGTTTCACAGTTAATCAGGATCCTGCCTGGTGTGTATGTGTGTTTCACAGTTTATCAGGATCCTGCCAGGTTTGTATGGGGTTTTCACAGTTCATCAGGATCCTGCCTGGTGTGTTTGGGGGTTTCACAGTTTATCAGGATCCTGCCTGGTGTGTTTGGGGGTTTCACTGTTCATCAGGATCCTGCCAGGTGTGTATGTGGGTTTCACAGTTTATCAGGAACCTGCCAGATGTGAATGTGGCTTTCACAGTGATTCAGTATTCTGCCAGATGTGTATGGGGTTTTCACAGTGCATCAGGATCCATGCAGATGAGTATGGGGTTTTCACAGTGTATCAGGATCCTGCATCGTGTGTATGGGGTTTCACATTTTATCAGGATCCTGCCAGGTGTGTATGGGGTTTTCACAGTGTATCAGGTTCCTGCCAGGTGTATATGGTGTTTTCACAGTGTATCAGGATCCTGCCAGGTGTGTATGTGGGTTTCACAGTTTATCAGGATCCTGCCTGGTGTGTATGGGGTTTTCACAGTGTATCAGGATCCTGCCAGGTGTGTATGTGGGTTTCACAGTTGATCAGGATCCTGCCTGGTGTGTATGGGGTTTCACAGTGTATCAGGATTGTTCCAGGTGTGTATGTGGGTTTCACAGTCTATCAGGATCCTGCCAGGTGTGTATGGGGGTTTCACAGTTTATCAGGATCCTGCCACATGTGCATGGGTTTTCACAGTGGTTCAGGATCCTGCCAGGTGCGTTTGGGGTTTTCACTGTGCATCAGGACCTGCCAGATGTGAATGGGGATTTCACAGTGCATCAGGATCCTGCCAGATGTGTATGTGGGTTTCACAGTTTATCAGGATCCTGCCAGGTTTGTATGGGGGTTTCACAGTGTATCAGGATCCTGCCAGATGTGTATGGGGTTTTCACAGTGCATCAGGATCCTTCCAGACGTGTCTGGGGGTTTCACAGTGTATCAGGATACGGCCACGTGTGTATGGGTGTTTCACAGTTCATCAGGATCCTGCCAGGTGTGTATGGGGGTTTCACAATTTACCAGGATCCTGCATGGTTTGTCTGGGGGTTTCACAGTGCATCAGGATCCTGCCAGGTGTGTATGTGGGTTTCACAGTTTATCAGGAACCTGCCAGATGTGAATGGGGTTTTCACAGTGCATCAGGATCCTGCCAGATGTGTATGGGGTTTTCACAGTGCATCAGGATCCTGCCCGATGTATATGGGGGTTTCACAGTGTATCAGGATCCTGCATCGTGTGTATGGGGCTTCACAGTTTATCAGGATCCTGCCAGGTGTGTATGGGGTTTTCACAGTGTATCAGGATCCTGCCAGGTGTGTTTGGGGTTTTCACAGTGTATCAGGATCCTGCCAGGTGTGTATGTGGTTTTCACAGTTTATCAGGATCCTGCCTGGTGTGTATGGGGTTTTCACAGTGCATCAGGATCCTGAAAGGTGTGTATGTGGGTTTCACAGTTTATCAGGATCGTGCCTGGTGTGTATGGGGTTTCACAGTGTATCAGGATCCTGCCACGTGTGTATGTGGGTTTCACAGTTTATCAGGATCCTGACAGGTGTGTATGGGGGTTTCACAGTTAATCAGGATCCTGCCAGCTATGTATGTGTGTTTCACAGTTTATCAGGATCCTGCCAGGTGTGTATGGGGTTTTCACAGTGCATCAGTATCCTGCTAGATGTGTATGTGGATTTCACAGTTTATCAGGATGCTGCCAGTTGTGTATGGGGGTTTCACAGTTAATCAGGATCCTGCCAGCTGTGTATGTGTGTTTCACAGTTTATCAGGATCCTGCCAGGTGTGTATGGGGTTTTCACAGTTCATCAGGATCCTGCCTGGTGTGTTTGGGGGTTTCACAGTTTATCAGGATCCTGCCTGGTGTGTTTGGGGGTTTCACAGTTCATCAGGATCCTGCCAGGTGTGTATGTGGGTTTCACAGTTTATAAGGAACCTGCCAGATGTGAATGTGGCTTTCACAGTGATTCAGTATCCTGCCAGATGTGTATGGGGTTTTCACAGTGCATCAGGATCCTTGCAGATGAGTATGGGGGTTTCACAGTGTCTCAGGATCCTGCCAGGTGTGTATGGGGTTTCACATTTTATCAGGATCCTGCCAGGTGTGTATGGGGTTTTCACAGTGTATCAGGATCCTGCCAGGTGTATATGGGGTTTTCACAGTGTATCAGGATCCTGCCAGGTGTGCATGTGGGTTTCACAGTTTATCAGGATCCTGCCTGGTGTGTATGGGGTTTTAACAGTGTATCAGGATCCTGCCAGGTGTGTATGTGGGTTTCTCAGTTGATCAGGATCCTGCCTGGAGTGTATGGGGTTTCACAGTGGATCAGGATCGTTCCAGGTGTGTATGTGGGTTTCACAGTTTATCAGGATCCTGCCAGGTGTGTATGGGGGTTTCACAGTGTATCAGGATCCTGCCAGATGTGAATGGGGTTTTCACAGTGCATCAGTATCCTGCTAGATGTGTATGTGGATTTCACAGTTTATCAGGATGCTGCCACTTGTGTATGGGGGTTTCACAGTTAATCAGGATCCTGCCAGCTGTGTATGTGTGTTTCACAGTTTATCAGGATCCTGCCAGGTGTGTATGGGGTTTTCACAGTTCATCAGGATCCTGCCTGGTGTGTTTGGGGGTTTCACAGTTTATCAGGATCCTGCCTGGTGTGTTTGGGGGTTTCACAGTTCATCAGGATCCTGCCAGGTGTGTATGTGGGTTTCACAGTTTATCAGGAACCTGCCAGATGTGAATGTGGCTTTCACAGTGATTCAGTATTCTGCCAGATGTGTATGGGGTTTTCACAGTGCATCAGGATCCTTGCAGATGAGTATGGGGTTTTCACAGTGTATCAGGATCCTGCATCGTGTGTATGGGGTTTCACATTTTATCAGGATCCTGCCAGGTGTGTATGGGGTTTTTACAGTGTATCAGGTTCCTGCCAGGTGTATATGGTGTTTTCACAGTGTATCAGGATCCTGCCAGGTGTGTATGTGGGTTTCACAGTTTATCAGGATCCTGCCTGGTGTGTATGGGGTTTTCACAGTGTATCAGGATCCTGCCAGGTGTGTATGTGGGTTTCACAGTTGATCAGGATCCTGCCTGGTGTGTATGGGGTTTCACAGTGGATCAGGATTGTTCCAGATGTGTATGTGGGTTTCACAGTTTATCAGGATCCTGCCAGGTGTGTGTGGGGGTTTCACAGTTTATCAGGATCCTGCCACATGTGCATCGGTTTTCACAGTGGTTCAGGATCCTGCCAGGTGCGTTTGGGGTTTTCACTGTGCATCAGGACCTGCCAGATGTGAATGGGGATTTCACAGTGCATCAGGATCCTGCCAGATGTGTATGTGGGTTTCACAGTTTATCAGGATCCTGCCCGGTTTGTATGGGGGTTTCACAGTGTATCAGGATCCTGCCAGATGTGTATGGGGTTTTCACAGTGCATCAGGATCCTTCCAGACGTGTCTGGGGGTTTCACAGTGTTTCAGGATACGGCCACGTGTGTATGGGGGTTTCACAGTTCATCAGGATCCTTCCAGGTGTGTATGGGGGTTTCACAATTTACCAGGATCCTGCATGGTTTGTCTGGGGGTTTCACAGTGCATCAGGATCCTGCCAGGTGTGTATGTGGGTTTCACAGTTTATCAGGAACCTGCCAGATGTGAATGGGGTTTTCACAGTGCATCAGGATCCTGCCAGATGTGTATGGGGTTTTCACAGTGCATCAGGATCCTGCCCGATGTATATGGGGGTTTCACAGTGTATCAGGATCCTGCATCGTGTGTATGGGGCTTCACAGTTTATCAGGATACTGCCAGGTGTGTATGGGGTTTTCACAGTGTATCAGGATCCTGCCAGGTGTGTTTGGGGTTTTCACAGTGTATCAGGATCCTGCCAGGTGTGTATGTGGTTTTCACAGTTTATCAGGATCCTGCCTGGTGTGTATGGGGTTTTAACAGTGCATCAGGATCCTGAAAGGTGTGTATGTGGGTTTCACAGTTTATCAGGATCGTGCCTGGTGTGTATGGGGTTTCACAGTGGATCAGGATCCTGCCACGTGTGTATGTGGGTTTCACAGTTTATCAGGAACCTGCCAGATGTGAATGTGGCTTTCACAGTGATTCAGTATTCTGCCAGATGTGTATGGGGTTTTCACAGTGCATCAGGATCCTTGCAGATGAGTATGGGGTTTTCACAGTGTATCAGGATCCTGCATCGTGTGTATGGGGTTTCACATTTTATCAGGATCCTGCCAGGTGTGTATGGGGTTTTCACAGTGTATCAGATCCCTGCCAGGTGTATATGGTGTTTTCACAGTGTATCAGGATCCTGCCAGGTGTGTATGTGGGTTTCACAGTTTATCAGGATCCTGCCTGGTGTGTATGGGGTTTTCACAGTGTATCAGGATCCTGCCAGGTGTGTATGTGGGTTTCACAGTTGATCAGGATCCTGCCTGGTGTGTATGGGGTTTCACAGTGGATCAGGATTGTTCCAGGTGTGTATGTGGGTTTCACAGTTTATCAGGATCCTGCCAGGTGTGTATGGGGGTTTCACAGTTTATCAGGATCCTGCCACATGTGCATGGGTTTTCACAGTGGTTCAGGATCCTGCCAGGTGCGTTTGGGGTTTTCACTGTGCATCAGGACCTGCCAGATGTGAATGGGGATTTCACAGTGCATCAGGATCCTGCCAAATGTGTATGTGGGTTTCTCAGTTTATCAGGATCCTGCCAGATTTGTATGGGGGTTTCACAGTGTATCAGGATCCTGCCAGATGTGTATGGGGTTTTCACAGTGCATCAGGATCCTTCCAGACGTGTCTGGGGGTTTCACAGTGTATCAGGATACGGCCACGTGTGTATGGGGGTTTCACAGTTCATCAGGATCCTGCCAGGTGTGTATGGGGGTTTCACAATTTACCAGGATCCTGCATGGTTTGTCTGGGGGTTTCACAGTGCATCAGGATCCTGCCAGGTGTGTATGTGGGTTTCACAGTTAATCAGGAACCTGCCAGATGTGAATGGGGTTTTCACAGTGCATCAGGATCCTGCCAGATGTGTATGGGGTTTTCACAGTGCATCAGGATCCTGCCCGATGTATATGGGGGTTTCACAGTGTATCAGGATCCTGCATCGTGTGTATGGGGCTTCACAGTTTATCAGGATCCTGCCAGGTGTGTATGGGGTTTTCACAGTGTATCAGGATCCTGCCAGGTGTGTTTGGGGTTTTCACAGTGTATCAGGATCCTGCCAGGTGTGTATGTGGTTTTCACAGTTTATCAGGATCCTGCCTGGTGTGTATGGGGTTTTCACAGTGCATCAGGATCCTGAAAGGTGTGTATGTGGGTTTCACAGTTTATCAGGATCGTGCCTGGTGTGTATGGGGTTTCACAGTGGATCAGGATCCTGCCACGTGTGTATGTGGGTTTCACCGTTTATCAGGATCCTGACAGGTGTGTATGGGGGTTTCACAGTTAATCAGGATCCTGCCAGCTGTGTATGTGTGTTTCACAGTTTATCAGGATCCTGCCAGGTGTGTATGGGGTTTTCACAGTGCATCAGTATCCTGCTAGATGTGTATGTGGATTTCACAGTTTATCAGGATGCTGCCAGTTGTGTATGGGGGTTTCACAGTTAATCAGGATCCTGCCAGCTGTGTATGTGTGTTTCACAGTTTATCAGGATCCTGCCAGGTGTGTATGGGGTTTTCACAGTTCATCAGGATCCTGCCTGGTGTGTTTGGGGGTTTCACAGTTTATCAGGATCCTGCCTGGTGTGTTTGGGGGTTTCACAGTTCATCAGGATCCTGCCAGGTGTGTATGTGGGTTTCACAGTTTATAAGGAACCTGCCAGATGTGAATGTGGCTTTCACAGTGATTCAGTATCCTGCCAGATGTGTATGGGGTTTTCACAGTGCATCAGGATCCTTGCAGATGAGTATGGGGGTTTCACAGTGTCTCAGGATCCTGCCAGGTGTGTATGGGGTTTCACATTTTATCAGGATCCTGCCAGGTGTGTATGGGGTTTTCACAGTGTATCAGGATCCTGCCAGGTGTATATGGGGTTTTCACAGTGTATCAGGATCCTGCCAGGTGTGCATGTGGGTTTCACAGTTTATCAGGATCCTGCCTGGTGTGTATGGGGTTTTAACAGTGTATCAGGATCCTGCCAGGTGTGTATGTGGGTTTCTCAGTTGATCAGGATCCTGCCTGGAGTGTATGGGGTTTCACAGTGGATCAGGATCGTTCCAGGTGTGTATGTGGGTTTCACAGTTTATCTGGATCCTGCCAGGTGTGTATGGGGGTTTCACAGTGTATCAGGATCCTGCCAGATGTGAATGGGGTTTTCACAGTGCATCAGTATCCTGCGAGATGTGTATGTGGATTTCACAGTTTATCAGGATGCTGCCACTTGTGTATGGGGGTTTCACAGTTAATCAGGATCCTGCCAGCTCTGTATGTGTGTTTCACAGTTTATCAGGATCCTGCCAGGTGTGTATGGGGTTTTCACAGTTCATCAGGATCCTGCCTGGTGTGTTTGGGGGTTTCACAGTTTATCAGGATCCTGCCTGGTGTGTTTGGGGGTTTCACAGTTCATCAGGATCCTGCCAGGTGTGTATGTGGGTTTCACAGTTTATCAGGAACCTGCCAGATGTGAATGTGGCTTTCACAGTGATTCAGTATTCTGCCAGATGTGTATGGGGTTTTCACAGTGCATCAGGATCCTTGCAGATGAGTATGGGGTTTTCACAGTGTATCAGGATCCTGCATCGTGTGTATGGGGTTTCACATTTTATCAGGATCCTGCCAGGTGTGTATGGGGTTTTCACAGTGTATCAGGTTCCTGCCAGGTGTATATGGTGTTTTCACAGTGTATCAGGATCCTGCCAGGTGTGTATGTGGGTTTCACAGTTTATCAGGATCCTGCCTGGTGTGTATGGGGTTTTCACAGTGTATCAGGATCCTGCCAGGTGTGTATGTGGGTTTCACAGTTGATCAGGATCCTGCCTGGTGTGTATGGGGTTTCACAGTGGATCAGGATTGTTCCAGGTGTGTATGTGGGTTTCACAGTTTATCAGGATCCTGCCACATGTGCATGGGTTTTCACAGTGGTTCAGGATCCTGCCAGGTGCGTTTGGGGTTTTCACTGTGCATCAGGACCTGCCAGATGTGAATGGGGATTTCACAGTGCATCAGGATCCTGCCAGATGTGTATGTGGGTTTCACAGTTTATCAGGATCCTGCCAGGTTTGTATGGGGGTTTCACAGTGTATCAGGATCCTGCCAGATGTGTATGGGGTTTTCACAGTGCATCAGGATCCTTCCAGACGTGTCTGGGGGTTTCACAGTGTATCAGGATACGGCCACGTGTGTATGGGGGTTTCACAGTTCATCAGGATCCTTCCAGGTGTGTATGGGGGTTTCACAATTTACCAGGATCCTGCATGGTTTGTCTGGGGGTTTCACAGTGCATCAGGATCCTGCCAGGTGTGTATGTGGGTTTCACAGTTTATCAGGAACCTGCCAGATGTGAATAGGGTTTTCACAGTGCATCAGGATCCTGCCAGATGTGTATGGGGTTTTCCCAGTGCATCAGGATCCTGCCCGATGTATATGGGGGTTTCACAGTGTATCAGGATCATGCATCGTGTGTATGGGGCTTCACAGTTTATCAGGATACTGCCAGGTGTGTATGGGGTTTTCACAGTGTATCAGGATCCTGCCAGGTGTGTTTGGGGTTTTCACAGTGTATCAGGATCCTGTCAGGTGTGTATGTGGTTTTCACAGTTTATCAGGATCGTGCCTGGTGTGTATGGGGTTTCACAGTGGATCAGGATCCTGCCACGTGTGTATGTGGGTTTCACAGTTTATCAGGATCCTGACAGGTGTGTATGGGGGTTTCACATTTTATCAGGATCCTGCCACGTGTGTATGGGGATTCACAGTGGTTCAGGATCCTGCCAGGTGTGTTTGGGGTTTCAATGTGCATCAGGATACTGCCAGGTGTGTATGGGGTTTTCACAGTGTATCAGGATACTGCCAGGTGTGTATGGGGTTTTCACAGTGCATCAGAATCCTGCCAGGTGTGTTTGGGGTTTTCACTGTGCATCAGGATCCTGCCAGTTGTGTATGGGTTTTTCACAGTGTATCAGGATCCTGCCAGGTATGTATGAGGTTTTCACAGTTGATCAGGAACCTGCCAGGTGTTTATGTGGATTTCACAGCGTATCAGGATACTGCCAGGTGTGTATGGGGTTTTCACAGTGTATCAGGATCCTGCCAGGTGTGTATGGGGGTTTCACAGTTTATCAGGATCCTGCCAGGTGTGTATGTGGGATCCACAGATTATCAGGATCCTGCCAGGTGTGTATGGGGGTTTCACAGTGTATCAGGATCCTGCCAGGTGTGTATGGGTTTTTCACAGTGTATCAGGATCCTGCCTGGTGTGTATGTGGGTTTCACAGTTTATCAGGATCCTGCCTGGTGTGTATGGGGTTTTCACAGTGTATCAGGATCCTGCCAGGTGTGTATGTGGGTTTCACAGTTGATCAGGATCCTGCCTGGTCTGTATGGGGTTTCACAGTGGATCAGGATAGTTCCAGGTGTGTATGTGGGTTTCACAGTTTATCAGGATCCTGCCAGGTGTGTATGGGGGTTTCACAGTTTATCGGGATCCTGCCACATGTGCATGGGTTTTCACAGTGGTTCAGGATCCTGCCAGGTGCGTTTGGGGTTTTCACTGTGCATCAGGACCTGCCAGATGTGAATGGGGTTTTCACAGTGCATCACGATCCTTCCAGATGTGTCTGGGGGTTTCACAGTGTATCAGGATCCTGCCAGATGTGTGTGTGGGTTTCACAGTTTATCAGGATCCTGCCAGGTGTGTATGGGGTTTTCACAGTGTATCAGGATCCTTCCAGGTGTGTATGGGGTTTTCACAGTGTATCAGGATCCTGCCAGGTGTGTTTGGGGTTTTCACGGTGCATCAGGATCCTGCCAGTTGTGTATGGGTTTTTCACAGTGTATGAGTATCCTGCCATTTGTGTATGGGGTTTTCACAGTTGATCAGGAACCTGCCAGGTGTGTATGGGGATTTCACAGCGTATCAGGATCCTGCCAGGTGTGTATGGGATTTTCACAGTGTGTCAGGATCCTGCCAGGTGTGTGTGGGGTTTCTTTCAGTGGTTCAGAAGCCTGCCAGGTGTTTATGGGCATTTGATAGTGTATCAGGATCCTGCCAGGTGTTTATGTGGTTTTCACAGTGTATCAGGATCCTGCCAGGTGTGTATGGGGTTTTCACAGTGTATCAGGATCCTACCAGGTGTGTATGGGGGTTTCACAGTTTATCAGTATCCTGCCTGGTGTGTCCGGGGGTTTCACAGTTTATCAGGTTTCTGCCAGATGTGAGTGGGGTTTTCACAGAGTATCAGGATCCTGCCAGGTGTGTATGGGTTTTTCACAATGTATCAGGATCCTGCCAGGTGTGTATGGTGGTTTCACAGTTTATCAGGATCCTGCCAGGTGTGTATGTGGGTTTCACAGTTTATCAGGAACCCGCCAGGTGTGTATGGGGGTTTCACAGTTTATCAGGATCCTACCAGGTGTGTATGGGGTTTTCACAGTTTATCAGTATCCTTCCTGGTGTGTCTGGGGGTTTCACAGTTTATCAGGATCCTGCCAGGTGTGTATGGGGGTTTCACAGTTTATCAGGATACTGCCACAAGTGTATGGGGTTTCACATTTTATCAGGATCCTGCCACGTGTGTATGGGGATTCACAGTGGTTCAGGATCCTGCCAGGTGTGTTTGGGGTTTCAATGTGCATCAGGATACTGCCAGGTGTGTATGGGGTTTTCACAGTGTATCAGGATACTGCCAGGTGTGTATGGGGTTTTCACAGTGCATCAGAATCCTGCCAGGTGTGTTTGGGGTTTTCACTGTGCATCAGGATCCTGCCAGTTGTGTATGGGTTTTTCACAGTGTATCAGGATCCTGCCAGGTATGTATGAGGTTTTCACAGTTGATCAGGAACCTGCCAGGTGTTTATGTGGATTTCACAGCGTATCAGGATACTGCCAGGTGTGTATGGGGTTTTCACAGTGTATCAGGATCCTGCCAGGTGTGTATGGGGGTTTCACAGTTTATCAGGATCCTGCCAGGTGTGTATGTGGGATCCACAGATTATCAGGATCCTGCCAGGTGTGTATGGGGGTTTCACAGTGTATCAGGATCCTGCCAGGTGTGTATGGGTTTTTCACAGTGTATCAGGATCCTGCCTGGTGTGTATGTGGGTTTCACAGTTTATCAGGATCCTGCCTGGTGTGTATGGGGTTTTCACAGTGTATCAGGATCCTGCCAGGTGTGTATGTGGGTTTCACAGTTGATCAGGATCCTGCCTGGTCTGTATGGGGTTTCACAGTGGATCAGGATAGTTCCAGGTGTGTATGTGGGTTTCACAGTTTATCAGGATCCTGCCAGGTGTGTATGGGGGTTTCACAGTTTATCGGGATCCTGCCACATGTGCATGGGTTTTCACAGTGGTTCAGGATCCTGCCAGGTGCGTTTGGGGTTTTCACTGTGCATCAGGACCTGCCAGATGTGAATGGGGTTTTCACAGTGCATCACGATCCTTCCAGATGTGTCTGGGGGTTTCACAGTGTATCAGGATCCTGCCAGATGTGTGTGTGGGTTTCACAGTTTATCAGGATCCTGCCAGGTGTGTATGGGGTTTTCACAGTGTATCAGGATCCTTCCAGGTGTGTATGGGGTTTTCACAGTGTATCAGGATCCTGCCAGGTGTGTTTGGGGTTTTCACGGTGCATCAGGATCCTGCCAGTTGTGTATGGGTTTTTCACAGTGTATGAGTATCCTGCCATTTGTGTATGGGGTTTTCACAGTTGATCAGGAACCTGCCAGGTGTGTATGGGGATTTCACAGCGTATCAGGATCCTGCCAGGTGTGTATGGGATTTTCACAGTGTGTCAGGATCCTGCCAGGTGTGTGTGGGGTTTCTTTCAGTGGTTCAGAAGCCTGCCAGGTGTTTATGGGCATTTGATAGTGTATCAGGATCCTGCCAGGTGTTTATGTGGTTTTCACAGTGTATCAGGATCCTGCCAGGTGTGTATGGGGTTTTCACAGTGTATCAGGATCCTACCAGGTGTGTATGGGGGTTTCACAGTTTATCAGTATCCTGCCTGGTGTGTCCGGGGGTTTCACAGTTTATCAGGTTTCTGCCAGATGTGAGTGGGGTTTTCACAGAGTATCAGGATCCTGCCAGGTGTGTATGGGTTTTTCACAATGTATCAGGATCCTGCCAGGTGTGTATGGTGGTTTCACAGTTTATCAGGATCCTGCCAGGTGTGTATGTGGGTTTCACAGTTTATCAGGAACCCGCCAGGTGTGTATGGGGGTTTCACAGTTTATCAGGATCCTACCAGGTGTGTATGGGGTTTTCACAGTTTATCAGTATCCTTCCTGGTGTGTCTGGGGGTTTCACAGTTTATCAGGATCCTGCCAGGTGTGTATGGGGGTTTCACAGTTTATCAGGATACTGCCACATGTGTATGGGGTTTCACATTTGTTCAGGATACTGCCAGGAGTGTTTGGGGTTTTCACTGTGCATCAGGATCCTGCCAGGTGTGTATGAGGTTTTCACAGTGTATCAGGATCCTGCCAGGTGTGTATGGTTTTTCACAGTTTATTCAGGATCCTGCCAGGTGTGTTTGGGTTGTTCACAGTGTATCAGGATCCTGCCAGGTGTGTATGTGGGTTTCACAGTTGATCAGGATCCTGCCTGGTGTGTATGGGGTTTTCACAGTGTATCAGGATCCTGCCAGGTGTGTATGTGGGTTTCACAGTTGATCAGGATCCTGCCTGGTGTGTATGGGGTTTCACAGTGGATCAGGATAGTTCCAGGTGTGTATCTGGGTTTCACAGTTTATCAGGATCCTGCCAGGTGTGTATGGGGGTTTCACAGTTTATCAGGATCCTGCCACATGTGCATGGGTTTTCACAGTGGTTCAGGATCCTGCCAGGTGCGTTTGGGGTTTTCACTGTGCATCAGGACCTGCCAGATGTGAATGGGGTTTTCACAGTGCATCACGATCCTTCCAGATGTGTCTGGGGGTTTCACAGTGTATCAGGATCCTGCCAGATGTGTGTGTGGGTTTCACAGTTTATCAGGATCCTGCCAGATGTGTATGGGGGTTTCACAGTGTATCAGGACCCTGCCAGATGTGTATGGGGTTTTCACAGTGCATCACGATCCTTCCAGATGTGTCTGGGGTTTTCACAGTGGTTCAGGATCCTGCCAGGTGTGTTTGGGGTTTCAACGTGCATCAGGATACTGCCAGGTGTATATGGGGTTTTCACAGTGTATCAGGATCCTTCCAGGTGTGTATGGGGTTTTCACAGTGTATCAGGATCCTGCCAGGTGTGTTTGGGGTTTTCACGGTGCATCAGGATCCTGCCAGTTGTGTATGGGTTTTTCACAGTGTTTCAGTATCCTGCCAGGTGTGTATGGGGTTTTCAAATTTGATCAGGAACCTGCCAGGTGTGTATGGGGATTTCACAGCGTATCAGGATCCTGCCAGGTGTGTATGGGATTTTCACAGTGTGTCAGGATCCTGCCAGGTGTGTGTGGGGTTTCTTTCAGTGGATCAGAAACCTGCCAGGTGTTTATGGGCATTTCATAGTGTATCAGGATCCTGCCAGGTGTTTATGTCGTTTTCACAGTGTATCAGGATCCTGCCAGGTGTGTATGGGGTTTTCACAGTGTATCAGGATCCTACCAGGTGTGTATGGGGGTTTCACAGTTTATCAGTATCCTGCCTGGTGTGTCCGGGGGTTTCACAGTTTATCAGGATTCTGCCAGATGTGAATGGGGTTTTCACAGTGTATCAGGATCCTGCCAGGTGTGTATGGGTTTTTCACAATGTATCAGGATCCTGCCAGGTGTGTATGGGGGTTTCACAGCTAATCAGGATACCTGCACAAGTGTATGGGGTTTCACATTTGTTCAGGATACTGCCAGGTGTGTTTGGGGTTTTCACTGTGCATCAGGATCCTGCCAGGTGTGTATGAGGTTTTCACAGTGTATCAGGATCCTGCCAGGTGTGTATGGTTTTTCACAGTTTGTCAGGATCCTGCCAGGTGTGTTTGGGTTGTTCACAGTGTATCAGGATCCTGCCAGGTGTGTATGGGGTTTTCACAGTGGATCAGGAACTTGCCAGGTCTGTATGGGGATTTCACAGTGTATCAGGATCGTGCCAGGTGTGTATGTGTGTTTCACATTTTATCAGGATCCTGCCACGTGTGTATGGGGTTTCACAGTGGTTCAGGATCCTGCCAGGTGTGTTTGGGATTTCAATGTGCATCAGGATGCTGCCAGGTGTGTATGGGGTTTTCACAGTGTATCAGGATCCTGCCAGGTGTGTATGGTGTATTTACAGTGCATCAGGATACTGCCAGGTGTGTTTGGGGTTTTCACAGTGCAGCAGTTTCCTGCCAGTTGTGTGTGGGGTTTTCACAGTGGATCTGGATCCTGCCAGGTGTGTATGTGTTTTTCACGCGAGATCAGGTACCTGCCAGGTGTGTTAGGGGATTTCTCAGCGCATCAGGATCCTGCCAGGTGTGTATGGGGGTTTCACAGTTTTTCAGGATCCTGCCAGGTGTGTATGGGGTTTTATCAGTGGATCAGGTACCTGCCAGGTGTTTATGGGGATTTCACAGTGTATCAGGATCCTGCCAGGTGTGTATGTGGGTTTCACGGTGTATCAGGATCCTGCCAGGTGTGTATGGGGTTTTATCAGTGGATCAGGATCCTGCCAGGTGTGTATGGGGTTTTCACAGTGTATCAGGATCTTGCCAGGTGTGTATGGGGTTTTATCAGTGGATCAGGTACCTGCCAGGTGTTTATGGGGATTTCACAGTGTATCAGGATCCTGCCAGGTGTGTATGTGGGTTTCACAGTGTATCAGGATCCTGCCAGGTGTGTATGGGGTTTTCACAGTGTATCAGTATCCTGCCAGGTGTTTATGGGTGTTTCACAGTTTATCAGGATCCTGCCAGGTGTGTATGTGGGTTGCACAGTTTATCTGGAACCTGCCAGGTGTGTATGGGGGTTTCACAGTGTATCAGGATCCTGCCAGGTGTGTATGGGTTTTTCACAGTGTATCAGGATCCTGCCAGGTGTGTATGCGGGTTTTACAGTTTATCAGGATCCTGTCAGGTGTTTGTGTGGGTTTCACAGTTCATCAGGATCCTGCCAGGTGTGTATGGGGTTTTCACAGTGTATCAGTATCCTGCCAGGTGTGCATATGTGTTTCACAGTTTATCAGTATCCTGCCAGGTGTGTATGGCGGTTTCACAGTTTATCAGGATCCTGCCAGGTGTGTATGGGTGTTTCACAATCTATCAGGATCCTGCCAGGTGTGTATGGGGTTTTCACAGTCTATCAGGATCCTGCCAGGTGTGTATGGGGTTTTCACAGTGTATCAGGATCCTGCCAGGTGTGTATGGGTTTTTCACAGTTTATCAGGATCCTGCCAGGTGTGTATGGGGGTTTCACAGTTTATCAGGATCCTTCCAGGTGTGTATGTGGGTTTCACAGTTTATCAGGATCCTGCCAGGTGTGTCTGGGGGTTTCACACTTTATCAGGATCCTGCCAGGTGTGTATGGGGTTTTTACAATTTATCGGTATCCTTCCTGGTGTGTCTGGGGTTTTCACAGTTTCCCAGGATCCTGCCAGGTGAGTATGTGGGTTTCACAGTTTATCAGGATCCTGCCAGATGTGAGTGGGGTTTTCACAGTGCATCAGGATCGTTCCAGATGTGTATGGGTGTTTCACAGTGTATCAGGATCCTGCCACGAGTGTATGGGGTTTCACAGTTTATCAGGATCCTGCAGGTGTGTATGTGGGTTTCACAGTTTATCAGGCTCCTGCCTGGTGTTTATGTGGGTTTCACAGTTTATCAGGATCCTGCCAGGTGTGTATGTGGGTTTCACAGTTTATCAGGATCCTGCCACAAGTGTATGGGTTTTTCATAGTTTATCAGGATCCTGCCAGGTGTGTATGGGGCTTTCACAGTTTATCAGGATCCTTCCAGGTGTGCATGTGGGTTTCACAGTTTATCAGGATCCTGCCAGGTGTGTCTGGGGGTTTCACACTTTATCAGGATCCTGCCAGGTGTGTATGGGGTTTTTACAGTTTATCGGTATCCTTCCTGGTGTGTCTGGGGTTTTCACAGTTTACCAGGATCCTGCCAGGTGAGTATGTGGGTTTCACAGTGTATCAGGATCCTGCCAGGTTTGTATGGGTGTTTCACAGTATATCAGGATCCTGCCAGGTGTGTATGGGGGTTTCACAGTTTATCAGTATCCTGCCTGGTGTGACCGGGGGTTTCACAGTTTATCAGGTTTCTGCCAGATGTGAATGGGGTTTTCACAGTGCATCAGGATCATGCCAGATGTGTATGGGGTTTTCACAATGCATCAGGATCCTTCCAGATGTGTATGGGGGTTTCACAGTGTATCAGGATCCTGCATCGTGTGTATAGGGATCCACAGTTTATCAGGATCCTGCCAGGTGTGTATGGGGGTTTCACAGTTTATCAGGATCCTGCCTGGTGTGTCTGGGAGTTTCACAGTTCATCAGATTCTGACAAGTTTGTATGTGGGTTTCACAGTTTATCAGGATCCTGCCAGACGTGAATGGGGTTTTCACAGTGGATCAGGTACCTGCCAGGTGTGTCTGGGGATTTCGCGGTGTATCAGGATCCTGCCAGGTGTGTATGGGGTTTTCACATTGTATCAGGATCCTGCCAGGTGTGTATGGGTGTTTCAGAGTTTATCAGGATCATGCCTGGTGTTTATGTGGGTTTCACAGTGTATCAGGATCCTTCCAGGTGTGTATGTGGGTTTCACTGTTTATCAGGATCCTGCCAGGTGTGTATGGGGATTTCACATATTATCAGTATCCAGCCAGGTGTGTATGGGGGTTTCACAGTGTATCAGTATCCTGCCTGGTGTGTATGGGGGTTTCACAGTTTATCAGGATCCTGCCTGGTGTGTATGGTGGTTTCACAGTTTATCAGGATCTTGCCTGGTGTGTCTGGGTGTTTCACAGATTATCAGGATCCTGCCAGGTGTGTATGGGGGTTTTACAGTGCATCAGGATCCTTCCAGATGTGTATGGGGGTTATACAGTGTATCAGGATCCTGCCAGATGTTTTTCGGGTTTTCACAGTGTATCAGGATCATTCAAGGTGTGTATGGGGGTTTCACAGTGTATCAGGATCCTGCCAGGTGTGTATGGGGTTTCACAGCGTATCAGGATCCTCCCAGATGTGTTTGGGGTTTCACATTGGATCAGGATCCATCCAGGTGTGTATGGGGTTTCACAGTGTATCAGGATCCTGCCAGATGTTTTTGGGGTTTTCACAGTGTATCAGGATCCTTCCAGGTGTGTATAAGTGTTTCACAGTGGACCAGGATCCTGCCAGGTGTGTATGGGGTTTCACAGTGTATCAGGATCATCCCAGGTGTGTTTGGGGTTTTCACAGTGTATCAGGATACTGCCAAATGTGAACGGTGTTTCACAGTGGATCAAGATCCTGCCAGGTGTGCATGGGGTTTCACAGTGTATCAGGATCCTGCCAAATGTGAACGGGGTGTCACAGTGTATCAGGATCCTGCCAAATGTGAACGGGGTTTCACAGTGGATCAGGATCCTGCCAGGTGTGTATGGGGGTTTCACAGTGTATCAGGATCCTGCCAAATGTGAAGGGGGTTTCACAGTATAACAGGATCCTGCCAGGTGTGTATGGGGTTTTCACAGTGGATCAGGATTCTGCCAGGTGTGTATGGGGGTTTCACAGTTTATCAGGATCCTGCCAGGTTTGTATGGGTGTTTCACAGTTTATCAGGATCCTGCCAGGTGTGTATGGGGGTTTCACAGTTTATCAGTATCCTGCCTGGTGTGTCCGGGGGTTTCACAGTTTATCAGGTTTCTGCCAGATGTGAATGGGGTTTTCACAGTGCATCAGGATCATGCCAGATGTGTATGGGGTTTTCACAATTCATCAGGATCCTTCCAGATGTGTATGGGGGTTTCACAGTGTATCAGGATCCTGCATCGTGTGCATAGGGATCCACAGTTTATCAGGATCCTGCCAGGTGTGTATGGGGGTTTCACAGTTTATACGTATCCTGCCTGGTGTGTCTGGGGGTTTCACAGTTCATCAGGATCCTGCCAGGTGTGTATGTGGGTTTCACAGTTTATCAGGATCCTGCCAGACGTGAATGGGGTTTTCACAGTGGATAAGGTACCTGCCAGGTGTGTATGGGGATTTCACAGTGTATCAGGATCCTGCCAGGTGTGTATGGGGTTTTCACAGTGTATCAGGATCCTGCCAATGTGTATGGGTGTTTCAGAGTTTATCAGGATCCTGCCTGGTATGTATGTGGGTTTCACTGTTTATCAGGATCCTGCCAGGTGTGTATGGGGGTTTCCTAGATTATCAGCATCCTGCTAGGTGTGTATGGGGTTTTCACAGTGTATCAGTATCCTGCCTGGTGTGTATGGGGGTTTCACAGTGGATCAGGATCCTGCCTGGTGTGTATGGGGTTTCACAGTTTATCAGGATCCTGCCTGGTGTGTCTGGGGGTTTCACAGATTATCAGGATCCTGCCAGGTGTGTATGGGGGTTTCACAGTGCATCAGGATCCTTCCAGATGTGTATGGGGGTGACACAGTGTATCAGGATACTGCCAGATGTTTTTCGGGTTTTCACAGTGTATCAGGATCCTTCAAAGTGTGTATGGGGGTTTCACGGTGTATCAGGATCCTGCCAGGTGTGTATGGGGTTTCACCGTGTATCAGGATCCTCCCAGGTGTGTTTGGGGTTTTCACAGTGTATCATGATCCTTCCTGGTGTGTATGGGGGTTTCACAGTGGATCAGGGTCCTTCCAGGTGTGTATTGGGTTTCACAGTGTATCAGGATCCTGCCAGATGTTTTGGGGGTTTTCACAGTGTATCAGGATCCTTCCAGGTGTGTATGAGTGTTTCACAGTGTATCAGGATCCTGCCAGGTGTGTATGGGGCCTCACAGTGTATCAGGATCCTCCCAGGTGTGTTTGGGGTTTTCACAGAGTGTCAGGATCCTGCCAAATGTGAACGGGGTTTCACAGTGGATCAAGTTCCTGCCAGGTGTGCATGGGGTTTCACAGTGTATCAGGATCCTGCCAAATGTGAACGGGGTTTCACAGTGTATCAGGATCCTGCCAAATTTGAACGGGGTTTCACAGTGGATCAGGATCCTGCCAGGTGTGTATGGGGTTTCACAGTGTATCAGGATCCTGCCAAATGTGAAGGGGGTTTCACAGTATAACAGGATCCTGCCAGGTGTGTATGGGGTTTTCACAGTGGATCAGGATTCTGCCAGGTGTGTATGGGGGTTTTCACAGTGTATCAGGATCCTTCCAGGAGTGTATGGGGGTTTTCACAGTGTATCCGGATCCTTTCAGGTGTGTATGGGGTTTCACAGTGTATCAGGATCCTCCCAGGTGTCTTTGGGCATTTCACAGTGTATCAGGATCCTGCCAAATGTGAACGCGGTTTCACAGTGGATCAGGATCCTGCCAGGTGAGTACGGGGTTTTCACAGTGTATCAGGATCCTGCCAGATGTGAATGGAGATTTCACAGTGGATCAGGATCCTGCCAGGTGTGTATGGGGGTTTTCACAGTGTATCAGGATCCTTCCAGGTGTGTATGGGGGTTTTCTCAGTGTATCCGGATGCTTCCAGGTGTTTGTGGGGATTTCACAGTGTATCAGGATCCTGGCAAGTGTGTATGGGGTTGCACAGTGTATCAGGATCCTGCCAGATGTGAATGGGGTTTCACTGCGTATCAGGATCCTGCCAGATGTGAATGGGGTTTCACAGTGGATCAGGATCCTGCCAGGTGAGTACGGGGTTTTCACAGTGTATCAGGATCCTGCCAGATGTGAATGGAGATTTCACAGTCGATCAGGATCCTGCCAGATGTGAATGGGGATTTCACAGTGCATCAGGATCCTGCCAGATGTGTATGGCCGTTTCACAGTGTATCAGGATCCTGCATCGTGTGTTGGGGTTTCACAGTTTATCAGGATCCTGCCAGGTGTGCATGGGGTTTTCACAGTGTATCAGGATCCTGCCAGGTGTTTATGGGGTTTTCACAGTGTATCAGGATCCTGCCAGGTGTGTATGTGGGTTTCACAGTTTATCAGGATCCTGCCAGGTGTGTCTGGGGTTTTCACAGTTTATCAGGATCCTGCCAGGTGTGTATGGGGGTTTCACAGTTTACCAGGATCCTGCCAGGTGTGTCTGTGGGTTTCGCAGTTTATCAGGATCCTGCCTGATGTGATTGGGGTTTTCACAGTGCGTCAGTGTCCTGCCAGATGTGTATGGGGTTTTCACAGTGGATCAGGACCCTTCCAGATGTGTGTGGGTGTTTCACAGTGTACCAGGATCCTGCATCGTGTGTATGGTGTTTCACAGTTTACCAGGATCCTGCCAGGTGTGTATGGGGTTTTCACAGTGTATCAGGATCCTGCCAGGTGTGTATGGGGTTTTCACAGTGTATCAGGATCCTGCCAGATGTGTATGTGGGTTTCACAGTTTATCACGATCCTGCCTGGTGTGTATGGGGATTTCACAGTTTATCAGGATCCTGCCAGGTGTGCATGTGGGTTTCACAGTTTATCAGGATCCTGCAAGATGTGAATGGGGTTTCACAGTGGATCAGGATCCTGCCAGATGTGTACGGGGTTTTCACAGTGTATCAGGATCTTGCCAGATGTGTATGGAGATTTCACAGTGACTCAGGATCCTGCCAGGTGTGTATGGGGTTTTCACAGTGGATCAGGATTCTGCCTGGTGTGTCAGGGATTTCACAGATTATCAGGATCCTGCCAGGTGTGTATGTGGGTTTCACAGTTTATCAGGATCCTGCCAGATGTGAATGGAGCTTTAACAGCGCATCAGGATCCTGCCAGATGTGCATGGGGTTTTCACAGTGCATCGGGATCCTTCTAGATGTGTATGGGTGTTACACAGTGTATCAGGACCCTGCCAGGTGTGTATGAGCGTTTCACATTGTATCAGGATCCTGCCAGGTGTGTATGGTTTCTTCACAGTGTATCAGGATCTGCCAGGTGTGTATGGGGTTTCACAGTGTATCTGGATCCTGCCAGATGTTTTTCGGGTTTTCACAGTCTATCAGGTCCTTCCAGGTGTGTCTGGTGGTTTCACAGTGGATCAGGATCCTGCCAGGTGTGTATGGGGTTTTACAGTGTATCAGGATCCTGCCAGATGTGTTTGGGGTTTTCACAGTGTATCAGGATCCTTCCAGGTGTGTATGAAGGTTTCACAGTGTATCAGGAACCTGCCAGGTGTGTATGGGGTTTCACAGTGTATCAGGATCCTCCCAGGTGTGTTTGGGGTTTTCACAGTGTATCAGGATCCTGCCAAATGTGAACGGGGTTTCACAGTGGATCAGAATCCTGCCAGGTGTGCATGGGGTTTCACAGTGTATCAGGATCCTGCAAAATGTGAACGGGGTTTCACAGTGGATCAGGATCCTGCCAAATGTGAACGGTGTTTCACAGTGGATCAGTATCCTGCCAGGTGTGTATGGGGTTTTCACAGTGGATCAGGATTCTGCCAGGTGTGTATGGGGGTTTTCACAGTGTATCAGGATCCTTCCAGGTGTGTATGGGGGTTTTCACAGTGTATCCGGATCCTTTCAGGTGTGTATGGGGTTTCACAGTGTATCAGTATCCTCCCAGGTGTGTTTGGGCTTTTCACAGTGTATCAGGATCCTGCCAAATGTGAACGGGGTTTCACAGTGGATCAGGATCCTGCCAAATGTGAACGGGGTTTCACAGTGTATCAGGATCCTGCCAAATGTGAACGAGGTTTCACAGTGGATCAGGAACCTGCCAGGTTTGTATGGGGTTTCACAGTGTATCAGGATCCTGCCAACTGTGAAGGGGGTTTCACAGTATAACAGGATCCTCCCAGGTGTGTTTGGGCTTTTCACAGTGTATCAGGATCCTGCCGAATGTGAACGGGGTTTCACAGTGGATCAGGATCCTGCCAAATGTGAACGGGGTTTCAGAGTGTATCAGGATCCTGCCAAATGTGAACGGGGTTTCACAGTGGATCAGGATCCTGCCAAATGTGAACGGGGTTTCACAGTGTATCAGGATCCTGCCAAATGTGAACGAGGTTTCACAGTGGATCAGGAACCTGCCAGGTTTGTATGGGGTTTCACAGTGTATCAGGATCCTGCCAACTGTGAAGGGGGTTTCACAGTATAACAGGATCCTTCCAGGTGTGCATGGGGTTTTCACAGTGGATCAGGATCCTGCCAGGTGTGGATGGGGGATTTCACAGTGTATCAGGATCCTTCCAGGTGTGTTTGGGGGTTTTCTCAGTGTATCCGGATGCTTCCAGGTGTGTGTGGGGATTTCACAGTGGATCAGGATCCTGGCAAGTGTGTATGGGGTTGCACAGTGTATCAGTATCCTGCCAGATGTGAATGGGGTTTCACTGCGTATCAGGATTATGCCAGGTGAGTACGGGGTTTTCACAGGGTATCAGGATCCTGCCAGATCTGAATGGAGATTTGAAAGTGGATCAGGATCCTGCCAGATGTGTATGGGGATTTCACAGTGCATCAGGATCCTTCCAGATGTGTATGGGCGTTTCACAGTGTATCAGGATCCTGCATCGTGTGTTTGGGGTTTCACAGTTTATCAGGATTCTGCCAGGTGTGCATGGGGTTTTCACCGTGTATCAGGATCCTGCCAGGTGTTTATGGGGTTTTCACAGTGTATCATGATCCTGTCAGGTGTGTATGTGGGTTTCACAGTTTGTCAGGATCCTGCCAGGTGTGTCTGGGGTTTTCACAGTTTATCAGGATCCTGCCAGGTGTGTATGGGGGTTTCACAGTTTATCAGTATCCTGCCAGGTGTGTCTGTGGATTTCACAGTTAATCAGGATCCTGCCAGATGCGAATGGGGTTTTCACAGTGCATCAGCGTCCTGCCAGATGTGTATGGGGTTTTCACAGTCCATCAGGACCCTTCCAGATGTTTATGGGTGTTTCACAGTGTACCAGGATCCTGCATCGTGTGTATGGGGTTTCACAGTTTATCAGGATCCTGCCAGGTGTGTTTGGGGCTTTCACAGTGTATCAGTGTCCTGCCAGGTGTGTATGGGGTTTTCACAGTGTATCAGGATCCTGCCAGATGTGCATGTGGGTTTCACAGTTTATCACGATCCTGCCTGGTGTGTATGGGGTTTTCACAGTTTATCACGATCCTGCCTGGTGTGTATGGGGTTTTCACAGTTTATCATTATCCTGCCTGGTGTGTATGGGGTTTCACAGTGGATCAGGATCCTGCCAGGTTTGCATGTGGGTTTCACAGTTTATCAGGATGTTGCCAGATGTGAATGGGGTTTCACAGTGGATCAGGATCCTGCCAGGTGTGTACGGGGTTTTCACAGTGTATCAGGATCATGCCAGATGTGTATGGAGTTTTCACAGTGGATCAGGATCTTGCCAGGTGTGTATGGGGTTTTCACAGTGGATCAGGATTCTGCCTGGTGTGTCAGGGATTTCACAGATTATCAGGATTCTGCCAGATGTGTATGGGGATTTCACAGTGCATCAGGATCCTTCCAGATGTGTATGGGCGTTTCACAGTGTATCAGGATCCTGCATCGTGTGTTTGGGGTTTCACAGTTTATCAGGATTCTGCCAGGTGTGCATGGGGTTTTCACCGTGTATCAGGATCCTGCCAGGTGTTTATGGGGTTTTCACAGTGTATCAGGATCCTGCCAGGTGTGTATGTGGGTTTCACAGTTTGTCAGGATCCTGCCAGGTGTGTCTGGGGTTTTCACAGTTTATCAGGATCCTGCCAGGTGTGTATGGGGGTTTCACAGTTTATCAGTATCCTGCCAGGTGTGTCTGTGGATTTCACAGTTAATCAGGATCCTGCCAGATGCGAATGGGGTTTTCACAGTGCATCAGCGTCCTGCCAGATGTGTATGGGGTTTTCACAGTCCATCAGGACCCTTCCAGATGTTTATGGGTGTTTCACAGTGTACCAGGATCCTGCATCGTGTGTATGGGGTTTCACAGTTTATCAGGATCCTGCCAGGTGTGTTTGGGGCTTTCACAGTGTATCAGTGTCCTGCCAGGTGTGTATGGGGTTTTCACAGTGTATCAGGATCCTGCCAGATGTGCATGTGGGTTTCACAGTTTATCACGATCCTGCCTGGTGTGTATGGGGTTTTCACAGTTTATCACGATCCTGCCTGGTGTGTATGGGGTTTTCACAGTTTATCAGTATCCTGCCTGGTGTGTATGGGGTTTCACAGTGGATCAGGATCCTGCCAGGTTTGCATGTGGGTTTCACAGTTTATCAGGATGTTGCCAGATGTGAATGGGGTTTCACAGTGGATCAGGATCCTGCCAGGTGTGTATGGGGTTTTCACAGTGTATCAGGATCATGCCAGATGTGTATGGAGTTTTCACAGTGGATCAGGATCTTGCCAGGTGTGTATGGGGTTTTCACAGTGGATCAGGATTCTGCCTGGTGTGTCAGGGATTTCACAGATTATCAGGATTCTGCCAGGTGTGTATGTGTGTTTCACAGTTTATCAGGATCCTTCCAGAAGTGAATGGAGCTTTAACAGTGCATCAGGATCCTGCCAGATGTTCATGGGGTTTTCACAGTGCATCAGGATCCTTCCAGATGTGCATGGGGGTAACACAGTGTATCAGGATCCTGCCAGGTGTGTATGAGCGTTTCACATTGTATCAGGATCCTGCCAGGTGTGTATGGGTTTTTCACAGTGTATCAGGATCTGCCAGGTGTGTATGGGGTTTCACAGTGTATCAGGATCCTGCCAGATGTGTTTCGGGTTTTCACAGTCTATCAGGTCCTTCCAGGTGTGTATGGTGGTTTCACAGTGTATCAGGATCCTGCCAGGTGTGTATGGGGTTTCACAGTGTATCAGGATCCTCCCAGGTATGTTTGGGGTTTTCACAGTGTATCAGGATCCTGCCAAATGTGAACGGGTTTTCACAGTGGATCAGGATCCTGCCAGGTGTGTAGGGGGTTTCACAGTGTATCAGGATCCTGCCAAATGTGAAGGGGGTTTCACAGTGGATCAGGATCCTGCCAGGTGTGTATGGGGTTTCACAGTCTATCAGGATCCTGACAAATGTGAAGGGGGTTTCACAGTATAACAGGATCCTGCCAGGTGTGTATGGGTATTCACTGTGGATCAGGATCCTGCCAGGTGTGCTTGGGGGTTTTCACAGTGTATCCGGATTCTTCCAGGTGTGTATGGGGTTTTCACAGTGGATCAGGATCCTGCCAGGTGTGTATGGGGTTTCACAGTGGAACAGGATCCTGCCAGCTGTGAGTGGGGTTTCACTGCATATCAGGATCCTGCCAGATGTGAATGGGGTTTCACAGTGGATCAGGATCCTGCCAGGTGTGTACCGGGTTTTCACAGTGTGTCAGGATCCCGCCAGATGTGTATGGAGATTTCACAGTGGATCAGCACCCTGCCAGATGTGAATGTGGTTTTCACAGTGCAGCAGGATCCCTCCAGATGTGTATGGGGTTTTCACAGTGCATCAGGATCCTTCCAGATGTGTATGGGTGTTTAACAGTGTATCAGGATCCTGCATCGTGTGTATGGGGTTTCATAGTTTATCAGGTTCCTGCCAGGTGTGTATGGGGTTTTCACAGTGTATCAGGATCCTGCCACGTGTGTATGGGGTGTTCACAGTGTATCAGGATCCTGCCAGGTGTGTATGTGGGTTTCACAGTTTATCAGGATTCTGCCAGGTGTGTCTGGGGTTTTCACAGTTTATCAGGATCCTGCCAGGTGTGTATGGGGGTTTCACAGTTGATCAGCGTCCTGCCAGGTGTGTATGTGGGTTTCACAGTTTATCAGAATCCTGCCAGATGTGAATGGGGCTTTCACAGTGCATCAGTATCCTGCCAGATGTGTATGGGGTTTTCACAGTCCATCAGGTTCCTTCCAGATGTGTATGGGGATTTCACAGTGTATCAGGATCCTGCCAGATGTGTATGGGGATTTCACAGTGTACAGGATCCTGCCAGGTTTGTATGTGGGTTTCACAGTTTATCAGGATCCTGCCTGGTGTGTATGGGGTTTCACAGTGGATCAGGATCCTGCCAGGTGTGTATGTGGGTTTCACAGTTTATCAGTATCCTACCAGATGTGAATGGGGTTTCACTGTGGATGAGGATCCTGCCAGGTGTGTGCAGGCTTTTCACAGTGGATCAGGATACTGCCAGATGTGTATGGAGTTTTCACAGTGGATCAGAATCCTGCCAGGTGTGTATGAGCTTTTCACAGTGGATCAGGATCCTGCCAGGAGTGTCAGGGATTTCACAGTGTATCAGGATCCTGCCAGGTGTGTATGGGGTGTTCACAGTTTAACAAGGTCCTGGAGGCGTGTTTGGAGTTTTCACAGTGGATCAGGATCCTGCCAGGTGTGTATGGGAGTTTCACATTGTATCAGGATCCTGCCTGGTGCTTATGGGGTTTCACAGTGTATCAGGATCCTGCCAGGTGTGTATGGGGTTTCACAGTGTATCAGGATCCAGCCAGATGTGAATGGGGTTTCACTGTGTATCAGGATCCTGCCAGATGTGAATGGGGTTTCACTGTGCATCAGGAACCTGCCAGGTGTGTACGCGGATTTCACAGTGCATCAGGCACCTGCCAGGTGTGTATCGGGGTTTCACAGTATATCAGGATCCTGCCAGGTGTGTATGGGTTTTCACTGTATATCAGGATCCTGCCAGGAGTGTTTGGGGGTTTCACAGTGTATCAGGATCCCGCCAGGTGTGTATGGGGGTTTCAAGTTTATCAGCATACTGCCAGGTGAGTATGGGGTTTTCACAGTCCATCAGGTTCCTTCCAGATGTGTATGGGGATTTCACAGTGTATCAGGATCCTGCCAGATGTGTATGGGGATTTCACAGTGTATCAGGATCCTGCCAGGTTTGTATGTGGGTTTCACAGTTTATCAGGATCCTGCCTGGTGTGTATGGGGTTTTACAGTGGATCAGGATCCTGCCAGGTGTGTATGTGGGTTTCACAGTTTATCAGTATTCTACCAGATGTGAATGGGGTTTCACTATGGATCAGGATCCTGCCAGGTGTGTGCAGGCTTTTCACAGTGGATCAGGATCCTGCCAGATGTGTATGGAGTTTTCACAGTGGATCAGGATCCTGCCAGGTGTGTATGGGCTTTTCACAGTGGATCAGGATCCTGCCAGGAGTGTATGGGCTTTTCACAGTGGATCAGGATCCTGCCAGGAGTGTCAGGGATTTCACAGTGTATCAGGATCCTGCCAGGTGTGTATGGGGTGTTCACAGTTTATCAAGGTCCTGCCAGGCGTGTTTGGAGTTTTCACAGTGGATCAGGATCCTGCCAGGTGTGTATGGGGGTTTCACAGTGCATCAGGATCCTGCCTGGTGGATATGGGGTTTCACAGTGTATCAGGATCCAGCCAGATGTGAATGGGGTTTCATTGTGTATCAGGCTCCTGCCAGGTGTGTATGGGTTTTCACTGTACATCAGGATCCTGCCAGGTGTGTTTGGGGGTCTCACAGTGTATCAGGGTCCCGCCAGGTGTGTATGGGAGTTTCACAGTTTATCAGCATGCTGCCAGGTGAGTATGGGGTATATACAGTGGATCAGGATCCTGCCAGGTGTGTATGGTGTTTTCACAGTGTATGAGGATCCTGCCAGGTGTGTGGGGTTTTCACATTGGATCAGGATCCTGCCAGGTGTGTATGGGTTTTTCACAGTGGATCAGGATCCTGCCTGGTGTGGGTGGGGTTTTCACAGTGGATCAGGATCCTGCCAGGTGTGTATGGGGTTTTCACAGTGTATCACGATCCTGCCAGATGTGAATGGGGTTTCACTGCGGATCAGGATCCAGCCAGATGTGAATGGTGTTTCACAGTGGATCAGGATCCTGCCAGGTGTGTACGGGGTTTTCACAGTGTATCAGGATCCTTCCAGATGTGTATGGAGATTTCACAGTGGATCAGGATACTGCCAGATGTGAATGAGGTTTTCACAGTGCATCAGGATCCTGACAGATATGTATGGGGTTTTCACAGTGCATCAGGATCCTTCCAGATGTGAATGGGTGTTTCACAGTGTATCAGGATCCTGCATCGTGTGTATGGGGTTTCACAGTTTATCTGGTTCCTGCCAGGTGTGTATGTGGGTTTCACAGTTTATCAGGATCCTGCCAGGTGTGTCTATGGTTTTCACAGTTTATCAGGATCCTGACAGGTGTGTATGGGGGTTTCACAGTTTATCAGGATCCTGCCAGGTGTGTATGTGGGTTTCACAGTGGATCAGGATCCTGCCAGATGTGAATGGGGTTTCACTGTGCGTCAGGAACCTGCCATGTGTGTATGGGGATTTCACAGTGCATCACGCTTCTGCCAGGTGTGTATGGGGGTTTCACAGTATATCAGGATCCTGCCAGGTGTGTATGGGTTTTCACAGTATATCAGGATCCTGCCAGGTGTGCATGGGGTTTTCACAGTTTATCAGGATCCTGCCAGGTGTGTATGGGGGTTTCACAGTTTATCAGGATACTGCCAGGTGCGGATGAGGGTTTCACAGTTTATCAGGATCCTGCCGGATGTGAATGGGATTTTCACAGTGCATCAGAATCCTGCCAGATGTGTATGGGGTTTTCACAGTTCATCAGGATCCTTCCAGATGTGTATGGGTGTTTCACAGTGTATCAGGATCCTGCATCGTGTGTATGGGGTTTCACAGTTTATCAGGATCCTGCCAGGTGTGTCTGGGTTTTCACAGTGGATCAGGTTCCTGCCAGGTGTGCATGTGGGTTTCACAGTTTATCAGGATATTGCCAGATGTGTATGGAGTTTTCACAGTGGATTGGGATCCTGCCAGGTGTGTATGGGGTTTTCACAGTGGATCAGGATCCTGCCTGGTGTGTCAGGGATTTCACAGTTTATCAGGATCCTGCCAGATGTGAATGGGGTTTTTATAGTGCATCAGGATTCTGCCAGATGTGCAGGGGGTTTTTACAGTGCATCAGGATCCTTCCAGATGTGTATGGGGGTTACACAGTGTATCAGGATCCTGCCAGGTGTGTATGAGCGGTTCACAGTGTATCAGGAACCTGACAGGTGTGTATGGTTTTTTCATAGTGTATCAGGATCTGCCAGGTGTGTATGGGTTTTCACAGTGTATCAGGATCCTGCCAGATGTGTTTCGGGTTTTCACAGCTAATCAGGATCCTACAAGGTGTGTATGGGTGTTTCACAGTGGATCAGGATCCTGCCAGGTGTGTATGGGGTTTCACAGTGTATCAGGATCCTGCCAGATGTGTTTAGGGTTTCACAGTGTATCAGGATCCTTCCAGGTGTGTATGAGGGTTTCACAGTGGATCAGGATCCTGCCAAATGTTAAAGGGTTTTCCCAGTGGATCAGGATCCTGCCAGGTGTGTACGGGGTTTCACAGTGTATCAGGATTCTGCCAGATGTGTTTGGGGTTTCACATGTATCAGGATCCTTCCAGGTCTTTATGAGGGTTTCACAGTGGATCAGGATCCTGCCAGGTTTGGATGGGGTTTTCACAGTGGATCAGGATCCTGCCAGGTGTGTGTGGGGTTTTCACAGTGTATCAGGATCCTGCCAGGTGTGTATGGGTTTTCACAATATATCAGGATCCTGCCTGGTGTGTGTGGGGGTTTCAGTTTATCAGGATCCCGCCAGGTGTGTGTGGGGGTTTCACAGTTTTTCAGCATCCTGCCTGGTGTGTATGGGGTATATACAGTGGATCAGGATCCTGCCAGGTGTGTATGGTCTTTTCACAGTGTATCAGGATCCTGCCCGGTGTGTATGAGGTTTTCACAGTGTATCAGGATCCTGCCAATTGTGTATGAGGTTTTCACAGTGGATCGGGATCCTGCCAGGTGTGTATGGGGTTTTGACAGTGGATCAGGATCCTGCCAGGTGCGTGTGGGGTTTTCACAGTGTATCAGGATCCTGCCAGGTGTGTATGGGGTTTTCACAGTGTATCAGGATCCTGCCAGATGTGAATGGGGTTTCACTGCGTATCAGGATCCTGCCAGATGTGAATGGTGTTTCACAGTGGATCAGGATCCTGCCAGGTGTGCGGCGTTTTCACAGTATATCAGGATCCTGCCATAGGTGAATGGATATTTCACAGTGGATCAGGATCCTGCCAGATGTGTATGGGGTTTTCACAGTGCATCAGGATCCATCCAGATGTGTATGGGTGTTTCACAGTGTATCAGGATCCTGCATCGTGTGTATGCGCTTTCACAGTTTATCTGGTTCCTGCCAGGTGTGTATGGGGTTTTCACAGTGCATCAGGATCCTGCCAGGGGTGTATGGGTTTTTCACAGTATATCAGGATCCTGCCAGGTGTGTCTGGGGTTTTCACAGATTATCAGGATCCTGCCAGGTGTGTATGGGGGTTTCAAAGTTTATCAGGATCCTGCCAGGTGTGTATGTGAGTTTCACAGTTTACGTGCATCCTGCCAGGTGTGTATGGGGTTTTCACAGTGGATCAGGATCCTGCCAGGTGTGTGTGTGGTTTTCGCAGTGTATCAGGATCCTGCCAGGTGTGTCTGGGGTTTTCACAGTGCATCAGGATCCTGCCAGGTGTGTGTGGGTTATTCACAGTGTATCAGGATCCTGCCAGGTGTGTATGGGGGTTTCGCAGTTTATCAGGATCCTGCCGGATGTGAATGGGGTTTTCACAGTGCATCAGGATCCTGTCAGATGTGTATGGGGATTTCACAGTCCATCAGTTTGCTTCCAGATGTGTATGGGTGTTTCACAGTGTATCAGGATCCTGCATCGTGTGTATGGGGTTTCACAGTTTATCAGGATCCTGCCAGGTGTGTATGGGGTTTTCACAGTGTATCTGGATCCTGCGAGGTGTGTATGGGGTTTTCACAGTGTATCAGATTCCCGACAGGTGTGGATGTGGGTTTCACAGATTATTAGCATCCTGCCAGATGTGAATGGGGTTTCACAGTGGATCAGGATCTTGCCAGGTGTGTACGGGGTTTTCACAGTTGATCAGGATCCTGCCAGATGTGTATGAAGATTTCACAGTGGATCAGGATCCTGCCAGGTGTGTATGGGGTTTTCACAGTGGATCAGGATACTGCCAGGTGTGTCAGGGATTTCACAGTGTATCAGGATCCTGCCAGGTGTGTATGGGATGTTCACAGTTTATCAATGTCCTGCCAGGCGTGGATGGAATTTTCACAGTGGATCAGGATCCTGCCAGGTGTGCATGGGTGTTTCACTGTGTATCAGGATCCTGCCAGTTGTGTATGGGGTTTCACAGCGTATCACGATCCTGCCAGGTGTGTATGGGGTTTCACAGTGTATCAGGATCCTGCCAGATGTGAATGGGGTTTCACTGTGTATCAGGATCCTGCCAGATGTGAATGGGGTTTTGCGGTGCATCAGGAACCTGCCAGGTGTGCACGGGGATTTCACAGTGCATCAGGCTCCTTCCAGGTGTGTATGGGGGTTTCACAGTATATCAGGATCCTGCCAGGTGTGTATGGGGTTTCACAGTATATCAGGTTCCTGCCAGGTGTGTATGGGGGTTTCACATTTTATCAGGATCCTGCCAGGTGTGTATGGGGGATTGACAGTATATCAGCATCCTGCCAGGTGCGTATGGGGTATATATATACAGCGGATCAGGATCCTGCCAGGTGTGTATGGTGTTTTCACAGTGTATGAGGATCCAGCCAGGTGTGTATGGGGTTCTCACAGTGTATCAGGATCCTGCCAAGTGTGTATGGGGTTCTCACAGTGGATCAAGATCCTGCCAGGTGTGTATGGGGTTTTCACAGTGGATCAGTATCCTGCCAGGTGTGTGTGGGGTTTTCACAGTGTATCATGATCCTGCCAGGTGTGTATGGGGTTTTCACAGTGCATCAGGATCCTGCCAGTTGTGTATGGGGTTTTCACTGTGCATCAGGATCCTGCCAGGTGTGTATGGGGTTTTCACAGTGTATCAGGATCCTGCCAGGTGTGTATGGGGTTTCACAGGGTATCACGATCCTTCCATGTGTGTATGGGGTTTCACAGTGTATCAGGATCCTGCCAGATGTGAATGGGGTTTCACTGTGTATCAGGATCCTGCCAGATGTGAATGGGGTTTCGCGGTGCATCAGGAAACTGCCAGGTGTGCACGGGGATTTCACAGTGCATCAGGCTCCTGCCAGGTGTGTATGGGGGTTTCACAGTATATCAGGATCCTGCCAGGTGTGTATGGGGTTTCACAGTATATCAGGATGCTGCCAGGTGTGTATGGGGGCTTCACATTTTATCAGGATCCTGCCAGGTGTGTATGGGGTATTGACAGTTTATCAGCATCCTGCCAGGTGCGTATGGGGTATATATACAGTGGATCAGGATCCTGCCAGGTGTGTATGGTGTTTTCACAGTGTATCAGGATCCAGCCAGGTGTGTATGGGGTTTTCACAGTGTATCAGGATCCTGCCAAGTTTGTATGGGGTTCTCACAGTGGAACAGGATCCTGCCAGGTGTGTATGGGTTTTTCACAGTGGATCAGGATCCTGCCAGGTGTGTGTGGGGTTTTCACAGTGTATCAGGATCCTGCCAGGTGTGTATGGGGATTTCACGGTGCATCAGGATACTGCCAGGTGTGTATGGGGTTTTCTCAGTGTATCAGGATCCTGCCAGGTGTGCTTGGAGTTTTCACTGTGCATCAGTATCCTGCCAGGTGTGTGTCTGGTTTTCACAGTGTATCAGGATCCTGCCAGATGTGTTTCGGGTTTTCACAGCTAATCAGGATCCTACAAGGTGTGTATGGGTGTTTCACAGTGGATCAGGATCCTGCCAGGTGTGTATGGGGTTTCACAGTGTATCAGGATCCTGCCAGATGTGTTTAGGGTTTCACAGTGTATCAGGATCCTTCCAGGTGTGTCTGAGGGTTTCACAGTGTATCATGATCTTGCCAAATGTGAAAGGGTTTTCACAGTGGATCAGGATCCTGCCAGGTGTGTAGGGGGTTTCACAGTGTATCAGGATCCTGCCAGATGTGTTTGGGGTTTCACATGTATCAGTATCCTTCCTGGTCTTTATGAGGCTTTCACAGTGGATCAGGATCCTGCAAGGTTTGTATGGGGTTTTCACAGTGGATCAGGATCCTGCCAGGTGTGTGTGGGGTTTTCACAGTGTATCAGGATCCTGCCAGGTGTGTATGGGTTTTCACAGTATATCAGGATCCTGCCTGGTGTGTGTGGGGGTTTCAGTTTATCAGGATCCCGCCAGGTGTGTGTGGGGGTTTCACAGTTTATCAGCATCCTGCCTGGTGCGTATGGGGTATATACAGTGGATCAGGATCCTGCCAGGTGTGTATGGTCTTTTCACAGTGTATCAGGATCCTGCCAGGTGTGTATGGGGTTTTCACAGTGTATCAGGATCCTGCCAAGTGTGTATGAGGTTTTCACAGTGGATCGGGATCCTGCCAGGTGTGTATGGGGTTTTCACAGTGGATCAGGATCCTGCCAGGTGTGTGGGGTTTTCACAGTGTATCAGGATCCTGCCAGGTGTGCATGGGGTTTTCGCAGTGTATCAGGATCCTGCCAGATGTGAATGGGGTTTCACTGCGTATCAGGATCCAGCCAGATGTGAATGGTGTTTCACAGTGGATCAGGATCCTGCCAGGTGTGCGGGGTTTTCACAGTATATCAGGATCCTGCCATATGTGAATGGATATTTCACAGTGGATCAGGATCCTGCCAGATGTGTATGGGGTTTTCACAGTGCATCAGGATCCTTCCAGATGTGTATGGGTGTTTCACAGTGTATCAGGATCCTGCATCGTGTGTATGCGCTTTCACAGTTTATCTGGTTCCTGCCAGGTGTGTATGGGGTTTTCACAGTGCATCAGGATCCTGCCAGGGGTGTATGGGGTTTTCACAGTATATCAGGATCCTGCCAGGTGTGTCTGGGGTTTTCACAGATTATCAGGATCCTGCCAGGTGTGTATGGGGGTTTCAAAGTTTATCAGGATCCTGCCAGGTGTTTATGTGGGTTTCACAGTTTACCTGGATCCTGCCAGGTGTGTATGGGGTTTTCACAGTGGATCAGGATCCTGCCAGGTGTGTGTGGGGTTTTCGCAGTGTATCAGGATCCTGCCAGGTGTGTATGGGGTTTTCACAGTGCATCAGGATCCTGCCAGGTGCGTATGGGGTTTTCACAGTGTATCAGGACCCTGCCAGGTGTGTTTGGTGTTTTCACTGTGCATCAGTATCCTGCCAGGTGTGTGTGGGGTATTCACAGTGTATCAGGATCCTGCCAGGTGTGTATGGGGGTTTCGCAGTTTATCAGGATACTGCCGGATGTGAATGGGGTTTTCACAGTGCATCAGGATCCTGTCAGATGTGTATGGGGATTTCACTGTCCATCAGTTTGCTTCCAGATGTGTATGGGTGTTTCACAGTGTATCAGGATCCTGCATCGTGTGTATGGGGTTTCACAGTTTATCAGGATCCTGCCAGGTGTGTATGGGGTTTTCACAGTGTATCTGGATCCTGCGAGGTGTGTATGGGGTTTTCACAGTGTATCAGATTCCTGACAGGTGTGTATGTGGTTTTCACAGATTATCAGCATCCTGCCTGGTGTGTATGGGGATTTCACAGTTTATCAGGATCCTGCTTGGTGTGCATGGGGTTTCACAGTGGATCAGGATCCTGCCAGGTGTGTATGTGGGTTTCACAGTTTATCAGGATCCTGCCAGATGTGAATGGGGTTTCACATTGGATCAGGATCTTGCCAGGTGTGTACGGGGTTTTCACAGTTGATCAGGATCCTGCCAGATGTGTATGAAGATTTCACAGTGGATCAGGATCCTGCCAGGTGTGTATGGGGTTTTCACAGTGGATCAGGATCCTGCCTGGTGTGTCAGGGATTTCACAGTGTATCAGGATCCTGCCAGGTGTGTATGGGATGTTCACATTTTATCAATGTCCTGCCAGGAGTGGATGGAATTTTCACAGTGGATCAGGATCCTGCCAGGTGTGCATGGGTGTTTCACTGTGTATCAGGATCCTGCCAGTTGTGTATGGGGTATATATATACAGCGGATCAGGATCCTGCCAGGTGTGTATGGTGTTTTCACAGTGTATGAGGATCCAGCCAGGTGTGTTTGGGGTTCTCACAGTTTATCAGGACCCTGCCAAGTGTGTATGGGGTTCTCACAGTGGATCAGGATCCTGCCAGTTGTGTATGGGGTTTCACAGCGTATCACGATCCTGCCAGGTGTGTATGGGGTTTCACAGTGTATCAGGATCCTGCCAGATGTGAATGGGGTTTCACTGTGTATCAGGATCCTGCCAGATGTGAGTGGGGTTTCGCAGTGCATCAGGAACCTGCCAGGTGTTCACGGGGATTTCACAGTTCATCAGGCTCCTTCCAGGTGTGTATGGGGGTTTCACAGTATATCAGGATCCTGCCAGGTGTGTATGGGGTTTCACATTTTATCAGGATCCTGCCAGGTGTGTATGGGGGATTGACAGTATATCAGCATCCTGCCAGGTGCGTATGGGGTATATATATACAGCGGATCAGGATCCTGCCAGGTGTGTATGGTGTTTTCACAGTGTATGAGGATCCTGCCAGGTGTGTATGGGGTTCTCACAGTGTATCAGGACCCTGCCAAGTGTGTATGGGGTTCTCACAGTGGATCAGGATCCTGCCAGGTGTGTATGGGGTTTTCACAGTGCATCAGGATCCTGCCAGGTGTGTGTGGGGTTTTCACAGTGTATCATGATCCTGCCAGGTGTGTTTGGGGTTTTCACAGTGCATCAGGATCCTGCCAGGTTTGTATGGGGTTTTCACAGTGTATCAGGATCCTGCCAGGTGTGTTTGGTGTTTTCCCTGTGCAGAAGGATCCTGCCAGTTGTGTGTGGGGTTTTCACAGTGTATCAGGATCCTGCCAGGTGTGTATGGGGTTTTCACTGTGCATCAGGATCCTGCCAGGTGTGTATGGGGTTTTCACAGTGTATCAGGATCCTGCCAGGTGTGTATGGGGTTTCACAGGGTATCACGATCCTGCCATGTGTGTATGGGGTTTCACAGTGTATCAGGATCCTGCCAGATGTGAATGGGGTTTCACTGTGTATCAGGATCCTGCCAGATGTGAATGGGGTTTCGCGGTGCATCAGGAAACTGCCAGGTGTGCACGGGGATTTCACAGTGCATCAGGCTCCTGCCAGGTGTGCATGGGGGTTTCACAGTATATCAGGATCCTGCCAGGTGTGTATGGGGTTTCACAGTATATCAGGATCCTGCCAGGTGTGTATGGGGGTTTCACATTTTATCAGGATCCTGCCAGGTGTGCATGGGGGATTGACAGTTTATCAGCATCCTGCCAGGTGCGTATGGGGTATATATACAGTGGATCAGGATCCTGCCAGGTGTGTATGGTGTTTTCACAGTGCATCAGGATCCAGACAGGTGTTTATGGGGTTTTCACAATGTATCAGGATCCTGCCAAGTTTGTATGGGGTTCTCACAGTGGATCAGGATCCTGCCAGGTGTGTGTGGGGTTTTCACAGTGGATCAGGATCCTGCCAGGTGTGTGTGGGGTTTTCACAGTGTATCAGGATCCTGCCAGGTGTGTATGGGGTTTTCACGGTGCATCAGGATACTGCCAGGTGTGTATGGGGTTTTCACAGTGTATCAGGATCCTCCCAGGTGTGCTTGTAGTTTTCACTGTGCATCAGTACCCTGCCAGGTGTGTGTGGGGTTTTCACAGTGTATCAGGATCCTGCCAGGTGTGTATGGGGTTTTCACTGTGCATCAGGATCCTGCCAGGTGAGTATGGGTTTTTCACAGTGTATCAGGATCCTGCCAGGTGTGTATGTGGGTTTCACAGTTTATCAGGATCATGCCAGGTGTGTATGGGGGTTTCACATTGTATCAGGATCCTGCCAGGTGTGTATGTGGGTTTCACAGTTTATCAGGATGCTGCCAGGTGTGTCTGGGGTTTTCGCAGTTTATCAGGATCCTGCCAGGTCTGGATGGGGGTTTCACAGTTTATCAGGCTCCTGCCAGGTGTGTATGGGGGTTTCACAGGATATCAGGATCCTGCCAGGTGTGTATGGGGTTTCACAGTATATCAGGATCCTGCCAGGTGTGTATGGGGGTTTCACAGTTTATCAGGATCCTGCCAGGTGTGTATGGGGGATTGACAGATTATCAGCACCCTGCCAGGTGCGTATGGGGTATATATACAGTGGATCAGGATCCTGCCAGGTGTGTATGGTGCTTTCACAGTGTATCAGTATCCTGCCAGGTGTGTATGGGGTTTTCACAGTGTATCAGGAGCCTGCCAAGTGTGTATGGGGTTTTCACAGTGGATCAGGTTGCTGACAGGTGTGTATGGGGTTTTCACAGTGGATCAGGATCCTGCCAGGTGTGTGTGGGGTTTTCACAGTGTATCAGGATCCTGCCAGGTGTGTATGGGGTTTTCACAGTGCATCTGGATCCTGCCAGTTTTGTATGGGGTTTTCACAGTGTATCAGGATCCTGCCAGGTGTGTCTGGTGTTTTCACTGTGCATCAGGATCCTGCCAGTTGTGTGTGGGGTTTTCACAGTGTATCAGGATCCTGCCAGGTGTGTATGGGGTTTTCACTGTGCATCAGGATCCTGCCAGGTGAGTATGGGGTTTTCCCTGTGTATCAGGATGCTGCCAGGTGTGTATGTGGGTTTCACAGTTTATCAGGATCATGCCAGGTGTGTATGCGGGTTTCACAGTGCATCAGGATCCTGCCAAGTGTGTATGTGGGTTTCACAGTTTATCAGGATGCTGCCAGGTGTGTCTGTGGTTTTCGCAGTTTATCAGGATCCTGCCAGGTCTGTATGGGGGTTTCACAGTTTATCAGTATCCTGCCAGGTGTGTATGGGGGTTTCACAGATTGTCAGGATTCTCCCAGGTGTGTATGGGGGTTTCACAGTTTAACGGGATCCTGCCTGGTGTGTCTGGGGGTTTAACAGTTTATCAGGATCCTGCCAGGTGTTTATGTGGGTTTCACATTTTATCAGGATCCTGCCAGTTGTGAATGGGGTTTTCACAGTGCATCAGGATCCTGCCAGATGTGTATGGGTTTTTCACAGTGCATCAGGATCCTTCCAGATGTTTCTGGGGGTTTCACAGTATATCAGGATCCTGCCACGTGTGTATGGGGTTTCACAGTTTATCAGATCCTTCCTGGTGTGTCTGGGGTTTTCACAGTGTGTCAGGATCCTGCCAGGTGTGTTTGGGGTTTTCACAGTGTATCAGGATCCTGCCAGGTGTGTATGGGGATTTCACAGTGTATCAGGATCCTGCCAGGTGTGTATGGGGATTTCACTGTGCATCAGGATCCTGCCAGGTGTGTATGGGGTTTTCACAGTGTATCAGAATCCTGCCAGGTGTGTATGGGGTTTCACAGGGTATCACGATCCTGGCAGGTGTGTATGGGGTTTCACAGTGTATCAGGATCCTGCCAGATGTGAATGGGGTTTCACTGTGTATCAGGATCCTGCCAGATGTGAATGGGGTTTCGCATTGCATCAGGATCCTGCCAGGTGTGTGTGGGGTTTTCACAGTGTATCAGGATCCTGCCAGGTGTGTATGGGGTTTTCACAGTGCATCAGGATCCTGCCAGTTTTGTATGGGGTTTTCACAGTGTATCAGGATCCTGCCAGGTGTGTATGGTGTTTTCACTGTGCATCAGGATCCTGCCAGGTGTGTATGGGGTTTTCACTGAGCATCAGGATCCTGCCAGGTGTGTATGGGGTTTTCCCTGTGTATCAGGATGCTGCCAGGTGTATGTGGGTTTCACAGTTTATCAGGATCATGCCAGGTGTGTCTGTGGTTTTCGCAGTTTATCAGGATCCTGCCAGGTCTGTATGGGGGTTTCACAGTTTATCAGTATCCTGCCAGGTGTGTATGTTGGTTTCACAGTTTATCAGTTTCCTGCCAGGTGTGTATGGGGGTTTCACAGATTGTCAGGATTCTCCCAGGTGTGTATGGGGGTTTCACAGTTTAACCGGATCCTGCCTGTTGTGTCCGGGGGTTTCACAGTTTATCAGGATCCTGCCAGGTGTTTATGCGGGTTTCCCAGTTTATCAGGATCCTGCCAGATGTGAATGGGGTTTTCACAGTGCATCAGGATCCTGCCAGATGTGTATGGGGTTTTCACAGTGCATCAGGATCCTTCCAGATGTTTCTGGGGGTTTCACAGTATATCAGGATCCTGCCACGTGTGTATGGGGTTTCACAGTTTATCAGGATCCTGCCAGGTGTATATGTGGGTTTCACAGTTTATCAGATCCTTCCTGGTGTGTCTGGGGTTTTCACAGTGTGTCAGGATCCTGCCAGGTGTGTATGTGAGTTTCACAGTGTATCAGGCTCCTGCCAATTGTGTGTGGGGTTTTCACAGTGTATCAGGATCCTGCCAGGTGTGTATGGGGTTTTCACTGTGCATCAGAATCCTGCCAGGTGTGTATGGGGTTTCACAGGGTATCACGATCCTGCCAGGTGTGTATGGGGTTTCACAGTGTATCAGGATCCTGCCAGATGTGAATGGGGTTTCACTGTGTATCAGGATCCTGCCAGATGTGAATGGGGTTTCGCGGTGCATCAGGAATCTGCCAGGTGTGCTCGGGGATTTCACAGTGCATCAGGCTCCTGCCAGGTGTGTATGGGGGTTTCACAGTATATCAGGATCCTGCCAGGTGTGTATGGGGTTTCACAGTATATCAGGATCCTGCCAGGTGTGTATGGGGGTTTCACATTTTATCAGGATCCTGCCAGGTGTGTATGGGGGATTGACAGTTTATCAGCATCCTGCCAGGTGCGTCTGGGGTATATATGCAGTGGATCAGGATCCTGCCAGGTTTGTATGGTGTTTTCGCAGTGTATCAGGATCCAGCCATGTGTGTATGGGGTTTTCACAGTGTATCAGGATCCTGCCAAGTGTGTATGGGGTTCTCACAGCGGATCAGGATCCTGCCAGGTGTGGATGGGGTTTTCACAGTGGATCAGGATCCTGCCAGGTGTGTGGGGGGTTTTCACAGTGTATCAGGATCCTGCCAGGTGTGCATGGGGTTTTCACGGTGCATCAGGATACTGCCAGGTGTGTATGGGGTTTTCACAGTGTATCAGGATCCTGCCAGGTGTGCTTGGTGTTTTCACTGTGCATCAGGTTCCTGCCAGGTGTGTGTGGGGTTTTCACTGTGTATCAGGATCCTGCCAGGTTTGTATGGGGTTTTCACTGTGCATCAGGATCCTGCCAGGTGTGTATGGGTTTTTCACAGTGTATCAGGATCCTGCCAGGTGTGTATGTGGGCTTCACAGTTTATCAGGATCATGCCAGGTGTGGATGGGCGTTTCACATTGTATCAGGATCCTGCCAGGTGTGTATGTGGGTTTCACAGTTTATCAGGATGCTGCCAGGTGTGTCTGGGGTTTTCGCAGTTTATCAGGATCCTGCCAAGTCTGGATGGGGGTTTCTCAGTTTATCAGGCTCCTGCCAGGTATGTATGGGGGTTTCACAGTATATCAGGATCCTGCCAGGTGTGTATGGGGTTTCACAGTATATCAGGATCCTGCCAGTTGTGTATGGGGGTTTCACAGTTTATCAGGATCCTGCCAGGTGTGTATGGGGGATTGACAGATTATCAGCATCCTGCCAGGTGCGTATGGGGTATATATACAGTGGATCAGGATCCTGCCAGGTGTGTATGGTGTTTTCACAGTGTATCAGTATCCTGCCAGGTGTGTATGGGGTTTTCACAGTGTATCAGGATCCTGCCAAGTGTGTATGGGGTTTTCACAGTGGATCAGGATCCTGCCAGGTGTGTGTGGGGTTTTCACAGTGGATCACGATCCTGCCAGGTGTGTGTGGGGTTTTCACAGTGTATCAGGATCCTGCCAGGTGTGTATGGGGTTTTCACGGTGCATCAGGATAATGCCAGGTGTGTAAGGGGTTTTCACAGTGTATCAGGATGCTGCCAGGTGTGCTTGGAATTTTCACTGTGCATCAGTATCCTGCCAGGTGTGTGTGGGGTTTTCACAGTGTATCAGGTTCCTGCCAGGTGTGTATGGGGTTTTCACTGTGCATCAGGATCCTGCCAGGTGTGTATGGGTTTTTCACAGTGTATCAGGATCCTGCCAGGTGTGTATGTGGGTTTCACAGTTTATCAGGATCCTGCCAGGTGTGTATGTGGGTTTCACAGTTTATCAGGATGCTGCCAGGTGTGTCTGGGTTTTTCGCAGTTTATCAGGATCCTGCCAGGTCTGGATGGGGGTTTCACAGTTTATCAGGATCCTGCCAGGTGTGTATGGGGGATTGACAGATTATCAGCATCCTGCCAGGTGCGTATGGGGTATATATACAGTGGATCAGGATCCTGCCAGGTGTGTATGGTGTTTTCACAGTGTATCAGGATACTGCCAGGTGTGTATGGGGTTTTCACAGTGTATCAGGATCCTGCCAAGTGTGTATGGGGTTTTCACAGTGGATCAGGTTCCTGACAGGTGTGTATGGGGTTTTCACAGTGGATCAGGATTCTGCCAGGTGTTGGTGGGGTTTTCACAGTGTATCAGGATCCTGCCAGGTGTGTATGGGGTTTTCACAGTGCATCAGGATCCTGCCAGGTGTGTATGGGGTTTTCCCTGTGTATCAGGATGCTGCCAGGTGTGTATGTGGGTTTCACAGTTTATCAGGATCATGCCAGGTGTGTATGGGGATTTCACAGTGTATCAGGATCCTGCCAAGTGTGTATGTGGGTTTCACAGTTTATCAGGATGCTGCCAGGTGTGTCTGTGGTTTTCGCAGTTTATCAGGATCCTGCCAGGTCTGTATCGGGGTTTCACAATTTATCAGTATCCTGCCAGGTGTGTATGTTGGTTTCACAGTTTATCAGTTTCCTGCCAGGTGTGTATGGGGGTTTCACAGATTGTCAGCATTCTCCCAGGTGTGTATGGGGGTTTCACAGTTTAACGGGATCCTGCCTGGTGTGTCTGGGGGTTTCACAGTTTATCAGGATCCTGCCAGGTGTTTATGTGGGTTTCACAGTTTATCAGGATCCTGCCAGATGTGAATGGGGTTTTCACAGTGCATCAGGATCCTGCCAGATGTGTATGGGTTTTTCACAGTGCATCAGGATCCTTCCAGATGTTTCTGGGGGTTTCACAGTATATCAGGATCCTGTCACGTGTGTATGGGGTTTCACAGTTTATCAGGATCCTGCCAGGTGTATATGTGGGTTTCACAGTTTATCAGATCCTTCCTGGTGTGTCTGGGGTTTTCACAGTGTGCCAGGATCCTGCCAGGTGTGTATGTGGGTTTCACAGTGTATCAGGCTCCTGCCAGTTGTGTGTGGGGTTTTCACAGTGTATCAGGATCCTGCCAGGTGTGTATGGGGTTTTCACGGTGCATCAGGATACTGCCAGGTGTGTATGGGGTTTTCACAGTGTATCAGGATCCTGCCAGGTGTGCTTGGAGGTTTCACTGTGCATCAGTATCCTGCCAGGTGTGTGTGGGGTTTTCACAGTGTATCAGGATCCTGCCAGATGTGTATGGGGTTTTCACTGTGCATCAGGATCCTGCCAGGTGTGTATAGGTTTTTCACAGTGTATCAGGATCCTGCCAGGTGTGTATGTGGGTTTCACAGTTTATCAGGATCCTGCCAGGTGTGTATGTGGGTTTCACAGTGCATCAGGTTGCTGCCAGGTGTGTCTGGGGATTTCACAGTTTATCAGGATCCTGCCAGGTGTGGATGGGGGTTTCACAGTTTATCAGGCTCCTGCCAGGTGTGTATGGGGGTTTCACAGTATATCAGGATCCTGCCAGGTGTGTATGGGGTCACAGTATATCAGGATCCTGCCAGGTGTGTATGGGCGTTTCACAGTTTATCAGGATCCTGCCAGGTGTGTATGGGGGATTGACAGATTATCAGCATCCTGCCAGGTGCGTATGGGGTATATATACAGTGGATCAGGATCCTGCCAGGTGTGTTTGGTGTTTTCACTGTGCATCAGGATCCTGCCAGTTGTGTGTGGGGTTTTCACAGTGTATCAGGATCCTGCCAGGTGTGTATGGGGTTTTCACTGTGCATCAGGATCCTGCCAGGTGAGTATGGGGTTTTCCCTGTGTATCAGGATGCTGCCAGGTGTGTATGTGGGTTTCACAGTTTATCAGGATCATGCCAGGTGTGTATGCGGGTTTCACAGTGCATCAGGATCCTGCCAAGTGTGTATGTGGGTTTCACAGTTTATCAGGATGCTGCCAGGTGTGTCTGTGGTTTTCGCAGTTTATCAGGATCCTGCCAGGTCTGTATGGGGGTTTCACAGTTTATCAGTATCCTGCCAGGTGTGTATGTTGGTTTCACAGTTTATCAGTTTCCTGCCAGGTGTGTATGGGGGTTTCACAGATTGTCAGGATTCTCCCAGGTGTGTATGGGGGTTTCACAGTTTAACGGGATCCTGCCTGGTGTGTCTGGGGGTTTAACAGTTTATCAGGATCCTGCCAGGTGTTTATGTGGGTTTCACATTTTATCAGGATCCTGCCAGTTGTGAATGGGGTTTTCACAGTGCATCAGGATCCTGCCAGATGTGTATGGGTTTTTCACAGTGCATCAGGATCCTTCCAGATGTTTCTGGGGGTTTCACAGTATATCAGGATCCTGCCACGTGTGTATGGGGTTTCACAGTTTATCAGATCCTTCCTGGTGTGTCTGGGGTTTTCACAGTGTGTCAGGATCCTGCCAGGTGTGTTTGGGGTTTTCACAGTGTATCAGGATCCTGCCAGGTGTGTATGGGGATTTCACAGTGTATCAGGATCCTGCCAGGTGTGTATGGGGATTTCACTGTGCATCAGGATCCTGCCAGGTGTGTATGGGGTTTTCACAGTGTATCAGAATCCTGCCAGGTGTGTATGGGGTTTCACAGGGTATCACGATCCTGGCAGGTGTGTATGGGGTTTCACAGTGTATCAGGATCCTGCCAGATGTGAATGGGGTTTCACTGTGTATCAGGATCCTGCCAGATGTGAATGGGGTTTCGCATTGCATCAGGATCCTGCCAGGTGTGTGTGGGGTTTTCACAGTGTATCAGGATCCTGCCAGGTGTGTATGGGGTTTTCACAGTGCATCAGGATCCTGCCAGTTTTGTATGGGGTTTTCACAGTGTATCAGGATCCTGCCAGGTGTGTATGGTGTTTTCACTGTGCATCAGGATCCTGCCAGGTGTGTATGGGGTTTTCACTGAGCATCAGGATCCTGCCAGGTGTGTATGGGGTTTTCCCTGTGTATCAGGATGCTGCCAGGTGTATGTGGGTTTCACAGTTTATCAGGATCATGCCAGGTGTGTCTGTGGTTTTCGCAGTTTATCAGGATCCTGCCAGGTCTGTATGGGGGTTTCACAGTTTATCAGTATCCTGCCAGGTGTGTATGTTGGTTTCACTGTTTATCAGTTTCCTGCCAGGTGTGTATGGGGGTTTCACAGATTGTCAGGATTCTCCCAGGTGTGTATGGGGGTTTCACAGTTTAACCGGATCCTGCCTGTTGTGTCCGGGGGTTTCACAGTTTATCAGGATCCTGCCAGGTGTTTATGTGGGTTTCCCAGTTTATCAGGATCCTGCCAGATGTGAATGGGGTTTTCACAGTGCATCAGGATCCTGCCAGATGTGTATGGGGTTTTCACAGTGCATCAGGATCCTTCCAGATGTTTCTGGGGGTTTCACAGTATATCAGGATCCTGCCACGTGTGTATGGGGTTTCACAGTTTATCAGGATCCTGCCAGGTGTATATGTGGGTTTCACAGTTTATCAGATCCTTCCTGGTGTGTCTGGGGTTTTCACAGTGTGTCAGGATCCTGCCAGGTGTGTATGTGAGTTTCACAGTGTATCAGGCTCCTGCCAATTGTGTGTGGGGTTTTCACAGTGTATCAGGATCCTGCCAGGTGTGTATGGGGTTTTCACTGTGCATCAGAATCCTGCCAGGTGTGTATGGGGTTTCACAGGGTATCACGATCCTGCCAGGTGTGTATGGGGTTTCACAGTGTATCAGGATCCTGCCAGATGTGAATGGGGTTTCACTGTGTATCAGGATCCTGCCAGATGTGAATGGGGTTTCGCGGTGCATCAGGAATCTGCCAGGTGTGCTCGGGGATTTCACAGTGCATCAGGCTCCTGCCAGGTGTGTATGGGGGTTTCACAGTATATCAGGATCCTGCCAGGTGTGTATGGGGTTTCACAGTATATCAGGATCCTGCCAGGTGTGTATGGGGGTTTCACATTTTATCAGGATCCTGCCAGGTGTGTATGGGGGATTGACAGTTTATCAGCATCCTGCCAGGTGCGTCTGGGGTATATATGCAGTGGATCAGGATCCTGCCAGGTTTGTATGGTGTTTTCGCAGTGTATCAGGATCCAGCCAGGTGTGTATGGGGTTTTCACAGTGTATCAGGATCCTGCCAAGTGTGTATGGGGTTCTCACAGCGGATCAGGATCCTGCCAGGTGTGGATGGGGTTTTCACAGTGGATCAGGATCCTGCCAGGTGTGTGGGGGGTTTTCACAGTGTATCAGGATCCTGCCAGGTGTGCATGGGGTTTTCACGGTGCATCAGGATACTGCCAGGTGTGTATGGGGTTTTCACAGTGTATCAGGATCCTGCCAGGTGTGCTTGGTGTTTTCACTGTGCATCAGGTTCCTGCCAGGTGTGTGTGGGGTTTTCACTGTGTATCAGGATCCTGCCAGGTTTGTATGGGGTTTTCACTGTGCATCAGGATCCTGCCAGGTGTGTATGGGTTTTTCACAGTGTATCAGGATCCTGCCAGGTGTGTATGTGGGTTTCACAGTTTATCAGGATCATGCCAGGAGTGGATGGGCGTTTCACATTGTATCAGGATCCTGCCAGGTGTGTATGTGGGTTTCACAGTTTATCAGGATGCTGCCAGGTGTGTCTGGGGTTTTCGCAGTTTATCAGGATCCTGCCAGGTCTGGATGGGGGTTTCACAGTTTATCAGGCTCCTGCCAGGTATGTATGGGGGTTTCACAGTATATCAGGATCCTGCCAGGTGTGTATGGGGTTTCACAGTATATCAGGATCCTGCCAGGTGTGTATGGGGGTTTCACAGTTTATCAGGATCCTGCCAGGTGTGTATGGGGGATTGACAGATTATCAGCATCCTGCCAGGTGCGTATGGGGTATATATACAGTGGATCAGGATCCTGCCAGGTGTGTATGGTGTTTTCACAGTGTATCAGTATCCTGCCAGGTGTGTATGGGGTTTTCACAGTGTATCAGGATCCTGCCAAGTGTGTATGGGGTTTTCACAGTGGATCAGGATCCTGCCAGGTGTGTGTGGGGTTTTCACAGTGTATCAGGATCCTGCCAGGTGTGTATGGGTTTTTCACAGTGGATCACGATCCTGCCAGGTGTGTGTGGGGTTTTCACAGTGTATCAGGATCCTGCCAGGTGTGTATGGGGTTTTCACGGTGCATCAGGATAATGCCAGGTGTGTAAGGGGTTTTCACAGTGTATCAGGATGCTGCCAGGTGTGCTTGGAATTTTCACTGTGCATCAGTATCCTGCCAGGTGTGTGTGGGGTTTTCACAGTGTATCAGGTTCCTGCCAGGTGTGTATGGGGTTTTCACTGTGCATCAGGATCCTGCCAGGTGTGTATGGGTTTTTCACAGTGTATCAGGATCCTGCCAGGTGTGTATGTGGGTTTCACAGTTTATCAGGATCCTGCCAGGTGTGTATGTGGGTTTCACAGTTTATCAGGATGCTGCCAGGTGTGTCTGGGTTTTTCGCAGTTTATCAGGATCCTGCCAGGTCTGGATGGGGGTTTCACAGTTTATCAGGATCCTGCCAGGTGTGTATGGGGGATTGACAGATTATCAGCATCCTGCCAGGTGCGTATGGGGTATATATACAGTGGATCAGGATCCTGCCAGGTGTGTATGGTGTTTTCACAGTGTATCAGGATACTGCCAGGTGTGTATGGGGTTTTCACAGTGTATCAGGATCCTGCCAAGTGTGTATGGGGTTTTCACAGTGGATCAGGTTCCTGACAGGTGTGTATGGGGTTTTCACAGTGGATCAGGATTCTGCCAGGTGTTGGTGGGGTTTTCACAGTGTATCAGGATCCTGCCAGGTGTGTATGGGGTTTTCACAGTGCATCAGGATCCTGCCAGGTGTGTATGGGGTTTTCCCTGTGTATCAGGATGCTGCCAGGTGTGTATGTGGGTTTCACAGTTTATCAGGATCATGCCAGGTGTGTATGGGGATTTCACAGTGTATCAGGATCCTGCCAAGTGTGTATGTGGGTTTCACAGTTTATCAGGATGCTGCCAGGTGTGTCTGTGGTTTTCGCAGTTTATCAGGATCCTGCCAGGTCTGTATCGGGGTTTCACAATTTATCAGTATCCTGCCAGGTGTGTATGTTGGTTTCACAGTTTATCAGATTCCTGCCAGGTGTGTATGGGGGTTTCACAGATTGTCAGCATTCTCCCAGGTGTGTATGGGGGTTTCACAGTTTAACGGGATCCTGCCTGGTGTGTCTGGGGGTTTCACAGTTTATCAGGATCCTGCCAGGTGTTTATGTGGGTTTCACAGTTTATCAGGATCCTGCCAGATGTGAATGGGGTTTTCACAGTGCATCAGGATCCTGCCAGATGTGTATGGGTTTTTCACAGTGCATCAGGATCCTTCCAGATGTTTCTGGGGGTTTCACAGTATATCAGGATCCTGTCACGTGTGTATGGGGTTTCACAGTTTATCAGGATCCTGCCAGGTGTATATGTGGGTTTCACAGTTTATCAGATCCTTCCTGGTGTGTCTGGGGTTTTCACAGTGTGCCAGGATCCTGCCAGGTGTGTATGTGGGTTTCACAGTGTATCAGGCTCCTGCCAGTTGTGTGTGGGGTTTTCACAGTGTATCAGGATCCTGCCAGGTGTGTATGGGGTTTTCACGGTGCATCAGGATACTGCCAGGTGTGTATGGGGTTTTCACAGTGTATCAGGATCCTGCCAGGTGTGCTTGGAGGTTTCACTGTGCATCAGTATCCTGCCAGGTGTGTGTGGGGTTTTCACAGTGTATCAGGATCCTGCCAGATGTGTATGGGGTTTTCACTGTGCATCAGGATCCTGCCAGGTGTGTATGGGTTTTTCACAGTGTATCAGGATCCTGCCAGGTGTGTATGTGGGTTTCACAGTTTATCAGGATCCTGCCAGGTGTGTATGTGGGTTTCACAGTGCATCAGGTTGCTGCCAGGTGTGTCTGGGGATTTCACAGTTTATCAGGATCCTGCCAGGTGTGGATGGGGGTTTCACAGTTTATCAGGCTCCTGCCAGGTGTGTATGGGGGTTTCACAGTATATCAGGATCCTGCCAGGTGTGTATGGGGTCACAGTATATCAGGATCCTGCCAGGTGTGTATGGGCGTTTCACAGTTTATCAGGATCCTGCCAGGTGTGTATGGGGGATTGACAGATTATCAGCATCCTGCCAGGTGCGTATGGGGTATATATACAGTGGATCAGGATCCTGCCAGGTGTGTATGATGTTTTCACAGTGTATCAGGATACTGCCAGGTGTGTATGGGGTTTTCACAGTGTATCAGGATCCTGCCAAGTGTGTATGGGGTTTTCACAGTGGATCAGGTTCCTGACAGGTGTGTATGGGGTTTTCACAGTGGATCAGGATCCTGCCAGGTGTGTGTGGGGTTTTCACAGTGTATCAGGATCCTGCCAGGTGTGTATGGGGTTTTCACAGTGCATCAGGATCCTGCCAGTTTTGTATGTGGTTTTCACAGTGTATCAGGATCCTGCCAGGTGTGTTTGGTGTTTTCACTGTGCATCAGGATCCTGCCAGTTGTGTTTGGGGTTTTCACAGTGTATCAGGATCCTGCCAGGTGTGTATGGGGTTTTCACTGTGCATCAGGACCCTGCCAGGTGTATATGGGGTTTTCCCTGTGTATCAGGATGCTGCCAGGTGTGTATGGGGGTTTCACAGTTTATCAGGATCCTGCCAGGTGTGTATGGGGGTTTCACAGTGTATCTGGATCCTGCCAGATGTGTATGGGGTTTTCACTGTTTATCAGGATCCTGCCAGGTCTGTTTGGGGGTTTCACAGTTTATCAGTTTCCTGCCAGGTGTGTATGGGGGTTTCACAGATTGTCAGCATTCTCCCAGGTGTGTATGGGGGTTTCACAGTTTAACGGGATCCTGCCTGGTGTGTCTGGGGGTTTCACAGTTTATCAGGATCCTGCCAGGTGTTTATGTGGGTTTCACAGTTTATCAGGATCCTGCCAGATGTGAATGGGGTTTTCACAGTGCATCAGGATCCTGCCAGATGTGTATGGGTTTTTCACAGTGCATCAGGATCCTTCCAGATGTTTCTGGGGGTTTCACAGTATATCAGGATCCTGCCACGTGTGTATGGGGTTTCACAGTTTATCAGGATCCTGCCAGGTGTTTATGTGGGTTTCACAGTTTATCAGATCCTTCCTGGTGTGTCTGGGGTTTTCACAGTGTGTCAAGATCCTGCCAGGTGTGTATGTGGGTTTCACAGTGCATCAGTCTCCTGCCAGTTGTGTGTGGGGTTTTCACAGTGTATCAGGATCCTGCCAGGTGTGTATGGGGTTTTCACTGTGCATCAGGATCCTGCCAAGTCTGTATGGGGTTTTCACAGTGGATCAGGTTCCTGACAGGTGTGTATGGGGTTTTCACAGTGGATCAGGATCCTGCCAGGTGTTGGTGGGGTTTTCACAGTGTATCAGGATCCTGCCAGGTGTGTATGGGGTTTTCACAGTGCATCAGGATCCTGCCATGTGTGTATGGGGTTTTCCCTGTGTATCAGGATGCTGCCAGGTGTGTATGTGGGTTTCACAGTTTATCAGGATCATGCCAGGTGTGTATGGGGATTTCACAGTGTATCAGGATCCTGCCAAGTGTGTATGTGGGTTTCACAGTTTATCAGGATGCTGCCAGGTGTGTCTGTGGTTTTCGCAGTTTATCAGGATCCTGCCAGGACTGTATGGGGGTTTCACAATTTATCAGTATCCTGCCAGGTGTGTATGTTGGTTTCACAGTTTATCAGTTTCCTGCCAGGTGTGTATGGGGGTTTCACAGATTGTCAGCATTCTCCCAGGTGTGTATGGGGGTTTCACAGTTTAACAGGATCCTGCCTGGTGTGTCTGGGGGTTTCACAGTTTATCAGGATCCTGCCAGGTGTTTATGTGGGTTTCACAGTTTATCAGGATCCTGCCAGATGTGAATGGGGTTTTCACAGTGCATCAGGATCCTGCCAGATGTGTATGGGTTTTTCACAGTGCATCAGGATCCTTCCAGATGTTTCTGGGGGTTTCACAGTATATCAGGATCCTGTCACGTGTGTATGGGGTTTCACAGTTTATCAGGATCCTGCCAGGTGTATATGTGGGTTTCACAGTTTATCAGATCCTTCCTGGTGTGTCTGGGGTTTTCACAGTGTGCCAGGATCCTGCCAGGTGTGTATGTGGGTTTCACAGTGTATCAGGCTCCTGCCAGTTGTGTGTGGGGTTTTCACAGTGTATCAGGTTCCTGCCAGGTGTGTATGGGGTTTTCACGGTGCATCAGGATACTGCCAGGTGTGTATGGGGTTTTCACAGTGTATCAGGATCCTGCCAGGTGTGCTTGGAGGTTTCACTGTGCATCAGTATCCTGCCAGGTGTGTGTGGGGTTTTCACAGTGTATCAGGATCCTGCCAGATGTGTATGGGGTTTTCACAGTTTATCAGGATCCTGCCAGGTGTGTATGTGGGTTTCACAGTGCATCAGGTTGCTGCCAGGTGTGTCTGGGGATTTCACAGTTTATCAGGATCCTGCCAGGTGTGGATGGGGGTTTCACAGTTTATCAGGCTCCTGCCAGGTGTGTATGGGGGTTTCACAGTATATCAGGATCCTGCCAGGTGTGTATGGGGTCACAGTATATCAGGATCCTGCCAGGTGTGTATGGGCGTTTCACAGTTTATCAGGATCCTGCCAGGTGTGTATGGGGGATTGACAGATTATCAGCATCCTGCCAGGTGCGTATGGGGTATATATACAGTGGATCAGGATCCTGCCAGGTGTGTATGATGTTTTCACAGTGTATCAGGATACTGCCAGGTGTGTATGGGGTTTTCACAGTGTATCAGGATCCTGCCAAGTGTGTATGGGGTTTTCACAGTGGATCAGGTTCCTGACAGGTGTGTATGGGGTTTTCACAGTGGATCAGGATCCTGCCAGGTGTGTGTGGGGTTTTCACAGTGTATCAGGATCCTGCCAGGTGTGTATGGGGTTTTCACAGTGCATCAGGATCCTGCCAGTTTTGTATGTGGTTTTCACAGTGTATCAGGATCCTGCCAGGTGTGTTTGGTGTTTTCACTGTGCATCAGGATCCTGCCAGTTGTGTTTGGGGTTTTCACAGTGTATCAGGATCCTGCCAGGTGTGTATGGGGTTTTCACTGTGCATCAGGACCCTGCCAGGTGTATATGGGGTTTTCCCTGTGTATCAGGATGCTGCCAGGTGTGTATGTGGGTTTCACAGTTTATCAGGATCCTGCCAGGTGTGTATGGGGGTTTCACAGTGTATCAGGATCCTGCCAAGTGTGTATGTGGGTTTCACAGTTTATCAGGATGCTGCCAGGTGTGTCTGGGGTTTTCACAGTTTATCAGGATCCTGCCAGGTCTGTTTGGGGGTTTCACAGTTTATCAGTTTCCTGCCAGGTGTGTATGGGGGTTTCACAGATTGTCAGCATTCTCCCAGGTGTGTATGGGGGTTTCACAGTTTAACGGGATCCTGCCTGGTGTGTCTGGGGGTTTCACAGTTTATCAGGATCCTGCCAGGTGTTTATGTGGGTTTCACAGTTTATCAGGATCCTGCCAGATGTGAATGGGGTTTTCACAGTGCATCAGGATCCTGCCAGATGTGTATGGGTTTTTCACAGTGCATCAGGATCCTTCCAGATGTTTCTGGGGGTTTCACAGTATATCAGGATCCTGCCACGTGTGTATGGGGTTTCACAGTTTATCAGGATCCTGCCAGGTGTTTATGTGGGTTTCACAGTTTATCAGATCCTTCCTGGTGTGTCTGGGGTTTTCACAGTGTGTCAAGATCCTGCCAGGTGTGTATGTGGGTTTCACAGTGCATCAGTCTCCTGCCAGTTGTGTGTGGGGTTTTCACAGTGTATCAGGATCCTGCCAGGTGTGTATGGGGTTTTCACTGTGCATCAGGATCCTGCCAAGTCTGTATGGGGTTTTCACAGTGGATCAGGTTCCTGACAGGTGTGTATGGGGTTTTCACAGTGGATCAGGATCCTGCCAGGTGTTGGTGGGGTTTTCACAGTGTATCAGGATCCTGCCAGGTGTGTATGGGGTTTTCACAGTGCATCAGGATCCTGCCATGTGTGTATGGGGTTTTCCCTGTGTATCAGGATGCTGCCAGGTGTGTATGTGGGTTTCACAGTTTATCAGGATCATGCCAGGTGTGTATGGGGATTTCACAGTGTATCAGGATCCTGCCAAGTGTGTATGTGGGTTTCACAGTTTATCAGGATGCTGCCAGGTGTGTCTGTGGTTTTCGCAGTTTATCAGGATCCTGCCAGGACTGTATGGGGGTTTCACAATTTATCAGTATCCTGCCAGGTGTGTATGTTGGTTTCACAGTTTATCAGTTTCCTGCCAGGTGTGTATGGGGGTTTCACAGATTGTCAGCATTCTCCCAGGTGTGTATGGGGGTTTCACAGTTTAACAGGATCCTGCCTGGTGTGTCTGGGGGTTTCACAGTTTATCAGGATCCTGCCAGGTGTTTATGTGGGTTTCACAGTTTATCAGGATCCTGCCAGATGTGAATGGGGTTTTCACAGTGCATCAGGATCCTGCCAGATGTGTATGGGTTTTTCACAGTGCATCAGGATCCTTCCAGATGTTTCTGGGGGTTTCACAGTATATCAGGATCCTGTCACGTGTGTATGGGGTTTCACAGTTTATCAGGATCCTGCCAGGTGTATATGTGGGTTTCACAGTTTATCAGATCCTTCCTGGTGTGTCTGGGGTTTTCACAGTGTGCCAGGATCCTGCCAGGTGTGTATGTGGGTTTCACAGTGTATCAGGCTCCTGCCAGTTGTGTGTGGGGTTTTCACAGTGTATCAGGTTCCTGCCAGGTGTGTATGGGGTTTTCACGGTGCATCAGGATACTGCCAGGTGTGTATGGGGTTTTCACAGTGTATCAGGATCCTGCCAGGTGTGCTTGGAGGTTTCACTGTGCATCAGTATCCTGCCAGGTGTGTGTGGGGTTTTCACAGTGTATCAGGATCCTGCCAGATGTGTATGGGGTTTTCACAGTTTATCAGGATCCTGCCAGGTGTGTATGTGGGTTTCACAGTGCATCAGGTTGCTGCCAGGTGTGTCTGGGGATTTCACAGTTTATCAGGATCCTGCCAGGTGTGGATGGGGGTTTCACAGTTTATCAGGCTCCTGCCAGGTGTGTATGGGGGTTTCACAGTATATCAGGATCCTGCCAGGTGTGTATGGGGTCACAGTATATCAGGATCCTGCCAGGTGTGTATGGGCGTTTCACAGTTTATCAGGATCCTGCCAGGTGTGTATGGGGGATTGACAGATTATCAGCATCCTGCCAGGTGCGTATGGGGTATATATACAGTGGATCAGGATCCTGCCAGGTGTGTATGATGTTTTCACAGTGTATCAGGATACTGCCAGGTGTGTATGGGGTTTTCACAGTGTATCAGGATCCTGCCAAGTGTGTATGGGGTTTTCACAGTGGATCAGGTTCCTGACAGGTGTGTATGGGGTTTTCACAGTGGATCAGGATCCTGCCAGGTGTGTGTGGGATTTTCACAGTGTATCAGGATCCTGCCAGGTGTGTATGGGGTTTTCACAGTGCATCAGGATCCTGCCAGTTTTGTATGTGGTTTTCACAGTGTATCAGGATCCTGCCAGGTGTGTTTGGTGTTTTCACTGTGCATCAGGATCCTGCCAGTTGTGTTTGGGGTTTTCACAGTGTATCAGGATCCTGCCAGGTGTGTATGGGGTTTTCACTGTGCATCAGGACCCTGCCAGGTGTATATGGGGTTTTCCCTGTGTATCAGGATGCTGCCAGGTGTGTATGTGGGTTTCACAGTTTATCAGGATCATGCCAGGTGTGTATGGGGGTTTCACAGTGTATCAGGATCCTGCCAAGTGTGTCTGTGGGTTTCACAGTTTATCAGGATGCTGCCAGGTGTGTCTGGGGGTTTCACAGTTTATCAGTATCCTGCCAGGTGTGTATGTTGGTTTCACAGTTTCTCAGATTCCTGCCAGGTGTGTATAGGGGTTTCACAGATTGTCAGCATTCTCCCAGGTGTGTATGGGGGTTTCACAGTTTAACGGGATCCTGCCTGGTGTGTCTGGGGGTTTCACAGTTTATCAGGATCCTGCCAGGTGTTTATGTGGGTTTCACAGTTTATCAGGATCCTGCCAGATGTGAATGGGGTTTTCACAGTGCATCAGGATCCTGCCAGATGTGTATGGGTTTTTCACAGTGCATCAGGATCCTTCCAGATGTTTCTGGGGGTTTCACAGTATATCAGGGCCCTGCCACGTGTGTATGGGGTTTCACAGTTTATCAGGATCCTGCCAGGTGTTTATGTGGGTTTCACAGTTTATCAGATCCTTCCTGGTGTGTCTGGGGTTTTCACAGTGTGTCAAGATCCTGCCAGGTGTGTATGTGGGTTTCACAGTGTATCAGGCTCCTGCCAGTTGTGTGTGGGGTTTTCACAGTGTATCAGGATCCTGCCAGGTGTGTATGGGGTTTTCACTGTGCATCAGGATCCTGCCAGGTGTGTATGGGGTTTTCACAGTGTATCAGAATCCTGCCAGGTGTGTATGGGGTTTCACAGGGTATCACGATCCTGCCAGGTGTGTATGGGGTTTCACAGTGTATCAGGATCCTGCCAGGTGTGTATGGGGGTTTCACATTTTATCAGGATCCTGCCAGGTGTGTATGGGGCATTGACAGTTTATCAGCATCCTGCCAGGTGCGTATGGGGTATATATGCAGTGGATCAGGATCCTGCCAGGTGTGTATGGTGTTTTCACAGTGTATCAGGATCCAGCCAGGTGTGTATGGGGTTTTCACAGTGTATCAGGATCCTGCCAAGTGTGTATGGGGTTCTCACAGCGGATCAGGATCCTGCCAGGTGTGGATGGGGTTTTCACAGTGGATCAGGATCCTGCCAGGTGTGTATGGGGGTTTCACAGTGTATCAGGATCCTGCCAGGTGTGTATGGGGTTTTCACGGTGCATCAGGATACTGCCAGGTGTGTATGGGGTTTTCACAGTGTATCAGGATCCTGCCAGGTGTGCTTGGAGTTTTCACTGCGCATCAGTATCCTGCCAGGTGTGTGTGGGGTTTTCACTGTGTATCAGGATCCTGCCAGGTTTGTATGGGGTTTTCACTGTGCATCAGGATCCTGCCAGGTGTGTATGGGTTTTTCACAGTGTATCAGGATCCTGCCAGGTGTGTCTGTGGGTTTCACAGTTTATCAGGATCATGCCAGGTGTGTATGGGCGTTTCACATTGTATCAGGATCCTGCCAGTTGTGTATGTGGGTTTCACAGATTATCAGGATGCTGCCAGGTGTGTCTGGGGTTTTCGCAGTTTATCAGGATCCTGCCAGGTCTGGATGGGGGTTTCACAGTTTATCAGGCTCCTGCCAGGTGTGTATGGGGGTTTCACAGTATATCAGGATCCTGCCAGGTGTGTATGGGGTTTCACAGTATATCAGGATCCTGCCAGGTGTGTATGGGGGTTTCACAGTTTATCAGGATCCTGCCAGGTGTGTTTGGGGGATTGACAGATTATCAGCATCCTGCCAGGTGCGTATGGGTTTTTCACAGTGCATCAGGAACCTTCCAGATGTTTCTGGGGGTTTCACAGTATATCAGGGCCCTGCCACGTGTGTATGGGGTTTCACAGTTTATCAGGATCCTGCCAGGTGTTTATGTGGGTTTCACAGTTTATCAGATCCTTCCTGGTGTGTCTGGGGTTTTCACAGTGTGTCAAGATCCTGCCAGGTGTGTATGTTGGTTTCACAGTGTATCAGGCTCCTGCCAGTTGTGTGTGGGGTTTTCACAGTGTATCAGGATCCTGCCAGGTGTGTATGGGGTTTTCACTGTGCATCAGGAACCTGCCAGGTGTGTATGGGGTTTTCACAGTGTATCAGAATCCTGCCAGGTGTGTATGGGGTTTCACAGGGTATCACGATCCTGCCAGGTGTGTATGGGGTTTCACAGTGTATCAGGATCCTGCCAGGTGTGTATGGGGGTTTCACATTTTATCAGGATCCTGCCAGGTGTGTATGGGGCATTGACAGTTTATCAGCATCCTGCCAGGTGCGTATGGGGTATATATGCAGTGGATCAGGATCCTGCCAGGTGTGTATGGTGTTTTCACAGTGTATCAGGATCCAGCCAGGTGTGTATGGGGTTTTCACAGTGTATCAGGATCCTGCCAAGTGTGTATGGGGTTCTCACAGCGGATCAGGATCCTGCCAGGTGTGGATGGGGTTTTCACAGTGGATCAGGATCCTGCCAGGTGTGTATGGGGGTTTCACAGTGTATCAGGATCCTGCCAGGTGTGTATGGGGTTTTCACGGTGCATCAGGATACTGCCAGGTGTGTATGGGGTTTTCACAGTGTATCAGGATCCTGCCAGGTGTGCTTGGAGTTTTCACTGCGCATCAGTATCCTGCCAGGTGTGTGTGGGGTTTTCACTGTGTATCAGGATCCTGCCAGGTTTGTATGGGGTTTTCACTGTGCATCAGGATCCTGCCAGGTGTGTATGGGTTTTTCACAGTGTATCAGGATCCTGCCAGGTGTGTCTGTGGGTTTCACAGTTTATCAGGATCATGCCAGGTGTGTATGGGCGTTTCACATTGTATCAGGATCCTGCCAGTTGTGTATGTGGGTTTCACAGATTATCAGGATGCTGCCAGGTGTGTCTGGGGTTTTCGCAGTTTATCAGGATCCTGCCAGGTCTGGATGGGGGTTTCACAGTTTATCAGGCTCCTGCCAGGTGTGTATGGGGGTTTCACAGTATATCAGAATCCTGCCAGGTGTGTATGGGGTTTCACAGTATATCAGGATCCTGCCAGGTGTGTATGGGGGTTTCACAGTTTATCAGGATCCTGCCAGGTGTGTTTGGGGGATTGACAGATTATCAGCATCCTGCCAGGTGCGTATGGGGTATATATACAGTGGATCAGGATCCTGCCAGGTGTGTATGGTGTTTTCACAGTGTATCAGGATCCTGCCAGGTGCGTATGGGGTTTTCACAGTGTATCAGGATCCTGCCAAGTGTGTTTGGGGTTTTCACAGTGGATAAGGTTCCTGACAGGTGTGTATGGGGTTTTCACAGTGGATCAGGATCCTGCCAGGTGTGTGTGGGGTTTTCACAGTGTATCAAGATCCTGCCAGGTGTGTATGGGGTTTTCCCTGTGTATCAGGGTGCTGCCAGGTGTGTATGTGGGTTTCACAGTTTATCAGGATCATGCCAGGTGTGTATGGGGGTTTCACAGTGTATCAGGATCCTGCCAAGTGTGTATGTGGGTTTCACAGTTTATCAGGATGCTGCCAGGTGTGTCTGGGGTTTTCACAGTTTATCAGGATCCTGCCAGGTCTGTTTGGGGGTTTCACAGTTTATCAGTATCCGGCCAGGTGTGTATGTTTGTTTCACAGTTTATCAGTTTCCTGCCAGGTGTGTATGGGGGTTTCACAGATTGTCAGCATTCTCCCAGGTGTGTATGGGGGTTTCACAGTTTAACGGGATCCTGCCTGGTGTGTCTGGGGGTTTCACAGTTTATCAGGATCCTGCCAGGTGTTTATGTGGGTTTCACAGTTTATCAGGATCCTGCCAGATGTGAATGGGGTTTTCACAGTGCATCAGGATCCTGCCAGATGTGTATGGGTTTTTCACAGTGCATCAGGATCCTTCCAGATGTTTCTGGGGGTTTCACAGTATATCAGGATCCTGCCACGTGTGTATGGGGTTTCACAGTTTATCAGGATCCTGCCAGGTGTTTATGTGGGTTTCACAGTTTATCAGATCCTTCCTGGTGTGTCTGGGGTTTTCACAGTGTGTCAAGATCCTGCCAGGTATGTATGTGGGTTTCACAGTGTATCAGGCTCCTGCCAGTTGTGTGTGGGGATTTCACAGTGTATCAGGATCCTGCCAGGTGTGTATGGGGTTTTCACTGTGCATCAGGATCCTGCCAGGTGTGTATGGGGTTTTCACAGTGTATCAGAATCCTGCCAGGTGTGTATGGGGTTTCACAGGGTATCACGATCCTGCCAGGTGTGTATGGGGTTTCACAGTGTATCAGGATCCTGCCAGATGAGAATGGGGTTTCACTGTGTATCAGGATCCTGCCAGATGTGAATGGGGTTTCGCGGTGCATCAGGAACCTGCCAGGTGTGCACGGGGATTTCACAGTGCATCAGGCTCCTGCCAGGTGTGTATGGGGGTTTCACAGTATATCAGGATCCTGCCAGGTGTGTATGGGGTTTCACAGTATATCAGGATCCTGCCAGGTGTGTATGGGGGTTTCACATTTTATCTGGATCCTGCCAGGTGTGTATGGGGGATTGACAGTTTATCAGCATCCTGCCAGGTGCGTATGGGGTATATATGCAGTGGATCAGGATCCTGCCAGGTGTGTATGGTGTTTTCACAGTGTATCAGGATCCAGCCAGGTGTGTATGGGGTTTTCACAGTGTATCAGGATCCTGCCAAGTGTGTATGGGGTTCTCACAGCGGATCAGGATCCTGCCAGGTGTGGATGGGGTTTTCACAGTGGATCAGGATCCTGCCAGGTGTGTATGGGGGTTTCACAGTGTATCAGGATCCTGCCAGGTGTGTATGGGGTTTTCACGGTGCATCAGGATACTGCCAGGTGTGTATGGGGTTTTCACAGTGTATCAGGATCCTGCCAGGTGTGCTTGGAGTTTTCACTGTGCATCAGTATCCTGCCAGGTGTGTGTGGGGTTTTCACTGTGTATCAGGATCCTGCCAGGTTTGTATGGGGTTTTCACTGTGCATCAGGATCCTGCCAGGTGTGTATGGGTTTTTCACAGTGTATCAGGATCCTGCCAGGTGTGTATGTGGGTTTCACAGTTTATCAGGATCATGCCAGGTGTGTATGGGCGTTTCACATTGTATCAGGATCCTGCCAGGTGTGTATGTGGGTTTCACAGTTTATCAGAATGCTGCCAGGTGTGTCTGGGGTTTTCGCAGTTTATCAGGATCCTGCCAGGTCTGGATGGGGGTTTCACAGTTTATCAGGCTCCTGCCAGTTGTGTGTGGGGATTTCACAGTGTATCAGGATCCTGCCAGGTGTGTATGGGGTTTTCACTGTGCATCAGGATCCTGCCAGGTGTGTATGGGGTTTTCACAGTGTATCAGAATCCTGCCAGGTGTGTATGGGGTTTCACAGGGTATCACGATCCTGCCAGGTGTGTATGGGGTTTCACAGTGTATCAGGATCCTGCCAGATGAGAATGGGGTTTCACTGTGTATCAGGATCCTGCCAGATGTGAATGGGGTTTCGCGGTGCATCAGGAACCTGCCAGGTGTGCACGGGGATTTCACAGTGCATCAGGCTCCTGCCAGGTGTGTATGGGGGTTTCACAGTATATCAGGATCCTGCCAGGTGTGTATGGGGTTTCACAGTATATCAGGATCCTGCCAGGTGTGTATGGGGGTTTCACATTTTATCTGGATCCTGCCAGGTGTGTATGGGGGATTGACAGTTTATCAGCATCCTGCCAGGTGCGTATGGGGTATATATGCAGTGGATCAGGATCCTGCCAGGTGTGTATGGTGTTTTCACAGTGTATCAGGATCCAGCCAGGTGTGTATGGGGTTTTCACAGTGTATCAGGATCCTGCCAAGTGTGTATGGGGTTCTCACAGCGGATCAGGATCCTGCCAGGTGTGGATGGGGTTTTCACAGTGGATCAGGATCCTGCCAGGTGTGTATGGGGGTTTCACAGTGTATCAGGATCCTGCCAGGTGTGTATGGGGTTTTCACGGTGCATCAGGATACTGCCAGGTGTGTATGGGGTTTTCACAGTGTATCAGGATCCTGCCAGGTGTGCTTGGAGTTTTCACTGTGCATCAGTATCCTGCCAGGTGTGTGTGGGGTTTTCACTGTGTATCAGGATCCTGCCAGGTTTGTATGGGGTTTTCACTGTGCATCAGGATCCTGCCAGGTGTGTATGGGTTTTTCACAGTGTATCAGGATCCTGCCAGGTGTGTATGTGGGTTTCACAGTTTATCAGGATCATGCCAGGTGTGTATGGGCGTTTCACATTGTATCAGGATCCTGCCAGGTGTGTATGTGGGTTTCACAGTTTATCAGGATGCTGCCAGGTGTGTCTGGGGTTTTCGCAGTTTATCAGGATCCTGCCAGGTCTGGATGGGGGTTTCACAGTTTATCAGGCTCCTGCCAGGTGTGTATGGGTGTTTCACAGTATATCAGGATCCTGCCAGGTGTGTATGGGGTTTCACAGTATATCAGGATCCTGCCAGGTGTGTATGGGGGTTTCACAGTTTATCAGGATCCTGCCAGGTGTGTTTGGGGGATTGACAGATTATCAGCATCCTGCCAGGTGCGTATGGGGTATATATACAGTGGATCAGGATCCTGCCAGGTGTGTATGGTGTTTTCACAGTGTATCAGGATCCTGCCAGGTGCGTATGGGGTTTTCACAGTGTATCAGGATCCTGCCAAGTGTGTTTGGGGTTTTCACAGTGGATCAGGTTCCTGACAGGTGTGTATGGGGTTTTCACAGTGGATCAGGATCCTGCCAGGTGTGTGTGGGGTTTTCACAGTGTATCAAGATCCTGCCAGGTGTGTATGGGGTTTTCCCTGTGTATCAGGGTGCTGCCAGGTGTGTATGTGGGTTTCACAGTTTATCAGGATCATGCCAGGTGTGTATGGGGGTTTCACAGTGTATCCGGATCCTGCCAAGTGTGTATGTGGTTTTCACAGTTTATCATGATGCTGCCAGGTGTGTCTGGGGTTTTCGCAGTTTATCAGGATCCTGCCAGGTCTGTATGGGGGTTTCACAGTTTATCAGTATCCTGCCAGTTGTGTATGTTGGTTTCACAGTTTATCAGTTTCCTGCCAGGTGTGCATGGGGGTTTCACAGATTGTCAGGATTCTCCCAGGTGTGTATGGGGGTTTCACAGTTTATCGGGATCCTGCCTGGTGTGTTTGGGGGTTTCACAGTTTATCAGGATCCTGCCAGGTGTTTATGTGGGTTTCACAGTTTATCAGGATCCTGCCAGATGTGAATGGGGTTTTCACATTGCATCAGGATCCTGCCAGATGTGTATGTGTTGTTCACAGTGCATCAGGATCCTTCCAGATGTTTCTGGGGGTTTCACAGTGTATCAGGATCCTGCCACGTGTGTATGGGGTTTCACAGATTATCAGGAATTTGCCAGGTGTATATGTGGGTTTCACAGTTTATCAGATCCTTCTTGGTGTGTCTGGGGATTTCACAGTGTGTCAGGATTCTGCCAGGTGTGTATGTGGGTTTCACAGTGTATCAGGCTCCTGCCAGGTGTGTATGTGGGTTTCACAGTTTATCAGGATCCTGCCTGGTGTGTATGGGGTTTCACAGTGGATCAGGATCCTGCCACGTGTGTATGGGGTTTTCACAGTGTATCAGGATCCTGCCAGGTGTGTGTGGGGTTTTCACAGTGTATCAGGATCCTGCCAGGAGTGTATGGGATTTTCACAGTGTATCAGGATCCTGCCAAGTGTGTATGGGGTTTTCACAGTGGATCAGGATCCTGCCAGGTGTGTATGGGGTTTTCACAGTGGATCAGGATCCTGCCAGCCGTGTGTGAGGTTTTCACAGTGTATCAGTATCCTGCCAGGTGTGCATGGGGTTTTCACATTGCATCAGGATCCTGCCAGGTGTGTATGGGGTTTTCACAGTGTATCAGGATCCTGCCAGGTGTGTTTGGTGCTTTCTCTGTGCAGCAGGATCCTGCCAGGTGTGTGTGGGGTTTTCACAGTGTATCAGGATCCTGCCAGGTGTGAATGTGTGTTTCACAGTTTATCAGGATCATGCCAGGTGTGTATGGGGTTTTCACAGTGGATCAGGATCCTGCCAGCTGTGTGTGGGGTTTTCACAGTGCATCAGTATCCTGCCAGGTGTGCATGGGGTTTTCACATTGCATCAGGACCCTGCCAGGTGTGTATGGGGTTTTCACAGTGTATCAGGATCCTGCCAGGTGTGTTTGGTGCATTCTCTGTGCAGCAGGATCCTGCCAGGTGTGTGTGGGGTTTTCACAGTGTATCAGGATCCTGCCAGGTGTGTATGGAGTTTTCACTGTGCATCAGGATCCTGCCAGGTGTGTATGGGGTTTTCACAGTGTATCAGGATCCTGCCAGGTGTGTGTCGGGTTTTCACAGTGTATCAGGATCCTGCCAGGTGTGTATGGGGTTTTCACAGTGTGTCAGGATCCTGCCAAGTGTGTATGGGGTTTTCACAGTGGATCAGAATCCTGCCAGGTGGGTGTGGGGTTTTCACAGTGGATCAGGATCCTGCCAGGTGTGTGTGGGGTTTTCACAGTATATCAGGTTCCTGCCAGGTGTGCATGGGTTTTTCACATTGCATCAGGATAGTGCCAGGTGTGTATGGGGTTTTCACAGTGTATCAGGATCCTGCCGGGTGTGTTTGGTGCTTTCTCTGTGCATCAGAATCCTGCCAGGTGTGTGTGGGGTTTTCACAGTGTTTCAGGATCCTGCCAGGTGTGTAAGGGGTCTTCACTGTGCATCAGTATACTGCCAGGTGTGTATGGGGTTTTCACAGTGTATCAGGATCCTCCCAGGTGTGAATGTGTGTTTCACAGTTTATCAGGATCATGCCAGGTGTGTATGGAGGTTTCACAGTGTATCAGGATTCTGCCAGGTGTGTATGTGGGTTTCACAGTTTATCAGTATCCTGCCAGGTGTGTCTGGGGTTTTCACAGTTTATGAGGATCCTGCCAGGTGTGTATGGGGGTTTCACAGTTTGTCAGGAGCCTGCCAGGTGTGTATGTTGGTTTCACAGTTAGGCGTTGCGCAAACGACTACTGGCAACACCTATGCAGTCATATTCAGCTGGCCTCAGACACCGGAAACATCAGAGGAATGTATGATGGCATGAAGAGAGCTCTTGGGCCAACCATCAAGAAGATCACCCCCCTCAAATCTAAATCGGGGGACATAATCACTGACCAACGCAAACAGATGGACCGCTGGGTTGAGCACTACCTAGAACTGTACTCCAGGGAGAATGCTGTCACTGAGACTGCCCTCAATGCAGCCCAGCCTCTACCAGTCATGGATGAGCTGGACATACAGCCAACCAAATCGGAACTCAGTGATGCCATTGATTCCCTAGCCAGCGGAAAAGCCCCTGGGAAGGACAGCATTACCCCTGAAATAATCAAGAGTGCCAAGCCTGCTATACTCTCAGCACTACATGAACTGCGATGCCTGTGCTGGGACGAGGGAGCAGTACCCCAGGACATGCGCGATGCCAACATCATCACCCTCTATAAAAACAAAGGTGACCGCGGTGACTGCAACAACTACCGTGGAATCTCCCTGCTCAGCATAGTGGGGAAAGTCTTTGCTCGAGTCGCTCTGAACAGGCTCCAGAAGCTGGCCGAGCGCGTCTACCCTGAGGCACAGTGTGGCTTTCGTGCAGAGAGATCGACTATTGACATGCTGTTCTCCCTTCGTCAGATACAGGAGAAATGCCGTGAACAACAGATGCCCCTCTACATTGCTTTCATTGATCTCACCAAAGCCTTTGACCTCGTCAGCAGACGTGGTCTCTTCAGACTACTAGAAAAGATCGGATGTCCACCAAAGCTACTAAGTATCATCACCTCATTCCATGACAATATGAAAGGCACAATTCAACATGGTGGCTCCTCATCAGAGCCCTTTCCTATCCTGAGTGGTGTGAAACAGGGCTGTGTTCTCGCACCCACACTTTTTGGGATTTTCTTCTCCCTGCTGCTTTCACATGCGTTCAAATCCTCTGAAGAAGGAATTTTCCTCCACACAAGATCAGGGGGCAGGTTGTTCAACCTTGCCCGTCTAAGAGCGAAGTCCAAAGTACGGAAAGTCCTCATCAGAGAACTCCTCTTTGCTGACGATGCTGCTTTAACATCTCACACTGAAGAATGCCTGCAGAGTCTCATCGACAGGTTTGCGTCTGCCTGCAATGAATTTGGCCTAACCATCAGCCTCAAGAAAACGAACATCATGGGGCAGGATGTCAGAAATGCTCCATCCATCAATATTGGCGACCACGCTCTGGAAGTGGTTCAAGAGTTCACCTACCTAGGCTCAACTATCACCAGTAACCTGTCTCTAGATGCAGAAATCAACAAGCGCATGGGTAAGGCTTCCACTGCTATGTTCAGACTGGCCAAGAGAGTGTGGGAAAATGGCGCACTGACACGGAACGCAAAAGTCCGAGTGTATCAGGCCTGTGTCCTCAGTACCTTGCTCTACGGCAGCAAGGCCTGGACAACGTATGCCAGCCAAGAGCGACGTCTCAATTCATTCCATCTTCGCTGCCTTCGGAGAATACTTGGCATCAGGTGGCAGGACTATATCTCCAACACAGAAGTCCTTGAAGCGGCCAACATCCCCAGCTTATACACACTACTGAGTCAGCGGCGCTTGAGATTGCTTGGCCATGTGAGCCGCATGGAAGATGGCAGGATCCCCAAAGACACATTGTACAGCGAGCTCGCCACTGGTATCAGACCCACCGGCCGTCCATGTCTCCGTTATAAAGACGTCTGCAAACGCGACATGAAATCGTGTGACATTGATCACAAGTCGTGGGAGTCAGTTGCCAGCATTCGCCAGAGCTGGCGGGCAGCCATAAAGACAGGGCTAAATTGTGGCGAGTCGAAGAGACTTAGTAGTTGGCAGGAAAAAAGACAGAGGCGCAAGGGGAGAGCCAACTGTGCAACAGCCCCAACAAACAAATTTCTCTGCAGCACCTGTGGAAGAGCCTGTCACTCCAGAATTGGCCTTTATAGCCACTCCAGGCGCTGCTTCACAAACCACTGACCACCTCCAGGCGCGTATCCATTGTCTCTCGAGATAAGGAGGCCCAAAAAAATGAGGATCCTGCCAGGTGTGTATGGGGGTTTCACAGTTTGTCAGGAGCCTGCCAGGTGTGTATGTTGGTTTCACAGTTCATCAGTTTCCTTCCAGGTGTGTATGGGGGTTTCACAGTTAGTCAGGATCCTGCGAGGAGTGTATGGGGTTTTCACCGTTTATCGGGATCCTGCCTTTTGTGTCTGGAGGTTTCACAGTTTATCAGGATCCTGCCAGGTGTGTATGTGGGTTTCACAGTTTATTAGGATCCTGCCAGATGTGAATGGTGTTTTCACAGAGCATCAGGATCCTGCCAGATGTGTATGGGTTTTTCAGAGTGCATCAGGATCCTTCCAGATGTGTCTGGGGGTTTCACAGTGTATCAGGATCCTGCCACGTGTGTATGGGGTTTCACAGTTTATCAGGATCCTGCCAGTTGTATATGTGGGTTTCACAGTTTATCAGGATCCTGCCTGGTTTGCATGGGGTTTTCACAGTGTGTCAGGATTCTGCCAGGTGTGTATGGGTGTTTCACAGTGTACCAGGCCCCTGCCAGGTGTGTATGTGGGTTTCACTGTTTATCAGGACCCTGCCTGGTGCGTATCTGGTTTCACAGTGGATCAGGATCCTGCCAGGTGTGTATGGGGTTTTCACAGTGTATCAGGATACTGCATCGTGTGTATGGGGTTTCACAGTTTATCAGGATCCTGCCAGGTGTGTATGTGGGTTTCACAGTTTATCAGGATACTGCCAGGTGTGTATGGGGGTTTCTCAGTTCTTCAGGATCCGGCCAGGTGTGTATGGGGGTTTCACAGTTTATCAGGATCCTGCCTGGTGTGTGTGGGGGTTTCACCGTTCATCAGGATCCTGCCATGTGTGTATGTGGGTTTCACAGTTTATCAGGATCATGCCTGGTGTGTCTGGGGTTTTCACAGTGCATCAGGATCCGGCCAGATGTGTATGGGGTTTTCACAGTGCATCAGGATCCTTCCAGATGTGTATGGGGGTTTCACAGTGTGTCAGGATCCTGCCAGGTGTGTACGGGGTTTTCACAGTGTATCAGCATCCTGCCAGGTGTGCATGGGGTTTTCACAGTGTATCAAGATCCAGGCAAGTGTGTACGGGGTTGTTCACAGTGTATCAGGATCCTGCCAGGTGTGTATGGGGTTTTCACAGTGTATCAGGATCCTGCCAGATGTGTATGGGGTTTTCACAGTGGATCAGGAACCTGCCAGGTGTCCACGGGGATTTCACAGTGTATCAGGATCCTGCCAGGTGTGTATGTGGGTTTCACAGTGGTTCAGGATCCTGCCAGGTGTGTTTGGCGTTTCACTGTGCATCAGGATCATGCTAGGTGTGTATGGGGTTTTGACAGTGTATCAGGATCCTGCCAGGTGTGTTTGTGGGTTTCACAGTTTATCAGGATCCTGCCAGATGTGTATGGGGTTTCACAGTGGATCAGGATCCTGCCAGGTGTGTACGGGGTTTTCACAGTGGATCAGGATACTGCCAGGTGTGTATGGGGGTTTCTCAGTTCTTCAGGATCCTGCCAGGTGTGTATGGGGGTTTCACAGTTTATCAGGATCCTGCCTCGTGTGTCTGGGGGTTTCACCGTTCATCAGGATCCTGCCATGTGTGTATGTGGGTTTCACAGTTTATCAGGATCATGCCTGGTGTGTCTGGGGTTTTCACAGTGCATCAGGATCCGGCCAGATGTGTATGGGATTTTCACAGTGCATCAGGGTCCTTCCAGATGTGTATGGGGGTTTCACAGTGTGTCAGGATCCTGCCAGGTGTGTATGCCGTTTTCACAGTGTATCAGGATCCTGCCAGGTGTGTATGGGTTTTTCACAGTGTATCAGGATCCTGCC